>NW_027045228.1:0-356856 GCF_963576615.1 Watersipora subatra | reverse complement strand
AAATGCTCCAATTGAGCTAATTAGCTTATTGTGAGAATATTACAAACGTCTGACAAAACTGAAAAATGTAAATTTCCAATTTCAACCAAACATGCTAGAAATGCTCCAATTGAGCTAATTAGCTTATTGTGAGAATATTACAAACGTCTGACAAAAGTGAAAAATGTAAATTTCCAATTTCAACCAAACATGCTAGAAATGCTCCAATTGAGGTAATTAGCTTATTGTGAGAATATTACAAACGTCTGACAAAACTGAAAAATGTAAATTTCCAATTTCAACCAAACATGCTAGAAATGCTCCAATTGAGCTAATTAGCTTATTGTGAGAATATTACAAACGTCTGACAAAACTGAAAAATGTAAATTTCCAATTTCAACCAAACATGCTAGAAATGCTCAAATTGCGCACATAAGCCTACTGTAAGAATTTTACAAACGTCTGACAAAACTGAAAAATGTAAATTTCTAATTTCAACCAAACATGCTAGAAATGCTCCACTTGAGCTAATTAGCTTATTGTGAGAATATTACAAACGTCTGACAAAACTGAAAAATGTAAATTTCCAATTTCAACCAAACATGCTAGAAATGCTCCAATTGAGCTAATTAGCTTATTGTGAGAATATTACAAACGTCTGACAAAACTGAAAAATGTAAATTTCTAATTTCAACTAAACATGCTAGAAATGCTCCAATTGAGCTAATTAGCTTATTGTGAGAATATTGCACTTGTCTGACAAAAGTGAAAAATGTAAATTTCCAATTTCAACCAAACATGCTAGAAATGCTCCAATTGAGCTAATTAGCTTATTGTGAGAATATTGCAATTGTCTGACAAAAGTGAAAAATGTAAATTTCCAATTTCAACCAAACATGCTAGAAATGCTCCTATTGAGCTAATTAGCTTATTGTGAGAATATTACAAAGGTCTGACAAAAGTGAAAATGTAAATTTCCAATTTCAACTAAACATGCTAGAAATGCTCCAATTGAGCTAATTAGCTTATTGTGAGAATATTACAAACGTCTGACAAAACTGAAAAATGTAAATTTCCAATTTCAACCAAACATGCTAGAAATGCTCCAATTGAGCTAATTAGCTTATTGTGAGAATATTACAAACGTCTGACAAAACTGAAAAATGTAAATTTCCAATTTCAACCAAACATGCTAGAAATGCTCCAATTGAGCTAATTAGCTTATTGTGAGAATATTACAAACGTCTGACAAAACTGAAAAATGTAATTTTCCAAATTCAACCAAACATGCTAGAAATGCTCCAATTGAGCTAATTAGCTTATTGTGAGAATATTACAAACGTCTGACAAAACTGATAAATGTAAATTTCCAATTTCAACCAAACATGCTAGAAATGCTCCAATTGAGCTAATTAGCTTATTGTGAGAATATTACAAACGTCTGACAAAACTGAAAAATGTAAATTTCCAATTTCAACCAAACATGCTAGAAATGCTCCAATTGAGCTAATTAGCTTATTGTGAGAATATTACAAACGTCTGACAAAACTGAAAAATGTAAATTTCCAATTTCAACCAAACATGCTAGAAATGCTCCAATTGAGCTAATTAGCTTATTGTGAGAATATTGCAATTGTCTGACAAAAGTGAAAAATGTAAATATCCAAATTCAACCAAACATGCTAGAAATGCTCCAATTGAGCTAATTAGCTTATTGTGAGAATATTACAAACGTCTGACAAAACTGAAAAATGTAAATTTTCAATTTCAACCAAACATGCTAGAAATGCTCCAATTGAGCTAATTAGCTTATTGTGAGAATATTACAAAGGTCTGACAAAAGTGAAAAATGTAAATTTCCAATTTCAACCAAACATGCTAGAAATGCTCCAATTGAGCTAATTAGCTTATTGTGAGAATATTACAAACGTCTGACAAAACTGAAAAATGTAAATTTCCAATTTCAACTAAACATGCTAGAAATGCTCCAATTGAGCTAATTAGCTTATTGTGAGAATATTACAAACGTCTGACAAAACTGAAAAATGTAAATTTCCAATTTCAACCAAACATGCTAGAAATGCTCCAATTGAGCTAATTAGCTTATTGTGAGAATATTACAAACGTCTGACAAAACTGAAAAATGTAAATTTCCAATTTCAACCAAACATGCTAGAAATGCTCCAATTGAGCTAATTAGCTTATTGTGAGAATATTACAAACGTCTGACAAAACTGAAAAATGTAATTTTCCAAATTCAACCAAACATGCTAGAAATGCTCCAATTGAGCTAATTAGCTTATTGTGAGAATATTACAAACGTCTGACAAAACTGATAAATGTAAATTTCCAATTTCAACCAAACATGCTAGAAATGCTCCAATTGAGCTAATTAGCTTATTGTGAGAATATTACAAACGTCTGACAAAACTGAAAAATGTAAATTTCCAATTTCAACCAAACATGCTAGAAATGCTCCAATTGAGCTAATTAGCTTATTGTGAGAATATTACAAACGTCTGACAAAACTGAAAAATGTAAATTTCCAATTTCAACCAAACATGCTAGAAATGCTCAAATTGCGCAAATAAGACTACTGTAAGAATTTTATAAACGTCTGACAAAACTGAAAAATGTAAATTTCCAATTTCAACCAAACATGCTAGAAATGCTCCAATTGAGCTAATTAGCTTATTGTGAGAATATTACAAACGTCTGACAAAACTGAAAAATGTAAGTTTCCAATTTTAACCAAACATGCTAGAAATGCTCCAATTGATCTAATTAGCTTATTGTGAGAATATTACAAACGTCTGACAAAACTGAAAAATGAAAATTTCCAATTTCAACCAAACATGCTAGAAATGCTCCAATTGAGCTAATTAGCTTATTGTGAGAATATTACAAACGTCTGACAAAACTGAAAAATGTATTTTTCCAAATTCAACCAAACATGCTAGAAATGCTCCAATTGAGCTAATTAGCTTATTGTGAGAATATTACAAACGTCTGACAAAACTGATAAATGTAAATTTCCAATTTCAACCAAACATGCTAGAAATGCTCCAATTGAGCTAATTAGCTTATTGTGAGAATATTACAAACGTCTGACAAAACTGAAAAATGTAAATTTCCAATTTCAACCAAACATGCTAGAAATGCTCCAATTGAGCTAATTAGCTTATTGTGAGAATATTACAAACGTCTGACAAAACTGAAAAATGTAAATTTCCAATTTCAACCAAACATGCTAGAAATGCTCCAATTGAGCTAATTAGCTTATTGTGAGAATATTACAAACGTCTGACAAAACTGAAAAATGTAAATTTCCAATTTCAACCAAACATGCTAGAAATGCTCAAATTGCGCAAATAGGCCTACTGTAAGAATTTTATAAACGTCTGACAAAACTGAAAAATGTAAATTTCCAATTTCAACCAAACATGCTAGAAATGCTCCAATTGAGCTAATTAGCTTATTGGGAGAATATTGCAATTGTCTGACAAAAGTGAAAAATGCAAATTTCCAATTTCAACCAAACATGCTAGAAATGCTCCAATTGAGCTATTTAGCTTATTGTGAGAATATTACAAACGTCTGGCAAAACTGAAAACTGTGAATTTCCAATTTCAACCAAACATGCTAGAAATGCTCCAATTGAGCTAATTAGCTTATTGTGAGAATATTGCAATTGCCTGACAAAACTGAAAAATGTAAATTTCCAATTTCAACCAAACATGCTAGAAATGCTCCAATTGAGCTAATTAGCTTATTGTGAGAATATTACAAACGTCTGACAAAACTGAAAAATGTAAATTTCCAATTTCAACTAAACATGCTAGAAATGCTCCAATTGAGCTAATTAGCTTATTGTGAGAATATTACAAACGTCTGACAAAACTGAAAAATGTAAATTTTCAATTTCAACCAAACATGCTAGAAATGCTCCAATTGAGCTAATTAGCTTATTGTGAGAATATTACAAACGTCTGACATAACTGAAAAATGTAAATTTCCAATTTCAACCAAACATACTAGAAATGCTCCATTTGAGCTAATTAGCTTTTTGTGAGAATATTACAAACGTCTGACAAAACTGATAAATGTAAATTTCTAATTTCAACCAAACATGCTAGAAATGCTCCAATTGAGCTAATTAGCTTATTGTGAGAATATTACAAACGTCTGACAAAACTGATAAATGTAAATTTCCAATTTCAACCAAACATGCTAGAAATGCTCCAATTGAGCTAATTAGCTTATTGTGAGAATATTACAAACGTCTGACAAAACTGAAAAATGTAAATTTCTAATTTCAACTAAACATGCTAGAAATGCTCCAATTGAGCTAATTAGCTTATTGTGAGAATATTGCAATTGTCTGACAAAAGTGAAAAATGTAAATTTCCAATTTCAACCAAACATGCTAGAAATGCTTCAATTGAGCTAATTAGCTTATTGTGAGAATATTGCAATTGTCTGACAAAAGTGAGAAATGTAAATTTCCAATTTCAACCAAACATGCTAGAAATGCTCCAATTGAGCTAATTAGCTTATTGTGAGAATATTACAAAGGTCTGACAAAAGTGAAAAATGTAAATTTCCAATTTCAACTAAACATGCTAGAAATGCTCCAATTGAGCTAATTAGCTTATTGTGAGAATATTACAAACGTCTGACAAAACTGAAAAATGTAATTTTCCAAATTCAACCAAACATGCTAGAAATGCTCCAATTGAGCTAATTAGCTTATTGTGAGAATATTACAAACGTCTGACAAAACTGATAAATGTAAATTTCCAATTTCAACCAAACATGCTAGAAATGCTCCAATTGAGCTAATTAGCTTATTGTGAGAATATTACAAACGTCTGACAAAACTGAAAAATGTAAATTTCCAATTTCAACCAAACATGCTAGAAATGCTCCAATTGAGCTAATTAGCTTATTGTGAGAATATTACAAACGTCTGACAAAACTGAAAAATGTAAATTTCCAATTTCAACCAAACATGCTAGAAATGCTCCAATTGAGCTAATTAGCTTATTGTGAGAATATTACAAAGGTCTGACAAAAGTGAAAAATGTAAATTTCCAATTTCAACCAAACATGCTAGAAATGCTCCAATTGAGCTAATTAGCTTATTGTGAGAATATTACAAATGTCTGACAAAACTGAAAAATGTAAATTTCCAATTTTAACCAAACATGCTAGAAATGCTCCAATTGATCTAATTAGCTTATTGTGAGAATATTACAAACGTCTGACAAAACTGAAAAATGTAAATTTCCAATTTCAACCAAACATGCTAGAAATGCTCCAATTGAGCTAATTAGCTTATTGTGAGAATATTACAAACGTCTTACAAAACTGGAAAATGTAATTTTCCAATTTCAACCAAACATGCTAGAAATGCTCCAATTGAGCTAATTAGCTTATTGTGAGAATATTACAAACGTCTGACAAAACTGAAAAATGTAAATTTCCAATTTCAACCAAACATGCTAGAAATGCTCAAATTGCGCACATAAGCCTACTGTAAGAATTTTACAAACGTCTGACAAAACTGAAAAATGTAAATTTCTAATTTCAACCAAACATGCTAGAAATGCTCCAATTGAGCTAATTAGCTTATTGTGAGAATATTACAAACGTCTGACAAAAGTGAAAAATGTAAATTTCCAATTTCAACCAAACATGCTAGAAATGCTCCAATTGAGGTAATTAGCTTATTGTGAGAATATTACAAACGTCTGACAAAACTGAAAAATGTAAATTTCCAATTTCAACCAAACATGCTAGAAATGCTCCAATTGAGCTAATTAGCTTATTGTGAGAATATTACAAACGTCTGACAAAACTGAAAAATGTAAATTTCCAATTTCAACCAAACATGCTAGAAATGCTCAAATTGCGCACATAAGCCTACTGTAAGAATTTTACAAACGTCTGACAAAACTGAAAAATGTAAATTTCTAATTTCAAACAAACATGCTAGAAATGCTCCAATTGAGCTAATTAGCTTATTGTGAGAATATTACAAACGTCTGACAAAACTGAAAAATGTAAATTTCCAATTTCAACCAAACATGCTAGAAATGCTCCAATTGAGCTAATTAGCTTATTGTGAGAATATTACAAACGTCTGACAAAACTGAAAAATGTAAATTTCTAATTTCAACTAAACATGCTAGAAATGCTCCAATTGAGCTAATTAGCTTATTGTGAGAATATTGCAATTGTCTGACAAAAGTGAAAAATGTAAATTTCCAATTTCAACCAAACATGCTAGAAATGCTCCAATTGAGCTAATTAGCTTATTGTGAGAAGATTGCAATTGTCTGACAAAAGTGAAAAATGTAAATTTCCAATTTCAACCAAACATGCTAGAAATGCTCCAATTGAGCTAATTAGCTTATTGTGAGAATATTACAAAGGTCTGACAAAAGTGAAAATGTAAATTTCCAATTTCAACTAAACATGCTAGAAATGCTCCAATTGAGCTAATTAGCTTATTGTGAGAATATTACAAACGTCTGACAAAACTGAAAAATGTAAATTTCCAATTTCAACCAAACATGCTAGAAATGCTCCAATTGAGCTAATTAGCTTATTGTGAGAATATTACAAACGTCTGACAAAACTGAAAAATGTAAATTTCCAATTTCAACCAAACATGCTAGAAATGCTCCAATTGAGCTAATTAGCTTATTGTGAGAATATTACAAACGTCTGACAAAACTGAAAAATGTAATTTTCCAAATTCAACCAAACATGCTAGAAATGCTCCAATTGAGCTAATTAGCTTATTGTGAGAATATTACAAACGTCTGACAAAACTGATAAATGTAAATTTCCAATTTCAACCAAACATGCTAGAAATGCTCCAATTGAGCTAATTAGCTTATTGTGAGAATATTACAAACGTCTGACAAAACTGAAAAATGTAAATTTCCAATTTCAACCAAACATGCTAGAAATGCTCCAATTGAGCTAATTAGCTTATTGTGAGAATATTACAAACGTCTGACAAAACTGAAAAATGTAAATTTCCAATTTCAACCAAACATGCTAGAAATGCTCCAATTGAGCTAATTAGCTTATTGTGAGATTATTACAAACGTCTGACAAAACTGAAAAATGTAAATTTCCAATTTCAACCAAACATGCTAGAAATGCTCAAATTGCGCAAATAAGCCTACTGTAAGAATTTTATAAACGTCTGACAAAACTGAAAAATGTAATTTTCCAAATTCAACCAAACATGCTAGAAATGCTCCAATTGAGCTAATTAGCTTATTGTGAGAATATTACAAACGTCTGACAAAACTGATAAATGTAAATTTCCAATTTCAACCAAACATGCTAGAAATGCTCCAATTGAGCTAATTAGCTTATTGTGAGAATATTACAAACGTCTGACAAAACTGAAAAATGTATTTTTCCAAATTCAACCAAACATGCTAGAAATGCTCCAATTGAGCTAATTAGCTTATTGTGAGAATATTACAAACGTCTGACAAAACTGAAAAATGTAAATTTCCAATTTCAACCAAACATGCTAGAAATGCTCCAATTGAGCTAATTAGCTTATTGTGAGAATATTACAAACGTCTGACAAAACTGAAAAATGTAAATTTCCAATTTCAACCAAACATGCTAGAAATGCTCCAATTGAGCTAATTAGCTTATTGTGAGAATATTACAAACGTCTGACAAAACTGAAAAATGTAAATTTCCAATTTCAACCAAACATGCTAGAAATGCTCCAATTGAGCTAATTAGCTTATTGTGAGAATATTACAAACGTCTGACAAAACTGAAAAATGTAAATTTCCAATTTCAACCAAACATGCTAGAAATGCTCAAATTGCGCAAATAGGCCTACTGTAAGAATTTTATAAACGTCTGGCAAAACTGAAAACTGTGAATTTCCAATTTCAACCAAACATGCTAGAAATGCTCCAATTGAGCTAATTAGCTTATTGTGAGAATATTGCAATTGTCTGACAAAACTGAAAAATGTAAATTTCCAATTTCAACCAAACATGCTAGAAATGCTCCAATTGAGCTAATTAGCTTATTGTGAGAATATTACAAACGTCTGACAAAACTGAAAAATGTAAATTTCCAATTTCAACTAAACATGCTAGAAATGCTCCAATTGAGCTAATTAGCTTATTGTGAGAATATTACAAACGTCTGACAAAACTGAAAAATGTAAATTTTCAATTTCAACCAAACATGCTAGAAATGCTCCAATTGAGCTAATTAGCTTATTGTGAGAATATTACAAACGTCTGACATAACTGAAAAATGTAAATTTCCAATTTCAACCAAACATGCTAGAAATGCTCCATTTGAGCTAATTAGCTTTTTGTGAGAATATTACAAACGTCTGACAAAACTGATAAATGTAAATTTCTAATTTCAACCAAACATGCTAGAAATGCTCCAATTGAGCTAATTAGCTTTTTGTGAGAATATTACAAACGTCTGACAAAACTGATAAATGTAAATTTCTAATTTCAACCAAACATGCTAGAAATGCTCCAATTGAGCTAATTAGCTTATTGTGAGAATATTACAAACGTCTGACAAAACTGAAAAATGTAAATTTCCAATTTCAACCAAACATGCTAGAAATGCTCCAATTGAGCTAATTAGCTTATTGTGAGAATATTACAAACGTCTGACAAAACTGAAAAATGTAAATTTCTAATTTCAACTAAACATGCTAGAAATGCTCCAATTGAGCTAATTAGCTTATTGTGAGAATATTGCAATTGTCTGACAAAAGTGAAAAATGTAAATTTCCAATTTCAACCAAACATGCTAGAAATGCTCCAATTGAGCTAATTAGCTTATTGTGAGAATATTACAAACGTCTGACAAAACTGAAAAATGTAATTTTCCAAATTCAACCAAACATGCTAGAAATGCTCCAATTGAGCTAATTAGCTTATTGTGAGAATATTACAAACGTCTGACAAAACTGATAAATGTAAATTTCCAATTTCAACCAAACATGCTAGAAATGCTCCAATTGAGCTAATTAGCTTATTGTGAGAATATTACAAACGTCTGACAAAACTGAAAAATGTAAATTTCCAATTTCAACCAAACATGCTAGAAATGCTCCAATTGAGCTAATTAGCTTATTGTGAGAATATTACAAACGTCTGACAAAACTGAAAAATGTAAATTTCCAATTTCAACCAAACATGCTAGAAATGCTCCAATTGAGCTAATTAGCTTATTGTGAGAATATTACAAAGGTCTGACAAAAGTGAAAAATGTAAATTTCCAATTTCAACCAAACATGCTAGAAATGCTCCAATTGAGCTAATTAGCTTATTGTGAGAATATTACAAACGTCTGACAAAACTGAAAAATGTAAATTTCCAATTTTAACCAAACATGCTAGAAATGCTCCAATTGATCTAATTAGCTTATTGTGAGAATATTACAAACGTCTGACAAAACTGAAAAATGTAAATTTCCAATTTCAACCAAACATGCTAGAAATGCTCCAATTGAGCTAATTAGCTTATTGTGAGAATATTACAAACGTCTTACAAAACTGAAAAATGTAATTTTCCAATTTCAACCAAACATGCTAGAAATGCTCCAATTGAGCTAATTAGCTTATTGTGAGAATATTACAAACGTCTGACAAAACTGAAAAATGTAAATTTCCAATTTCAACCAAACATGCTAGAAATGCTCCAATTGAGCTAATTAGCTTATTGTGAGAATATTACAAACGTCTGACAAAAGTGAAAAATGTAAATTTCCAATTTCAACCAAACATGCTAGAAATGCTCCAATTGAGGTAATTAGCTTGTTGTGAGAATATTACAAACGTCTGACAAAACTGAAAAATGTAAATTTCCAATTTCAACCAAACATGCTAGAAATGCTCCAATTGAGCTAATTAGCTTATTGTGAGAATATTACAAACGTCTGACAAAACTGAAAAATGTAAATTTCCAATTTCAACCAAACATGCTAGAAATGCTCAAATTGCGCACATAAGCCTACTGTAAGAATTTTACAAACGTCTGACAAAACTGAAAAATGTAAATTTCTAATTTCAACCAAACATGCTAGAAATGCTCCAATTGAGCTAATTAGCTTATTGTGAGAATATTACAAACGTCTGACAAAACTGAAAAATGTAAATTTCCAATTTCAACCAAACATGCTAGAAATGCTCCAATTGAGCTAATTAGCTTATTGTGAGAATATTACAAACGTCTGACAAAACTGAAAAATGTAAATTTCTAATTTCAACTAAACATGCTAGAAATGCTCCAATTGAGCTAATTAGCTTATTGTGAGAATATTGCAATTGTCTGACAAAAGTGAAAAATGTAAATTTCCAATTTCAACCAAACATGCTAGAAATGCTCCAATTGAGCTAATTAGCTTCTTGTGAGAATATTGCAATTGTCTGACAAAAGTGAAAAATGTAAATTTCCAATTTCAACCAAACATGCTAGAAATGCTCCAATTGAGCTAATTAGCTTATTGTGAGAATATTACAAAGGTCTGACAAAAGTGAAAATGTAAATTTCCAATTTCAACTAAACATGCTAGAAATGCTCCAATTGAGCTAATTAGCTTATTGTGAGAATATTACAAACGTCTGACAAAACTGAAAAATGTAAATTTCCAATTTCAACCAAACATGCTAGAAATGCTCCAATTGAGCTAATTAGCTTATTGTGAGAATATTACAAACGTCTGACAAAACTGAAAAATGTAAATTTCCAATTTCAACCAAACATGCTAGAAATGCTCCAATTGAGCTAATTAGCTTATTGTGAGAATATTACAAACGTCTGACAAAACTGAAAAATGTAATTTTCCAAATTCAACCAAACATGCTAGAAATGCTCCAATTGAGCTAATTAGCTTATTGTGAGAATATTACAAACGTCTGACAAAACTGATAAATGTAAATTTCCAATTTCAACCAAACATGCTAGAAATGCTCCAATTGAGCTAATTAGCTTATTGTGAGAATATTACAAACGTCTGACAAAACTGAAAAATGTAAATTTCCAATTTCAACCAAACATGCTAGAAATGCTCAAATTGCGCAAATAAGCCTACTGTAAGAATTTTATAAACGTCTGACAAAACTGAAAAATGTAATTTTCCAAATTCAACCAAACATGCTAGAAATGCTCCAATTGAGCTAATTAGCTTATTGTGAGAATATTACAAACGTCTGACAAAACTGAAAAATGTAAATTTCCAATTTCAACCAAACATGCTAGAAATGCTCAAATTGCGCAAATAAGCCTACTGTAAGAATTTTATAAACGTCTGACAAAACTGAAAAATGTAATTTTCCAAATTCAACCAAACATGCTAGAAATGCTCCAATTGAGCTAATTAGCTTATTGTGAGAATATTACAAACGTCTGACAAAACTGATAAATGTAAATTTCCAATTTCAACCAAACATGCTAGAAATGCTCCAATTGAGCTAATTAGCTTATTGTGAGAATATTAAAAACGTCTGACAAAACTGAAAAATGTAAATTTCCAATTTCAACCAAACATGCTAGAAATGCTCCAATTGAGCTAATTAGCTTATTGTGAGAATATTACAAACGTCTGACAAAACTGAAAAATGTAAATTTCCAATTTCAACCAAACATGCTAGAAATGCTCCAATTGAGCTAATTAGCTTATTGTGAGAATATTGCAATTGTCTGACAAAAGTGAAAAATGTAAATATCCAAATTCAACCAAACATGCTAGAAATGCTCCAATTGAGCTAATTAGCTTATTGTGAGAATATTACAAACGTCTGACAAAACTGAAAAATGTAAATTTTCAATTTCAACCAAACATGCTAGAAATGCTCCAATTGAGCTAATTAGCTTATTGTGAGAATATTACAAAGGTCTGACAAAAGTGAAAAATGTAAATTTCCAATTTCAACCAAACATGCTAGAAATGCTCCAATTGAGCTAATTAGCTTATTGTGAGAATATTACAAACGTCTGACAAAACTGAAAAATGTAAATTTCCAATTTCAACTAAACATGCTAGAAATGCTCCAATTGAGCTAATTAGCTTATTGTGAGAATATTACAAACGTCTGACAAAACTGAAAAATGTAAATTTCCAATTTCAACCAAACATGCTAGAAATGCTCCAATTGAGCTAATTAGCTTATTGTGAGAATATTACAAACGTCTGACAAAACTGAAAAATGTAAATTTCCAATTTCAACCAAACATGCTAGAAATGCTCCAATTGAGCTAATTAGCTTATTGTGAGAATATTACAAACGTCTGACAAAACTGAAAAATGTAATTTTCCAAATTCAACCAAACATGCTAGAAATGCTCCAATTGAGCTAATTAGCTTATTGTGAGAATATTACAAACGTCTGACAAAACTGATAAATGTAAATTTCCAATTTCAACCAAACATGCTAGAAATGCTCCAATTGAGCTAATTAGCTTATTGTGAGAATATTACAAACGTCTGACAAAACTGAAAAATGTAAATTTCCAATTTCAACCAAACATGCTAGAAATGCTCCAATTGAGCTAATTAGCTTATTGTGAGAATATTACAAACGTCTGACAAAACTGAAAAATGTAAATTTCCAATTTCAACCAAACATGCTAGAAATGCTCAAATTGCGCAAATAAGACTACTGTAAGAATTTTATAAACGTCTGACAAAACTGAAAAATGTAAATTTCCAATTTCAACCAAACATGCTAGAAATGCTCCAATTGAGCTAATTAGCTTATTGTGAGAATATTACAAACGTCTGACAAAACTGAAAAATGTAAATTTCCAATTTTAACCAAACATGCTAGAAATGCTCCAATTGATCTAATTAGCTTATTGTGAGAATATTACAAACGTCTGACAAAACTAAAAAATGTAAATTTCCAATTTCAACCAAACATGCTAGAAATGCTCCAATTGAGCTAATTAGCTTATTGTGAGAATATTACAAACGTCTGACAAAACTGAAAAATGTATTTTTCCAAATTCAACCAAACATGCTAGAAATGCTCCAATTGAGCTAATTAGCTTATTGTGAGAATATTACAAACGTCTGACAAAACTGATAAATGTAAATTTCCAATTTCAACTAAACATGCTAGAAATGCTCCAATTGAGCTAATTAGCTTATTGTGAGAATATTACAAACGTCTGACAAAACTGAAAAATGTAAATTTCCAATTTCAACCAAACATGCTAGAAATGCTCCAATTGAGCTAATTAGCTTATTGTGAGAATATTACAAACGTCTGACAAAAGTGAAAAATGTAAATTTCCAATTTCAACCAAACATGCTAGAAATGCTCCAATTGAGCTAATTAGCTTATTGTGAGAATATTACAAACGTCTGACAAAACTGAAAAATGTAAATTTCAAATTTCAACCAAACATGCTAGAAATGCTCAAATTGCGCAAATAGGCCTACTGTAAGAATTTTATAAACGTCTGACAAAACTGAAAAATGTAAATTTCCAATTTCAACCAAACATGCTAGAAATGCTCCAATTGAGCTAATTAGCTTATTGGAAGAATATTGCAATTGTCTGACAAAAGTGAAAAATGCAAATTTCCAATTTCAACCAAACATGCTAGAAATGCTCCAATTGAGCTATTTAGCTTATTGTGAGAATATTACAAACGTCTGGCAAAACTGAAAACTGTGAATTTCCAATTTCAACCAAACATGCTAGAAATGCTCCAATTGAGCTAATTAGCTTATTGTGAGAATATTGCAATTGCCTGACAAAACTGAAAAATGTAAATTTCCAATTTCAACCAAACATGCTAGAAATGCTCCAATTGAGCTAATTAGCTTATTGTGAGAATATTACAAACGTCTGACAAAACTGAAAAATGTAAATTTCCAATTTCAACTAAACATGCTAGAAATGCTCCAATTGAGCTAATTAGCTTATTGTGAGAATATTACAAACGTCTGACAAAACTGAAAAATGTAAATTTTCAATTTCAACCAAACATGCTAGAAATGCTCCAATTGAGCTAATTAGCTTATTGTGAGAATATTACAAACGTCTGACATAACTGAAAAATGTAAATTTCCAATTTCAACCAAACATGCTAGAAATGCTCCATTTGAGCTAATTAGCTTTTTGTGAGAATATTACAAACGTCTGACAAAACTGATAAATGTAAATTTCTAATTTCAACCAAACATGCTAGAAATGCTCCAATTGAGCTAATTAGCTTATTGTGAGAATATTACAAACGTCTGACAAAACTGAAAAATGTAAATTTCCAATTTCAACCAAACATGCTAGAAATGCTCCAATTGAGCTAATTAGCTTATTGTGAGAATATTACAAACGTCTGACAAAACTGAAAAATGTAAATTTCTAATTTCAACTAAACATGCTAGAAATGCTCCAATTGAGCTAATTAGCTTATTGTGAGAATATTGCAATTGTCTGACAAAAGTGAAAAATGTAAATTTCCAATTTCAACCAAACATGCTAGAAATGCTTCAATTGAGCTAATTAGCTTATTGTGAGAATATTGCAATTGTCTGACAAAAGTGAGAAATGTAAATTTCCAATTTCAACCAAACATGCTAGAAATGCTCCAATTGAGCTAATTAGCTTATTGTGAGAATATTACAAAGGTCTGACAAAAGTGAAAAATGTAAATTTCCAATTTCAACTAAACATGCTAGAAATGCTCCAATTGAGCTAATTAGCTTATTGTGAGAATATTACAAACGTCTGACAAAACTGAAAAATGTAAATTTCCAATTTCAATTAAACATGCTAGAAATGCTCAAATTGCGCAAATAAGCCTACTGTAAGAATTTTACAAACGTCTGACAAAACTGAAAAATGTAAATTTCTAATTTCAAACAAACATGCTAGAAATGCTCCAATTGAGCTAATTAGCTTATTGTGAGAATATTACAAACGTCTGACAAAACTGAAAAATGTAAATTTCCAATTTCAATTAAACATGCTAGAAATGCTCCAATTGAGCTAATTAGCTTATTGTGAGAATATTACAAACGTCTGACAAAACTGAAAAATGTAAATTTCTAATTTCAACTAAACATGCTAGAAATGCTCCAATTGAGCTAATTAGCTTATTGTGAGAATATTGCAATTGTCTGACAAAAGTGAAAAATGTAAATTTCCAATTTCAACCAAACATGCTAGAAATGCTCCAATTGAGCTAATTAGCTTATTGTGAGAATATTGCAATTGTCTGACAAAAGTGAAAAATGTAAATTTCCAATTTCAACCAAACATGCTAGAAATGCTCCAATTGAGCTAATTAGCTTATTGTGAGAATATTACAAAGGTCTGACAAAAGTGAAAATGTAAATTTCCAATTTCAACTAAACATGCTAGAAATGCTCCAATTGAGCTAATTAGCTTATTGTGAGAATATTACAAACGTCTGACAAAACTGAAAAATGTAAATTTCCAATTTCAACCAAACATGCTAGAAATGCTCCAATTGAGCTAATTAGCTTATTGTGAGAATATTGCAAACGTCTGACAAAACTGATAAATGTAAATTTCCAATTTCAACCAAACATGCTAGAAATGCTCCAATTGAGCTAATTAGCTTATTGTGAGAATATTGCAATTGTCTGACAAAAGTAAAAAATGCAAATTTCCAATTTCAACTAAACATGCTAGAAATGCTCCAATTGAGCTATTTAGCTTATTGTGAGAATATTACAAACGTCTGACAAAACTGAAAAATGTGAATTTCAATTTCAATCAAACATGCTAGAAATGCTCCAATTGAGCTAATTAGCTTATTGTGAGAATATTGCAATTGTCTGACAAAACTGAAAAATGTAAATTTCCAATTTCAACCAAACATGCTAGAAATGTTCCAATTGAGCTAATTAGCTTATTGTGAGAATATTACAAACGTCTGACAAAACTGAAAAATGTAAATTTCCAATTTCAACCAAACATGCTAGAAATGCTCCAATTGAGCTAATTAGCTTATTGTGAGAATATTACAAACGTCTGACAAAAGTGAAAAATGTAAATTTCCAATTTCAACCAAACATGCTAGAAATGCTCCAATTGAGCTAATTAGCTTATTGTGAGAATATTACAAACGTCTGACAAAACTGAAAAATGTAAATTTCCAATTTCAACCAAACATGCTAGAAATGCTCCAATTGAGCTAATTAGCTTATTGTGAGAATATTACAAACGTCTGACAAAACTGAAAAATGTAAATTTCCAATTTCAACCAAACATGCTAGAAATGCTCAAATTGCGCAAATAAGCCTACTGTAAGAATTTTACAAACGTCTGACAAAACTGAAAAATGTAAATTTCTAATTTCAACCAAACATGCTAGAAATGCTCCAATTGAGCTAATTAGCTTATTGTGAGAATATTACAAACGTCTGACAAAACTGAAAAATGTAAATTTCCAATTTCAATTAAACATGCTAGAAATGCTCCAATTGAGCTAATTAGCTTATTGTGAGAATATTACAAACGTCTGACAAAACTGAAAAATGTAAATTTCCAATTTCAACCAAACATGCTAGAAATGCTCCAATTGAGCTAATTAGCTTATTGTGAGAATATTACAAACGTCTGACAAAAGTGAAAAATGTAAATTTCCAATTTCAACCAAACATGCTAGAAATGCTCCAATTGAGGTAATTAGCTTATTGTGAGAATATTACAAACGTCTGACAAAACTGAAAAATGTAAATTTCCAATTTCAACCAAACATGCTAGAAATGCTCCAATTGAGCTAATTAGCTTATTGTGAGAATATTACAAACGTCTGACAAAACTGAAAAATGTAAATTTCCAATTTCAACCAAACATGCTAGAAATGCTCAAATTGCGCACATAAGCCTACTGTAAGAATTTTACAAACGTCTGACAAAACTGAAAAATGTAAATTTCTAATTTCAACCAAACATGCTAGAAATGCTCCAATTGAGCTAATTAGCTTATTGTGAGAATATTACAAACGTCTGACAAAACTGAAAAATGTAAATTTCCAATTTCAACCAAACATGCTAGAAATGCTCCAATTGAGCTAATTAGCTTATTGTGAGAATATTACAAACGTCTGACAAAACTGAAAAATGTAAATTTCTAATTTCAACTAAACATGCTAGAAATGCTCCAATTGAGCTAATTAGCTTATTGTGAGAATATTACAAACGTCTGACAAAACTGAAAAATGTAAATTTCCAATTTCAACCAAACATGCTAGAAATGCTCCAATTGAGCTAATTAGCTTATTGTGAGAATATTACAAACGTCTGACAAAACTGAAAAATGTAAATTTCTAATTTCAACTAAACATGCTAGAAATGCTCCAATTGAGCTAATTAGCTTATTGTGAGAATATTGCAATTGTCTGACAAAAGTGAAAAATGTAAATTTCCAATTTCAACCAAACATGCTAGAAATGCTCCAATTGAGCTAATTAGCTTATTGTGAGAATATTGCAATTGTCTGACAAAAGTGAAAAATGTAAATTTCCAATTTCAACCAAACATGCTAGAAATGCTCCAATTGAGCTAATTAGCTTATTGTGAGAATATTACAAAGGTCTGACAAAAGTGAGAAATGTAAATTTCCAATTTCAACCAAACATGCTAGAAATGCTCCAATTGAGCTAATTAGCTTATTGTGAGAATATTACAAAGGTCTGACAAAAGTGAAAAATGTAAATTTCCAATTTCAACTAAACATGCTAGAAATGCTCCAATTGAGCTAATTAGCTTATTGTGAGAATATTACAAACGTCTGACAAAACTGAAAAATGTAATTTTCCAAATTCAACCAAACATGCTAGAAATGCTCCAATTGAGCTAATTAGCTTATTGTGAGAATATTACAAACGTCTGACAAAACTGATAAATGTAAATTTCCAATTTCAACCAAACATGCTAGAAATGCTCCAATTGAGCTAATTAGCTTATTGTGAGAATATTACAAACGTCTGACAAAACTGAAAAATGTAAATTTCCAATTTCAACCAAACATGCTAGAAATGCTCCAATTGAGCTAATTAGCTTATTGTGAGAATATTACAAACGTCTGACAAAACTGAAAAATGTAAATTTCCAATTTCAACCAAACATGCTAGAAATGCTCCAATTGAGCTAATTAGCTTATTGTGAGAATATTACAAAGGTCTGACAAAAGTGAAAAATGTAAATTTCCAATTTCAACCAAACATGCTAGAAATGCTCCAATTGAGCTAATTAGCTTATTGTGAGAATATTACAAACGTCTGACAAAACTGAAAAATGTAAATTTCCAATTTTAACCAAACATGCTAGAAATGCTCCAATTGATCTAATTAGCTTATTGTGAGAATATTACAAACGTCTGACAAAACTGAAAAATGTAAATTTCCAATTTCAACCAAACATGCTAGAAATGCTCCAATTGAGCTAATTAGCTTATTGTGAGAATATTACAAACGTCTTACAAAACTGAAAAATGTAATTTTCCAATTTCAACCAAACATGCTAGAAATGCTCCAATTGAGCTAATTAGCTTATTGTGAGAATATTACAAACGTCTGACAAAACTGAAAAATGTAAATTTCCAATTTCAACCAAACATGCTAGAAATGCTCCAATTGAGCTAATTAGCTTATTGTGAGAATATTACAAACGTCTGACAAAAGTGAAAAATGTAAATTTCCAATTTCAACCAAACATGCTAGAAATGCTCCAATTGAGGTAATTAGCTTATTGTGAGAATATTACAAACGTCTGACAAAACTGAAAAATGTAAATTTCCAATTTCAACCAAACATGCTAGAAATGCTCCAATTGAGCTAATTAGCTTATTGTGAGAATATTACAAACGTCTGACAAAACTGAAAAATGTAAATTTCCAATTTCAACCAAACATGCTAGAAATGCTCAAATTGCGCACATAAGCCTACCGTAAGAATTTTACAAACGTCTGACAAAACTGAAAAATGTAAATTTCTAATTTCAACCAAACATGCTAGAAATGCTCCAATTGAGCTAATTAGCTTATTGTGAGAATATTACAAACGTCTGACAAAACTGAAAAATGTAAATTTCCAATTTCAACCAAACATGCTAGAAATGCTCCAATTGAGCTAATTAGCTTATTGTGAGAATATTACAAACGTCTGACAAAACTGAAAAATGTAAATTTCTAATTTCAACTAAACATGCTAGAAATGCTCCAATTGAGCTAATTAGCTTATTGTGAGAATATTGCAATTGTCTGACAAAAGTGAAAAATGTAAATTTCCAATTTCAACCAAACATGCTAGAAATGCTCCAATTGAGCTAATTAGCTTATTGTGAGAATATTGCAATTGTCTGACAAAAGTGAAAAATGTAAATTTCCAATTTCAACCAAACATGCTAGAAATGCTCCAATTGAGCTAATTAGCTTATTGTGAGAATATTACAAAGGTCTGACAAAAGTGAAAATGTAAATTTCCAATTTCAACTAAACATGCTAGAAATGCTCCAATTGAGCTAATTAGCTTATTGTGAGAATATTACAAACGTCTGACAAAACTGAAAAATGTAAATTTCCAATTTCAACTAAACATGCTAGAAATGCTCCAATTGAGCTAATTAGCTTATTGTGAGAATATTACAAACGTCTGACAAAACTGAAAAATGTAAATTTCCAATTTCAACCAAACATGCTAGAAATGCTCCAATTGAGCTAATTAGCTTATTGTGAGAATATTACAAACGTCTGACAAAACTGAAAAATGTAATTTTCCAAATTCCCCCAAACATGCTAAAAAAGCTCCAATTGAGCTAATTAGCTTATTGTGAGAATATTACAAACGTCTGACAAAACTGATAAATGTAAATTTCCAATTTCAACCAAACATGCTAGAAATGCTCCAATTGAGCTAATTAGCTTATTGTGAGAATATTACAAACGTCTGACAAAACTGAAAAATGTAAATTTCCAATTTCAACCAAACATGCTAGAAATGCTCCAATTGAGCTAATTAGCTTATTGTGAGAATATTACAAACGTCTGACAAAACTGAAAAATGTAAATTTCCAATTTCAACCAAACATGCTAGAAATGCTCCAATTGAGCTAACTAGCTTATTGTGAGATTATTACAAACGTCTGACAAAACTGAAAAATGTAAATTTCCAATTTCAACCAAACATGCTAGAAATGCTCAAATTGCGCAAATAAGCCTACTGTAAGAATTTTATAAACGTCTGACAAAACTGAAAAATGTAAATTTCCAATTTCAACCAAACATGCTAGAAATGCTCCAATTGAGCTAATTAGCTTATTGGGAGAATATTGCAATTGTCTGACAAAAGTGAAAAATGCAAATTTCCAATTTCAACTAAACATGCTAGAAATGCTCCAATTGAGCTATTTAGCTTATTGTGAGAATATTACAAACGTCTGACAAAACTGAAAAATGTGAATTTCCAATTTCAACCAAACATGCTAGAAATGCTCCAATTGAGCTAATTAGCTTATTGTGAGAATATTGCAATTGTCTGACAAAACTGAAAAATGTAAATTTCCAATTTCAACCAAACATGCTAGAAATGCTCCAATTGAGCTAATTAGCTTATTGTGAGAATATTACAAACGTCTGACAAAACTGAAAAATGTAAATTTCCAATTTCAACTAAACATGCTAGAAATGCTCCAATTGAGCTAATTAGCTTATTGTGAGAATATTACAAACGTCTGACAAAACTGAAAAATGTAAATTTTCAATTTCAACCAAACATGCTAGAAATGCTCCAATTGAGCTAATTAGCTTATTGTGAGAATATTACAAACGTCTGACAAAACTGAAAAATGTAAATTTCCAATTTCAACCAAACATGCTAGAAATGCTCCATTTGAGCTAATTAGCTTTTTGTGAGAATATTACAAACGTTTGACAAAACTGATAAATGTAAATTTCTAATTTCAACCAAACATGCTAGAAATGCTCCAATTGAGCTAATTAGCTTATTGTGAGAATATTACAAACGTCTGACAAAACTGAAAAATGTATTTTTCCAAATTCAACCAAACATGCTAGAAATGCTCCAATTGAGCTAATTAGCTTATTGTGAGAATATTACAAACGTCTGACAAAACTGATAAATGTAAATTTCCAATTTCAACAAAACATGCTAGAAATGCTCCAATTGAGCTAATTAGCTTATTGTGAGAATATTACAAACGTCTGACAAAACTGAAAAATGTAAATTTCCAATTTCAACCAAACATGCTAGAAATGCTCAAATTGCGCAAATAAGCCTACTGTAAGAATTTTATAAACGTCTGACAAAACTGAAAAATGTAAATTTCCAATTTCAACCAAACATGCTAGAAATGCTCCAATTGAGCTAATTAGCTTATTGGGAGAATATTGCAATTGTCTGACAAAAGTGAAAAATGCAAATTTCCAATTTCAACCAAACATGCTAGAAATGCTCCAATTGAGCTATTTAGCTTATTGTGAGAATATTACAAACGTCTGACAAAACTGAAAAATGTAAATTTCCAATTTCAACCAAACATGCTAGAAATGCTCCAATTGAGCTAATTAGCTTATTGTGAGAATATTACAAACGTCTGACAAAACTGAAAAATGTAAATTTCCAATTTCAACTAAACATGCTAGAAATGCTCCAATTGAGCTAATTAGCTTATTGTGAGAATATTACAAACGTCTGACAAAACTGAAAGATGTAAATTTTCAATTTCAACCAAACATGCTAGAAATGCTCCAATTGAGCTAATTAGCTTATTGTGAGAATATTACAAACGTCTGACAAAACTGAAAAATGTAAATTTCCAATTTCAACCAAACATGCTAGAAATGCTCCATTTGAGCTAATTAGCTTTTTGTGAGAATATTACAAACGTCTGACAAAACTGATAAATGTAAATTTCTAATTTCAACCAAACATGCTAGAAATGCTCCAATTGAGCTAATTAGCTTATTGTGAGAATATTACAAACGTCTGACAAAACTGAAAAATGTAAATTTCTAATTTCAACTAAACATGCTAGAAATGCTCCAATTGAGCTAATTAGCTTATTGTGAGAATATTGCAATTGTCTGACAAAAGTGAAAAATGTAAATTTCCAATTTCAACCAAACATGCTAGAAATGCTCCAATTGAGCTAATTAGCTTATTGTGAGAATATTGCAATTGTCTGACAAAAGTGAGAAATGTAAATTTCCAATTTCAACCAAACATGCTAGAAATGCTCCAATTGAGCTAATTAGCTTATTGTGAGAATATTACAAAGGTCTGACAAAAGTGAAAAATGTAAATTTCCAATTTCAACTAAACATGCTAGAAATGCTCCAATTGAGCTAATTAGCTTATTGTGAGAATATTACAAACGTCTGACAAAACTGAAAAATGTAATTTTCCAAATTCAACCAAACATGCTAGAAATGCTCCAATTGAGCTAATTAGCTTATTGTGAGAATATTACAAACGTCTGACAAAACTGATAAATGTAAATTTCCAATTTCAACCAAACATGCTAGAAATGCTCCAATTGAGCTAATTAGCTTATTGTGAGAATATTACAAACGTCTGACAAAACTGAAAAATGTAAATTTCCAATTTCAACCAAACATGCTAGAAATGCTCCAATTGAGCTAATTAGCTTATTGTGAGAATATTACAAACGTCTGACAAAACTGAAAAATGTAAATTTCCAATTTCAACCAAACATGCTAGAAATGCTCCAATTGAGCTAATTAGCTTATTGTGAGAATATTACAAACGTCTGACAAAACTGAAAAATGTAAATTTCCAATTTCAACCAAACATGCTAGAAATGCTCAAATTGCGCAAATAAGCCTACTGTAAGAATTTTATAAACGTCTGACAAAACTGAAAAATGTAAATTTCCAATTTCAACCAAACATGCTAGAAATGCTCCAATTGAGCTAATTAGCTTATTGGGAGAATATTGCAATTGTCTGACAAAAGTGAAAAATGCAAATTTCCAATTTCAACTAAACATGCTAGAAATGCTCCAATTGAGCTATTTAGCTTATTGTGAGAATATTACAAACGTCTGACAAAACTGAAAAATGTGAATTTCCAATTTCAACCAAACATGCTAGAAATGCTCCAATTGAGCTAATTAGCTTATTGTGAGAATATTGCAATTGTCTGACAAAACTGAAAAATGTAAATTTCCAATTTCAACCAAACATGCTAGAAATGCTCCAATTGAGCTAATTAGCTTATTGTGAGAATATTACAAACGTCTGACAAAACTGAAAAATGTAAATTTCCAATTTCAACTAAACATGCTAGAAATGCTCCAATTGAGCTAATTAGCTTATTGTGAGAATATTACAAACGTCTGACAAAACTGAAAGATGTAAATTTTCAATTTCAACCAAACATGCTAGAAATGCTCCAATTGAGCTAATTAGCTTATTGTGAGAATATTACAAACGTCTGACAAAACTGAAAAATGTAAATTTCCAATTTCAACCAAACATGCTAGAAATGCTCCATTTGAGCTAATTAGCTTTTTGTGAGAATATTACAAACGTCTGACAAAACTGATAAATGTAAATTTCCAATTTCAACCAAACATGCTAGAAATGCTCCAATTGAGCTAATTAGCTTATTGTGAGAATATTACAAACGTCTGACAAAACTGAAAAATTTAAATTTCCAATTTCAACCAAACATGCTAGAAATGCTCCAATTGAGCTAATTAGCTTATTGTGAGAATATTACAAACGTCTGACAAAAGTGAAAAATGTAAATTTCCAATTTCAACCAAACATGCTAGAAATGCTCCAATTGAGCTAATTAGCTTATTGGGAGAATATTGCAATTGTCTGACAAAAGTGAAAAATGCAAATTTCCAATTTCAACTAAACATGCTAGAAATGCTCCAATTGAGCTATTTAGCTTATTGTGAGAATATTACAAACGTCTGACAAAACTGAAAAATGTGAATTTCCAATTTCAACCAAACATGCTAGAAATGCTCCAATTGAGCTAATTAGCTTATTGTGAGAATATTGCAATTGTCTGACAAAACTGAAAAATGTAAATTTCCAATTTCAACCAAACATGCTAGAAATGCTCCAATTGAGCTAATTAGCTTATTGTGAGAATATTACAAACGTCTGACAAAACTGAAAAATGTAAATTTCCAATTTCAACTAAACATGCTAGAAATGCTCCAATTGAGCTAATTAGCTTATTGTGAGAATATTACAAACGTCTGACAAAACTGAAAGATGTAAATTTTCAATTTCAACCAAACATGCTAGAAATGCTCCAATTGAGCTAATTAGCTTATTGTGAGAATATTACAAACGTCTGACAAAACTGAAAAATGTAAATTTCCAATTTCAACCAAACATGCTAGAAATGCTCCATTTGAGCTAATTAGCTTTTTGTGAGAATATTACAAACGTCTGACAAAACTGATAAATGTAAATTTCCAATTTCAACCAAACATGCTAGAAATGCTCCAATTGAGCTAATTAGCTTATTGTGAGAATATTACAAACGTCTGACAAAACTGAAAAATTTAAATTTCCAATTTCAACCAAACATGCTAGAAATGCTCCAATTGAGCTAATTAGCTTATTGTGAGAATATTACAAACGTCTGACAAAAGTGAAAAATGTAAATTTCCAATTTCAACCAAACATGCTAGAAATGCTCCAATTGAGCTAATTAGCTTATTGTGAGAATATTGCAGTTGTCTGACAAAAGTGAGAAATGTAAATTTCCAATTTCAACCAAACATGCTAGAAATGCTCCAATTGAGCTAATTAGCTTATTGTGAGAATATTACAAAGGTCTGACAAAAGTGAAAAATGTAAACTTCCAATTTCAACTAAACATGCTAGAAATGCTCCAATTGAGCTAATTAGCTTATTGTGAGAATATTACAAACGTCTGACAAAACTGAAAAATGTAATTTTCCAAATTCAACCAAACATGCTAGAAATGCTCCAATTGAGCTAATTAGCTTATTGTGAGAATATTACAAACGTCTGACAAAACTGATAAATGTAAATTTCCAATTTCAACCAAACATGCTAGAAATGCTCCAATTGAGCTAATTAGCTTATTGTGAGAATATTACAAACGTCTGACAAAACTGAAAAATGTAAATTTCCAATTTCAACCAAACATGCTAGAAATGCTCCAATTGAGCTAATTAGCTTATTGTGAGAATATTACAAACGTCTGACAAAACTGAAAAATGTAAATTTCCATTTTCAACCAAACATGCTAGAAATGCTCCAATTGAGCTAATTAGCTTATTGTGAGAATATTACAAACGTCTGACAAAACTGAAAAATGTAAATTTCCAATTTCAACCAAACATGCTAGAAATGCTCAAATTGCGCAAATAAGCCTACTGTAAGAATTTTATAAACGTCTGACAAAACTGAAAAATGTAAATTTCCAATTTCAACCAAACATGCTAGAAATGCTCCAATTGAGCTAATTAGCTTATTGGGAGAATATTGCAATTGTCTGACAAAAGTGAAAAATGCAAATTTCCAATTTCAACTAAACATGCTAGAAATGCTCCAATTGAGCTATTTAGCTTATTGTGAGAATATTACAAACGTCTGACAAAACTGAAAAATGTGAATTTCCAATTTCAACCAAACATGCTAGAAATGCTCCAATTGAGCTAATTAGCTTATTGTGAGAATATTGCAATTGTCTGACAAAACTGAAAAATGTAAATTTCCAATTTCAACCAAACATGCTAGAAATGCTCCAATTGAGCTAATTAGCTTATTGTGAGAATATTACAAACGTCTGACAAAACTGAAAAATGTAAATTTCCAATTTCAACTAAACATGCTAGAAATGCTCCAATTGAGCTAATTAGCTTATTGTGAGAATATTACAAACGTCTGACAAAACTGAAAGACGTAAATTTCCAATTTCAACCAAACATGCTAGAAATGCTCCAATTGAGCTAATAAGCTTATTGTGAGAATATTACAAACGTCTGACAAAACTGAAAAATGTAAATTTCCAATTTCAACCAAACATGCTAGAAATGCTCCATTTGAGCTAATTAGCTTTTTGTGAGAATATTACAAACGTCTGACAAAACTGATAAATGTAAATTTCCAATTTCAACCAAACATGCTAGAAATGCTCCAATTGAGCTAATTAGCTTATTGTGAGAATATTACAAACGTCTGACAAAACTGAAAAATGTAAATTTCCAATTTCAACCAAACATGCTAGAAATGCTCCAATTGAGCTAATTAGCTCATTGTGAGAATATTACAAACGTATGACAAAACTGAAAAATGTAAATTTCCAATTTCAACCAAACATGCTAGAAATGCTCCAATTGAGCTAATTAGCTTATTGTGAGAATATTGCAATTGTCTGACAAAAGTGAAAAATGTAAAGTTCCAATTTCAACCAAACATGCTAGAAATGCTCCAATTGAGCTAATTAGCTTATTGTGAGAATATTACAAACGTCTGACAAAACTGAAAAATGTAAATTTCCAATTTCAACCAAACATGCTAGAAATGCTCCAAGTGAGCTAATTAGCTTATTGTGAGAATATTACAAACGTCTGACAAAACTGAAAAATGTAAATTTCCAATTTCAACCAAACATGCTAGAAATGCTCCAATTGAGCTAATTAGCTTATTGTGAGAATATTACAAACGTCTGACAAAAGTGAAAAATGTAAATTTCCAATTTCAACCAAACATGCTAGAAATGCTCAAATTGCGCATATAAGCCTACTGTAAGAATTTTACAAATGTCTGACAAAACTGAAAAATGTGAATTTCCAATTTCAACCAAACATGCTAGAAATGCTCGAATTGCGAAATAAGCCTACTGTAAGAGTTTTACAAACGTTTGACAAAACTGAAAAATGTAAATTTTCAATTTCAACCAAACATGCTAGAAATGCTCCAATTGAGCTAATTAGCTTATTGTGAGAATATTACAAACGTCTGACAAAACTGAAAAATGTAAATTTCCAATTTCAACCAAACATGCTAGAAATGCTCCAATTGAGCTAATTAGCTTATTGTGAGAATATTACAAACGTCTGACAAAACTGAAAAATGTAAATTTCCAATTTCAACCAAACATGCTAGAAATGCTCCAATTGAGCTAATTAGCTTATTGTGAGAATATTACAAACGTCTGACAAAACTGAAAAATGT
Source organism: Watersipora subatra (assembly GCF_963576615.1). Taxonomy (NCBI): domain Eukaryota; kingdom Metazoa; phylum Bryozoa; class Gymnolaemata; order Cheilostomatida; family Watersiporidae; genus Watersipora; species Watersipora subatra. Next base: position 329,648 of record NW_027045228.1, on the reverse strand, counting down.
AAATTTCCAATTTCAACCAAACATGCTAGAAATGCTCAAATTGCGCAAATAAGCCTACTGTAAGAATTTTATAAACGTCTGACAAAACTGAAAAATGTAAATTTCCAATTTCAACCAAACATGCTAGAAATGCTCCAATTGAGCTAATTAGCTTATTGGGAGAATATTGCAATTGTCTGACAAAAGTGAAAAATGCAAATTTCCAATTTCAACTAAACATGCTAGAAATGCTCCAATTGAGCTATTTAGCTTATTGTGAGAATATTACAAACGTCTGACAAAACTGAAAAATGTGAATTTCCAATTTCAACCAAACATGCTAGAAATGCTCCAATTGAGCTAATTAGCTTATTGTGAGAATATTGCAATTGTCTGACAAAACTGAAAAATGTAAATTTCCAATTTCAACCAAACATGCTAGAAATGCTCCAATTGAGCTAATTAGCTTATTGTGAGAATATTACAAACGTCTGACAAAACTGAAAAATGTAAATTTCCAATTTCAACTAAACATGCTAGAAATGCTCCAATTGAGCTAATTAGCTTATTGTGAGAATCTTACAAACGTCTGACAAAACTGAAAGATGTAAATTTTCAATTTCAACCAAACATGCTAGAAATGCTCCAATTGAGCTAATTAGCTTATTGTGAGAATATTACAAACGTCTGACAAAACTGAAAAATGTAAATTTCCAATTTCAACCAAACATGCTAGAAATGCTCCATTTGAGCTAATTAGCTTTTTGTGAGAATATTACAAACGTCTGACAAAACTGATAAATGTAAATTTCCAATTTCAACCAAACATGCTAGAAATGCTCCAATTGAGCTAATTAGCTTATTGTGAGAATATTACAAACGTCTGACAAAACTGAAAAATTTAAATTTCCAATTTCAACCAAACATGCTAGAAATGCTCCAATTGAGCTAATTAGCTTATTGTGAGAATATTACATACGTCTGACAAAAGTGAAAAATGTAAATTTCCAATTTCAACCAAACATGCTAGAAATGCTCCAATTGAGCTAATTAGCTTATTGTGAGAATATTGCAGTTGTCTGACAAAAGTGAGAAATGTAAATTTCCAATTTCAACCAAACATGCTAGAAATGCTCCAATTGAGCTAATTAGCTTATTGTGAGAATATTACAAAGGTCTGACAAAAGTGAAAAATGTAAACTTCCAATTTCAACTAAACATGCTAGAAATGCTCCAATTGAGCTAATTAGCTTATTGTGAGAATATTACAAACGTCTGACAAAACTGAAAAATGTAATTTTCCAAATTCAACCAAACATGCTAGAAATGCTCCAATTGAGCTAATTAGCTTATTGTGAGAATATTACAAACGTCTGACAAAACTGATAAATGTAAATTTCCAATTTCAACCAAACATGCTAGAAATGCTCCAATTGAGCTAATTAGCTTATTGTGAGAATATTACAAACGTCTGACAAAACTGAAAAATGTAAATTTCCAATTTCAACCAAACATGCTAGAAATGCTCCAATTGAGCTAATTAGCTTATTGTGAGAATATTACAAACGTCTGACAAAACTGAAAAATGTAAATTTCCATTTTCAACCAAACATGCTAGAAATGCTCCAATTGAGCTAATTAGCTTATTGTGAGAATATTACAAACGTCTGACAAAACTGAAAAATGTAAATTTCCAATTTCAACCAAACATGCTAGAAATGCTCAAATTGCGCAAATAAGCCTACTGTAAGAATTTTATAAACGTCTGACAAAACTGAAAAATGTAAATTTCCAATTTCAACCAAACATGCTAGAAATGCTCCAATTGAGCTAATTAGCTTATTGGGAGAATATTGCAATTGTCTGACAAAAGTGAAAAATGCAAATTTCCAATTTCAACTAAACATGCTAGAAATGCTCCAATTGAGCTATTTAGCTTATTGTGAGAATATTACAAACGTCTGACAAAACTGAAAAATGTGAATTTCCAATTTCAACCAAACATGCTAGAAATGCTCCAATTGAGCTAATTAGCTTATTGTGAGAATATTGCAATTGTCTGACAAAACTGAAAAATGTAAATTTCCAATTTCAACCAAACATGCTAGAAATGCTCCAATTGAGCTAATTAGCTTATTGTGAGAATATTACAAACGTCTGACAAAACTGAAAAATGTAAATTTCCAATTTCAACTAAACATGCTAGAAATGCTCCAATTGAGCTAATTAGCTTATTGTGAGAATATTACAAACGTCTGACAAAACTGAAAGACGTAAATTTCCAATTTCAACCAAACATGCTAGAAATGCTCCAATTGAGCTAATAAGCTTATTGTGAGAATATTACAAACGTCTGACAAAACTGAAAAATGTAAATTTCCAATTTCAACCAAACATGCTAGAAATGCTCCATTTGAGCTAATTAGCTTTTTGTGAGAATATTACAAACGTCTGACAAAACTGATAAATGTAAATTTCCAATTTCAATCAAACATGCTAGAAATGCTCCAATTGAGCTAATTAGCTTATTGTGAGAATATTACAAACGTCTGACAAAACTGAAAAATGTAAATTTCCAATTTCAACCAAACATGCTAGAAATGCTCCAATTGAGCTAATTAGCTCATTGTGAGAATATTACAAACGTATGACAAAACTGAAAAATGTAAATTTCCAATTTCAACCAAACATGCTAGAAATGCTCCAATTGAGCTAATTAGCTTATTGTGAGAATATTACAAACGTCTGACAAAACTGAAAAATGTAAATTTCCAATTTCAACCAAACATGCTAGAAATGCTCCAAGTGAGCTAATTAGCTTATTGTGAGAATATTACAAACGTCTGACAAAACTGAAAAATGTAAATTTCCAATTTCAACCAAACATGCTAGAAATGCTCCAATTGAGCTAATTAGCTTATTGTGAGAATATTACAAACGTCTGACAAAAGTGAAAAATGTAAATTTCCAATTTCAACCAAACATGCTAGAAATGCTCAAATTTCGCATATAAGCCTACTGTAAGAATTTTACAAATGTCTGACAAAACTGAAAAATGTGAATTTCCAATTTCAACCAAACATGCTAGAAATGCTCGAATTGCGAAATAAGCCTACTGTAAGAGTTTTACAAACGTTTGACAAAACTGAAAAATGTAAATTTTCAATTTCAACCAAACATGCTAGAAATGCTCCAATTGAGCTAATTAGCTTATTGTGAGAATATTGCAATTGTCTGACAAAAGTGAAAAATGTAAATTTCCAATTTCAACCAAACATGCTAGAAATGCTCCAATTGAGCTAATTAGCTTATTGTGAGAATATTACAAACGTCTGACAAAACTGAAAAATGTAAATTTCCAATTTCAACCAAACATGCTAGAAATGCTCCAATTGAGCTAATTAGCTTATTGTGAGAATATTACAAACGTCTGACAAAAGTGAAAAATGTAAATTTCCAATTTCAACCAAACATGCTAGAAATGCTCAAATTGCGCATATAAGCCTACTGTAAGAATTTTACAAACGTCTGACAAAACTGAAAAATGTAAATTTCCAATTTTAACCAAACATGCTAGAAATGCTCCAATTGATCTAATTAGCTTATTGTGAGAATATTACAAACGTCTGACAAAACTGAAAAATGTAAATTTCCAATTTCAACCAAACATGCTAGAAATGCTCGAATTGCGAAATAAGCCTACTGTAAGAATTTTACAAACGTTTGACAAAACTGAAAAATGTAAATTTTCAATTTCAACCAAACATGCTATAAATGCTCCAATTGAGCTAATTAGCTTATTGTGAGAATATTGCAATTGTCTGACAAAAGTGAAAAATGTAAATTTCCAAATTCAACCAAACATGCTAGAAATGCTCCAATTGAGCTAATTAGCTTATTGTGAGAATATTGCAATTGTCTGACAAAAGTGAAAAATGTAAATTTCCAATTTCAACCAAACATGCTAGAAATGCTCCAATTGAGCTAATTAGCTTATTGTGAGAATATTACAAAGGTCTGACAAAAGTGAAAAATGTAAATTTCCAATTTCAACCAAACATGCTAGAAATGCTCCAATTGAGCTAATTAGCTTATTGTGAAAATATTACAAACGTCTGACAAAACTGAAAAATGTAAATTTCCAATTTTAACCAAACATGCTAGAAATGCTCCAATTGATCTAATTAGCTTATTGTGAGAATATTACAAACGTCTGACAAAACTGAAAAATGTAAATTTCCAATTTCAACCAAACATGCTAGAAATGCTCCAATTGAGCTAATTAGCTTATTGTGAGAATATTACAAACGTCTTACAAAACTGAAAAATGTAATTTTCCAATTTCAACCAAACATGCTAGAAATGCTCCAATTGAGCTAATTAGCTTATTGTGAGAATATTACAAACGTCTGACAAAACTGAAAAATGTAAATTTCCAATTTCAACCAAACATGCTAGAAATGCTCCAAGTGAGCTAATTAGCTTATTGTGAGAATATTACAAACGTCTGACAAAACTGAAAAATGTAAATTTCCAATTTCAACCAAACATGCTAGAAATGCTCCAATTGAGCTAATTAGCTTATTGTGAGAATATTACAAACGTCTGACAAAAGTGAAAAATGTAAATTTCCAATTTCAACCAAACATGCTAGAAATGCTCAAATTTCGCATATAAGCCTACTGTAAGAATTTTACAAATGTCTGACAAAACTGAAAAATGTGAATTTCCAATTTCAACCAAACATGCTAGAAATGCTCGAATTGCGAAATAAGCCTACTGTAAGAGTTTTACAAACGTTTGACAAAACTGAAAAATGTAAATTTTCAATTTCAACCAAACATGCTAGAAATGCTCCAATTGAGCTAATTAGCTTATTGTGAGAATATTGCAATTGTCTGACAAAAGTGAAAAATGTAAATTTCCAATTTCAACCAAACATGCTAGAAATGCTCCAATTGAGCTAATTAGCTTATTGTGAGAATATTACAAACGTCTGACAAAACTGAAAAATGTAAATTTCCAATTTCAACCAAACATGCTAGAAATGCTCCAATTGAGCTAATTAGCTTATTGTGAGAATATTACAAACGTCTGACAAAAGTGAAAAATGTAAATTTCCAATTTCAACCAAACATGCTAGAAATGCTCAAATTGCGCATATAAGCCTACTGTAAGAATTTTACAAACGTCTGACAAAACTGAAAAATGTAAATTTCCAATTTTAACCAAACATGCTAGAAATGCTCCAATTGATCTAATTAGCTTATTGTGAGAATATTACAAACGTCTGACAAAACTGAAAAATGTAAATTTCCAATTTCAACCAAACATGCTAGAAATGCTCGAATTGCGAAATAAGCCTACTGTAAGAATTTTACAAACGTTTGACAAAACTGAAAAATGTAAATTTTCAATTTCAACCAAACATGCTATAAATGCTCCAATTGAGCTAATTAGCTTATTGTGAGAATATTGCAATTGTCTGACAAAAGTGAAAAATGTAAATTTCCAAATTCAACCAAACATGCTAGAAATGCTCCAATTGAGCTAATTAGCTTATTGTGAGAATATTGCAATTGTCTGACAAAAGTGAAAAATGTAAATTTCCAATTTCAACCAAACATGCTAGAAATGCTCCAATTGAGCTAATTAGCTTATTGTGAGAATATTACAAAGGTCTGACAAAAGTGAAAAATGTAAATTTCCAATTTCAACCAAACATGCTAGAAATGCTCCAATTGAGCTAATTAGCTTATTGTGAAAATATTACAAACGTCTGACAAAACTGAAAAATGTAAATTTCCAATTTTAACCAAACATGCTAGAAATGCTCCAATTGATCTAATTAGCTTATTGTGAGAATATTACAAACGTCTGACAAAACTGAAAAATGTAAATTTCCAATTTCAACCAAACATGCTAGAAATGCTCCAATTGAGCTAATTAGCTTATTGTGAGAATATTACAAACGTCTTACAAAACTGAAAAATGTAATTTTCCAATTTCAACCAAACATGCTAGAAATGCTCCAATTGAGCTAATTAGCTTATTGTGAGAATATTACAATTGTCTGACAAAACTGAAAAATGTAAATTTCCAATTTCAACCAAACATGCTAGAAATGCTCCAATTGAGCTAATTAGCTTATTGTGAGAATATTACAAACGTCTGACAAAAGTGAAAAATGTAAATTTCCAATTTCAACCAAACATGCTAGAAATGCTCCAATTGAGCTAATTAGCTTATTGTGAGAATATTACAAACGTCTGACAAAACTGAAAAATGTAAATTTCCAATTTCAACCAAACATGCTAGAAATGCTCCAATTGAGCTAATTAGCTTATTGTGAGAATATTACAAACGTCTGACAAAACTGAAAAATGTAAATTTCCAATTTCAACCAAACATGCTAGAAATGCTCAAATTGCGCAAATAAGCCTACTGTAAGAATTTTACAAACGTCTGACAAAACTGAAAAATGTAAATTTCTAATTTCAACCAAACATGCTAGAAATGCTCCAATTGAGCTAATTAGCTTATTGTGAGAATATTACAAACGTCTGACAAAACTGAAAAATGTAAATTTCCAATTTCAATTAAACATGCTAGAAATGCTCCAATTGAGCTAATTAGCTTATTGTGAGAATATTACAAACGTCTGACAAAACTGAAAAATGTATATTTCTAATTTCAACTAAACATGCTAGAAATGCTCCAATTGAGCTAATTAGCTTATTGTGAGAATATTGCAATTGTCTGACAAAAGTGAAAAATGTAAATTTCCAATTTCAACCAAACATGCTAGAAATGCTCCAATTGAGCTAATTAGCTTATTGTGAGAATATTGCAATTGTCTGACAAAAGTGAAAAATGTAAATTTCCAATTTCAACCAAACATGCTAGAAATGCTCTAATTGAGCTAATAAGCTTATTGTGAGAATATTACAAAGGTCTGACAAAAGTGAAAATGTAAATTTCCAATTTCAACTAAACATGCTAGAAATGCTCCAATTGAGCTAATTAGCTTATTGTGAGAATATTACAAACGTCTGAAAAAACTGAAAAATGTAAATTTCCAATTTCAACCAAACATGCTAGAAATGCTCCAATTGAGCTAATTAGCTTATTGTGAGAATATTACAAACGTCTGACAAAACTGAAAAATGTAAATTTCCAATTTCAACCAAACATGCTAGAAATGCTCCAATTGAGCTAATTAGCTTATTGTGAGAATATTACAAACGTCTGACAAAACTGAAAAATGTAATTTTCCAAATTCAACCAAACATGCTAGAAATGCTCCAATTGAGCTAATTAGCTTATTGTGAGAATATTGCAAACGTCTGACAAAACTGATAAATGTAAATTTCCAATTTCAACCAAACATGCTAGAAATGCTCCAATTGAGCTAATTAGCTTATTGTAAGAATATTACAAACGTCTGACAAAACTGAAAAATGTAAATTTCCAATTTCAACCAAACATGCTAGAAATGCTCAAATTGCGCAAATAAGCCTACTGTAAGAATTTTATAAACGTCTGACAAAACTGAAAAATGTAAATTTCCAATTTCAACTAAACATGCTAGAAATGCTCCAATTGAGCTATTTAGCTTATTGTGAGAATATTTCAAACGTCTGACAAAACTGAAAAATGTGAATTTCCAATTTCAATCAAACATGCTAGAAATGCTCCAATTGAGCTAATTAGCTTATTGTGAGAATATTGCAATTGTCTGACAAAACTGAAAAATGTAAATTTCCAATTTCAACCAAACATGCTAGAAATGCTCCAATTGAGCTAATTAGCTTATTGTGAGAATATTACAAACGTCTGACAAAACTGAAAAATGTAAATTTCCAATTTCAACTAAACATGCTAGAAATGCTCCAATTGAGCTAATTAGCTTATTGTGAGAATATTACAAACGTCTGACAAAACTGAAAAATGTAAATTTTCAATTTCAACCAAACATGCTAGAAATGCTCCAATTGAGCTAATTAGCTTATTGTGAGAATATTACAAACGTCTGACAAAACTGAAAAATGTCAATTTCCAATTTCAACCAAACATGCTAGAAATTCTCCATTTGAGCTAATTAGCTTTTTGTGAGAATATTACAAACGTCTGACAAAACTGATAAATGTAAATTTCTAATTTCAACCAAACATGCTAGAAATGCTCCAATTGAGCTAATTAGCTTATTGTGAGAATATTACAAACGTCTGACAAAACTGAAAAATGTAAATTTCCAATTTCAACCAAACATGCTAGAAATGCTCCAATTGAGCTAATTAGCTTATTGTGAGAATATTACAAACGTCTGACAAAACTGAAAAATGTAAATTTCTAATTTCAACTAAACATGCTAGAAATGCTCCAATTGAGCTAATTAGCTTATTGTGAGAATATTGCAATTGTCTGACAAAAGTGAAAAATGTAAATTTCCAATTTCAACCAAACATGCTAGAAATGCTCCAATTGAGCTAATTAGCTTATTGTGAGAATATTGCAATTGTCTGACAAAAGTGAGAAATGTAAATTTCCAATTTCAACCAAACATGCTAGAAATGCTCCAATTGAGCTAATTAGCTTATTGTGAGAATATTACAAAGGTCTGACAAAAGTGAAAAATGTAAATTTCCAATTTCAACTAAACATGCTAGAAATGCTCCAATTGAGCTAATTAGCTTATTGTGAGAATATTACAAACGTCTGACAAAACTGAAAAATGTAAATTTCCAATTTCAACCAAACATGCTAGAAATGCTCCAATTGAGCTAATTAGCTTATTGTGAGAATATTACAAACGTCTGACAAAACTGAAAAATGTAAATTTCCAATTTCAACCAAACATGCTAGAAATGCTCCAATTGAGCTAATTAGCTTATTGTGAGAATATTACAAACGTCTGACAAAACTGAAAAATGTAATTTTCCAAATTCAACCAAACATGCTAGAAATGCTCCAATTGAGCTAATTAGCTTATTGTGAGAATATTACAAACGTCTGACAAAACTGATAAATGTAAATTTCCAATTTCAACCAAACATGCTAGAAATGCTCCAATTGAGCTAATTAGCTTATTGTGAGAATATTACAAACGTCTGACAAAACTGAAAAATGTAAATTTCCAATTTCAACCAAACATGCTAGAAATGCTCCAATTGAGCTAATTAGCTTATTGTGAGAATATTACAAACGTCTGACAAAACTGAAAAATGTAAATTTCCAATTTCAACCAAACATGCTAGAAATGCTCCAATTGAGCTAATTAGCTTATTGTGAGAATATTACAAACGTCTGACAAAACTGAAAAATGTAAATTTCCAATTTCAACCAAACATGCTAGAAATGCTCAAATTGCGCAAATAAGCCTACTGTAAGAATTTTACAAACGTCTGACAAAACTGAAAAATGTAAATTTCCAATTTCAACCAAACATGCTAGAAATGCTCCAATTGAGCTAATTAGCTTATTGTGAGAATATTACAAACGTCTGACAAAACTGAAAAATGTAAATTTCCAATTTTAACCAAACATGCTAGAAATGCTCCAATTGATCTAATTAGCTTATTGTGAGAATATTACAAACGTCTGACAAAACTGAAAAATGTAAATTTCCAATTTCAACCAAACATGCTAGAAATGCTCCAATTGAGCTAATTAGCTTATTGTGAGAATATTACAAACGTCTGACAAAACTGAAAAATGTAATTTTCCAAATTCAACCAAACATGCTAGAAATGCTCCAATTGAGCTAATTAGCTTATTGTGAGAATATTACAAACGTCTGACAAAACTGATAAATGTAAATTTCCAATTTCAACCAAACATGCTAGAAATGCTCCATTTGAGCTAATTAGCTTATTGTGAGAATATTACAAACGTCTGACAAAACTGAAAAATGTAAATTTCCAATTTCAACCAAACATGCTAAAAATGCTCCAATTGAGCTAATTAGCTTATTGTGAGAATATTACAAACGTCTGACAAAACTGAAAAATGTAAATTTCCAATTTCAACCAAACATGCTAGAAATGCTCCAATTGAGCTAATTAGCTTATTGTGAGAATATTACAAACGTCTGACAAAACTGAAAAATGTAAATTTCCAATTTCAACCAAACATGCTAGAAATGCTCAAATTGCGCAAATAAGCCTACTGTAAGAATTTTATAAACGTCTGACAAAACTGAAAAATGTAAATTTCCAATTTCAACCAAACATGCTAGAAATGCTCCAATTGAGCTAATTAGCTTATTGGGAGAATATTGCAATTGTCTGACAAAAGTGAAAAATGCAAATTTCCAATTTCAACCAAACATGCTAGAAATGCTCCAATTGAGCTAATTAGCTTATTGTGAGAATATTGCAATTGTCTGACAAAACTGAAAAATGTAAATTTCCAATTTCAACCAAACATGCTAGAAATGCTCCAATTGAGCTAATTAGCTTATTGTGAGAATATTACAAACGTCTGACAAAACTGAAAAATGTAAATTTCCAATTTCAACTAAACATGCTAGAAATGCTCCAATTGAGCTAATTAGCTTATTGTGAGAATATTACAAACGTCTGACAAAACTGAAAAATGTAAATTTTCAATTTCAACCAAACATGCTAGAAATGCTCCAATTGAGCTAATTAGCTTATTGTGAGAATATTACAAACGTCTGACAAAACTGAAAAATGTAAATTTCCAATTTCAACCAAACATGCTAGAAATGCTCCATTTGAGCTAATTAGCTTTTTGTGAGAATATTACAAACGTCTGACAAAACTGATAAATGTAAATTTCTAAATTCAACCAAACATGCTAGAAATGCTCCAATTGAGCTAATTAGCTTATTGTGAGAATATTACAAACGTCTGACAAAACTGAAAAATGTAAATTTCCAATTTCAACCGAACATGCTAGAAATGCTCCAATTGAGCTAATTAGCTTATTGTGAGAATATTACAGACGTCTGACAAAACTGATAAATGTAAATTTCCAATTTCAACCAAACATGCTAGAAATGCTCCAATTGAGCTAATTAGCTTATTGTGAGAATATTACAAACGTCTGACAAAACTGAAAAATGTAAATTTCCAATTTCAACCAAACATGCTAGAAATGCTCCAATTGAGCTAATTAGCTTATTGTGAGAATATTACAAACGTCTGACAAAACTGAAAAATGTAAATTTCCAATTTCAACCAAACATGCTAGAAATGCTCCAATTGAGCTAATTAGCTTATTGTGAGAATATTACAAACGTCTGACAAAACTGAAAAATGTAAATTTCCAATTTCAACCAAACATGCTAGAAATGCTCAAATTGCGCAAATAAGCCTACTGTAAGAATTTTAGAAACGTCTGACAAAACTGAAAAATGTAAATTTCCAATTTCAACCAAACATGCTAGAAATGCTCCAATTGAGCTAATTAGCTTATTGGGAGAATATTGCAATTGTCTGACAAAAGTGAAAATGCAAATTTCCAATTTCAACTAAACATGCTAGAAATGCTCCAATTGAGCTATTTAGCTTATTGTGAGAATATTACAAACGTCTGACAAAACTGAAAAATGTGAATTTCCAATTTCAACCAAACATGCTAGAAATGCTCCAATTGAGCTAATTAGCTTATTGTGAGAATATTGCAATTGTCTGACAAAACTGAAAAATGTAAATTTCCGATTTCAACCAAACATGCTAGAAATGCTCCAATTGAGCTAATTAACTTATTGTGAGAATATTACAAACGTCTGACAAAACTGAAAAATGTAAATTTCCAATTTCAACTAAACATGCTAGAAATGCTCCAATTGAGCTAATTAGCTTATTGTGAGAATAGTACAAACGTCTGACAAAACTGAAAAATGTAAATTTCCAATTTCAACCAAACATGCTAGAAATGCTCCATTTGAGCTAATTAGCTTTTTGTGAGAATATTACAAACGTCTGACAAAACTGATAAATGTAAATTTCCAATTTCAACCAAACATGCTAGAAATGCTCAAATTGCGCATATAAGCCTACTGTAAGAATTTTACAAACGTCTGACAAAACTGAAAAATGTAAATTTCCAATTTTAACCAAACATGCTAGAAATGCTCCAATTGATCTAATTAGCTTATTGTGAGAATATTACAAACGTCTGACAAAACTGAAAAATGTAAATTTCCAATTTCAACCAAACATGCTAGAAATGCTCGAATTGCGAAATAAGCCTACTGTAAGAATTTTACAAACGTTTGACAAAACTGAAAAATGTAAATTTTCAATTTCAACCAAACATGCTAGAAATGCTCCAATTGAGCTAATTAGCTTATTGTGAGAATATTGCAATTGTCTGACAAAAGTGAAAAATGTAAATTTCCAATTTCAACCAAACATGCTAGAAATGCTCGAATTGCGAAATAAGCCTACTGTAAGAATTTTACAAACGTTTGACAAAACTGAAAAATGTAAATTTTCAATTTCAACCAAACATGCTAGAAATGCTCCAATTGAGCTAATTAGCTTATTGTGAGAATATTGCATTTGTCTGACAAAAGTGAAAAATGTAAATTTTCAAATTCAACCAAACATGCTAGAAATGCTCCAATTGAGCTAATTAGCTTATTGTGAGAATATTGCAATTGTCTGACAAAAGTGAAAAATGTAAATTTCCAATTTCAACCAAACATGCTAGAAATGCTCCAATTGAGCTAATTAGCTTATTGTGAGAATATTACAAAGGTCTGACAAAAGTGAAAAATGTAAATTTCCAATTTCAACCAAACATGCTAGAAATGCTCCAATTGAGCTAATTAGCTTATTGTGAGAATATTACAAACGTCTGACAAAACTGAAAAATGTAAATTTCCAATTTTAACCAAACATGCTAGAAATGCTCCAATTGATCTAATTAGCTTATTGTGAGAATATTACAAACGTCTGACAAAACTGAAAAATGTAAATTTCCAATTTCAACCAAACATGCTAGAAATGCTCCAATTGAGCTAATTAGCTTATTGTGAGAATATTACAAACGTCTTACAAAACTGAAAAATGTAATTTTCCAATTTCAACCAAACATGCTAGAAGTGTTCCAATTGAGCTAATTAGCTTATTGTGAGAATATTACAAACGTCTGACAAAACTGAAAAATGTAAATTTCCAATTTCAACCAAACATGCTAGAAATGCTCCAATTGAGCTAATTAGCTTATTGTGAGAATATTACAAACGTCTGACAAAAGTGAAAAATGTAAATTTCCAATTTCAACCAAACATGCTAGAAATGCTCCAATTGAGCTAATTAGCTTATTGTGAGAATATTACAAACGTCTGACAAAACTGAAAAATGTAAATTTCCAATTTCAACCAAACATGCTAGAAATGCTCCAATTGAGCTAATTAGCTTATTGTGAGAATATTACAAACGTCTGACAAAACTGAAAAATGTAAATTTCCAATTTCAACCAAACATGCTAGAAATGCTCAAATTGCGCAAATAAGCCTACTGTAAGAATTTTACAAACGTCTGACAAAACTGAAAAATGTAAATTTCTAATTTCAACCAAACATGCTAGAAATGCTCCAATTGAGCTAATTAGCTTATTGTGAGAATATTACAAACGTCTGACAAAACTGAAAAATGTAAATTTCCAATTTCAATTAAACATGCTAGAAATGCTCCAATTGAGCTAATTAGCTTATTGTGAGAATATTACAAACGTCTGACAAAACTGAAAAATGTAAATTTCTAATTTCAACTAAACATGCTAGAAATGCTCCAATTGAGCTAATTAGCTTATTGTGAGAATATTGCAATTGTCTGACAAAAGTGAAAAATGTAAATTTCCAATTTCAACCAAACATGCTAGAAATGCTCCAATTGAGCTAATTAGCTTATTGTGAGAATATTGCAATTGTCTGACAAAAGTGAAAAATGTAAATTTCCAATTTCAACCAAACATGCTAGAAATGCTCCAATTGAGCTAATTAGCTTATTGTGAGAATATTACAAAGGTCTGACAAAAGTGAAAATGTAAATTTCCAATTTCAACTAAACATGCTAGAAATGCTCCAATTGAGCTAATTAGCTTATTGTGAGAATATTACAAACGTCTGACAAAACTGAAAAATGTAAATTTCCAATTTCAACCAAACATGCTAGAAATGCTCCAATTGAGCTAATTAGCTTATTGTGAGAATATTGCAAACGTCTGACAAAACTGATAAATGTAAATTTCCAATTTCAACCAAACATGCTAGAAATGCTCCAATTGAGCTAATTAGCTTATTGTGAGAATATTACAAACGTCTGACAAAACTGAAAAATGTAAATTTCCAATTTCAACCAAACATGCTAGAAATGCTCCAATTGAGCTAATTAGCTTATTGTGAGAATATTACAAACGTCTGACAAAACTGAAAAATGTAAATTTCCAATTTCAACCAAACATGCTAGAAATGCTCAAATTGCGCAAATAAGCCTACAGTAAGAATTTTATAAACGTCTGACAAAACTGAAAAATGTAAATTTCCAATTTCAACCAAACATGCTAGAAATGTTCCAATTGAGCTAATTAGCTTATTGTGAGAATATTACAAACGTCTGACAAAACTGAAAAATGTAAATTTCCAATTTCAACCAAACATGCTAGAAATGCTCCAATTGAGCTAATTAGCTTATTGTGAGAATATTACAAACGTCTGACAAAAGTGAAAAATGTAAATTTCCAATTTCAACCAAACATGCTAGAAATGCTCCAATTGAGCTAATTAGCTTATTGTGAGAATATTACAAACGTCTGACAAAACTGAAAAATGTAAATTTCCAATTTCAACCAAACATGCTAGAAATGCTCCAATTGAGCTAATTAGCTTATTGTGAGAATATTACAAACGTCTGACAAAACTGAAAAATGTAAATTTCCAATTTCAACCAAACATGCTAGAAATGCTCAAATTGCGCAAATAAGCCTACTGTAAGAATTTTACAAACGTCTGACAAAACTGAAAAATGTAAATTTCTAATTTCAACCAAACATGCTAGAAATGCTCCAATTGAGCTAATTAGCTTATTGTGAGAATATTACAAACGTCTGACAAAACTGAAAAATGTAAATTTCCAATTTCAATTAAACATGCTAGAAATGCTCCAATTGAGCTAATTAGCTTATTGTGAGAATATTACAAACGTCTGACAAAACTGAAAAATGTAAATTTCTAATTTCAACTAAACATGCTAGAAATGCTCCAATTGAGCTAATTAGCTTATTGTGAGAATATTGCAATTGTCTGACAAAAGTGAAAAATGTAAATTTCCAATTTCAACCAAACATGCTAGAAATGCTCCAATTGAGCTAATTAGCTTATTGTGAGAATATTGCAATTGTCTGACAAAAGTGAAAAATGTAAATTTCCAATTTCAACCAAACATGCTAGAAATGCTCCAATTGAGCTAATTAGCTTATTGTGAGAATATTACAAAGGTCTGACAAAAGTGAAAATGTAAATTTCCAATTTCAACTAAACATGCTAGAAATGCTCCAATTGAGCTAATTAGCTTATTGTGAGAATATTACAAACGTCTGACAAAACTGAAAAATGTAAATTTCCAATTTCAACCAAACATGCTAGAAATGCTCCAATTGAGCTAATTAGCTTATTGTGAGAATATTGCAAACGTCTGACAAAACTGATAAATGTAAATTTCCAATTTCAACCAAACATGCTAGAAATGCTCCAATTGAGCTAATTAGCTTATTGTGAGAATATTGCAATTGTCTGACAAAAGTGAAAAATGCAAATTTCCAATTTCAACTAAACATGCTAGAAATGCTCCAATTGAGCTATTTAGCTTATTGTGAGAATATTACAAACGTCTGACAAAACTGAAAAATGTGAATTTCAATTTCAATCAAACATGCTAGAAATGCTCCAATTGAGCTAATTAGCTTATTGTGAGAATATTGCAATTGTCTGACAAAACTGAAAAATGTAAATTTCCAATTTCAACCAAACATGCTAGAAATGTTCCAATTGAGCTAATTAGCTTATTGTGAGAATATTACAAACGTCTGACAAAACTGAAAAATGTAAATTTCCAATTTCAACCAAACATGCTAGAAATGCTCCAATTGAGCTAATTAGCTTATTGTGAGAATATTACAAACGTCTGACAAAAGTGAAAAATGTAAATTTCCAATTTCAACCAAACATGCTAGAAATGCTCCAATTGAGCTAATTAGCTTATTGTGAGAATATTACAAACGTCTGACAAAACTGAAAAATGTAAATTTCCAATTTCAACCAAACATGCTAGAAATGCTCCAATTGAGCTAATTAGCTTATTGTGAGAATATTACAAACGTCTGACAAAACTGAAAAATGTAAATTTCCAATTTCAACCAAACATGCTAGAAATGCTCAAATTGCGCAAATAAGCCTACTGTAAGAATTTTACAAACGTCTGACAAAACTGAAAAATGTAAATTTCTAATTTCAACCAAACATGCTAGAAATGCTCCAATTGAGCTAATTAGCTTATTGTGAGAATATTACAAACGTCTGACAAAACTGAAAAATGTAAATTTCCAATTTCAATTAAACATGCTAGAAATGCTCCAATTGAGCTAATTAGCTTATTGTGAGAATATTACAAACGTCTGACAAAACTGAAAAATGTAAATTTCTAATTTCAACTAAACATGCTAGAAATGCTCCAATTGAGCTAATTAGCTTATTGTGAGAATATTGCAATTGTCTGACAAAAGTGAAAAATGTAAATTTCCAATTTCAACTAAACATGCTAGAAATGCTCCAATTGAGCTAATTAGCTTATTGTGAGAATATTGCAATTGTCTGACAAAAGTGAAAAATGTAAATTTCCAATTTCAACCAAACATGCTAGAAATGCTCCAATTGAGCTAATTAGCTTATTGTGAGAATATTACAAAGGTCTGACAAAAGTGAAAATGTAAATTTCCAATTTCAACTAAACATGCTAGAAATGCTCCAATTGAGCTAATTAGCTTATTGTGAGAATATTACAAACGTCTGACAAAACTGAAAAATGTAAATTTCCAATTTCAACCAAACATGCTAGAAATGCTCCAATTGAGCTAATTAGCTTATTGTGAGAATATTACAAACGTCTGACAAAACTGAAAAATGTAAATTTCCAATTTCAACCAAACATGCTAGAAATGCTCAAATTGCGCAAATAAGCCTACTGTAAGAATTTTACAAACGTCTGACAAAACTGAAAAATGTAAATTTCTAATTTCAACCAAACATGCTAGAAATGCTCCAATTGAGCTAATTAGCTTATTGTGAGAATATTACAAACGTCTGACAAAACTGAAAAATGTAAATTTCCAATTTCAATTAAACATGCTAGAAATGCTCCAATTGAGCTAATTAGCTTATTGTGAGAATATTACAAACGTCTGACAAAACTGAAAAATGTAAATTTCTAATTTCAACTAAACATGCTAGAAATGCTCCAATTGAGCTAATTAGCTTATTGTGAGAATATTGCAATTGTCTGACAAAAGTGAAAAATGTAAATTTCCAATTTCAACCAAACATGCTAGAAATGCTCCAATTGAGCTAATTAGCTTATTGTGAGAATATTGCAATTGTCTGACAAAAGTGAAAAATGTAAATTTCCAATTTCAACCAAACATGCTAGAAATGCTCCAATTGAGCTAATTAGCTTATTGTGAGAATATTACAAAGGTCTGACAAAAGTGAAAATGTAAATTTCCAATTTCAACTAAACATGCTAGAAATGCTCCAATTGAGCTAATTAGCTTATTGTGAGAATATTACAAACGTCTGACAAAACTGAAAAATGTAAATTTCCAATTTCAACCAAACATGCTAGAAATGCTCCAATTGAGCTAATTAGCTTATTGTGAGAATATTGCAAACGTCTGACAAAACTGATAAATGTAAATTTCCAATTTCAACCAAACATGCTAGAAATGCTCCAATTGAGCTAATTAGCTTATTGTGAGAATATTACAAACGTCTGACAAAACTGAAAAATGTAAATTTCCAATTTCAACCAAACATGCTAGAAATGCTCCAATTGAGCTAATTAGCTTATTGTGAGAATATTACAAACGTCTGACAAAACTGAAAAATGTAAATTTCCAATTTCAACCAAACATGCTAGAAATGCTCAAATTGCGCAAATAAGCCTACAGTAAGAATTTTATAAACGTCTGACAAAACTGAAAAATGTAAATTTCCAATTTCAACCAAACATGCTAGAAATGTTCCAATTGAGCTAATTAGCTTATTGTGAGAATATTACAAACGTCTGACAAAACTGAAAAATGTAAATTTCCAATTTCAACCAAACATGCTAGAAATGCTCCAATTGAGCTAATTAGCTTATTGTGAGAATATTACAAACGTCTGACAAAAGTGAAAAATGTAAATTTCCAATTTCAACCAAACATGCTAGAAATGCTCCAATTGAGCTAATTAGCTTATTGTGAGAATATTACAAACGTCTGACAAAACTGAAAAATGTAAATTTCCAATTTCAACCAAACATGCTAGAAATGCTCCAATTGAGCTAATTAGCTTATTGTGAGAATATTACAAACGTCTGACAAAACTGAAAAATGTAAATTTCCAATTTCAACCAAACATGCTAGAAATGCTCAAATTGCGCAAATAAGCCTACTGTAAGAATTTTACAAACGTCTGACAAAACTGAAAAATGTAAATTTCTAATTTCAACCAAACATGCTAGAAATGCTCCAATTGAGCTAATTAGCTTATTGTGAGAATATTACAAACGTCTGACAAAACTGAAAAATGTAAATTTCCAATTTCAATTAAACATGCTAGAAATGCTCCAATTGAGCTAATTAGCTTATTGTGAGAATATTACAAACGTCTGACAAAACTGAAAAATGTAAATTTCTAATTTCAACTAAACATGCTAGAAATGCTCCAATTGAGCTAATTAGCTTATTGTGAGAATATTGCAATTGTCTGACAAAAGTGAAAAATGTAAATTTCCAATTTCAACCAAACATGCTAGAAATGCTCCAATTGAGCTAATTAGCTTATTGTGAGAATATTGCAATTGTCTGACAAAAGTGAAAAATGTAAATTTCCAATTTCAACCAAACATGCTAGAAATGCTCCAATTGAGCTAATTAGCTTATTGTGAGAATATTACAAAGGTCTGACAAAAGTGAAAATGTAAATTTCCAATTTCAACTAAACATGCTAGAAATGCTCCAATTGAGCTAATTAGCTTATTGTGAGAATATTACAAACGTCTGACAAAACTGAAAAATGTAAATTTCCAATTTCAACCAAACATGCTAGAAATGCTCCAATTGAGCTAATTAGCTTATTGTGAGAATATTGCAAACGTCTGACAAAACTGATAAATGTAAATTTCCAATTTCAACCAAACATGCTAGAAATGCTCCAATTGAGCTAATTAGCTTATTGTGAGAATATTGCAATTGTCTGACAAAAGTGAAAAATGCAAATTTCCAATTTCAACTAAACATGCTAGAAATGCTCCAATTGAGCTATTTAGCTTATTGTGAGAATATTACAAACGTCTGACAAAACTGAAAAATGTGAATTTCAATTTCAATCAAACATGCTAGAAATGCTCCAATTGAGCTAATTAGCTTATTGTGAGAATATTGCAATTGTCTGACAAAACTGAAAAATGTAAATTTCCAATTTCAACCAAACATGCTAGAAATGTTCCAATTGAGCTAATTAGCTTATTGTGAGAATATTACAAACGTCTGACAAAACTGAAAAATGTAAATTTCCAATTTCAACCAAACATGCTAGAAATGCTCCAATTGAGCTAATTAGCTTATTGTGAGAATATTACAAACGTCTGACAAAAGTGAAAAATGTAAATTTCCAATTTCAACCAAACATGCTAGAAATGCTCCAATTGAGCTAATTAGCTTATTGTGAGAATATTACAAACGTCTGACAAAACTGAAAAATGTAAATTTCCAATTTCAACCAAACATGCTAGAAATGCTCCAATTGAGCTAATTAGCTTATTGTGAGAATATTACAAACGTCTGACAAAACTGAAAAATGTAAATTTCCAATTTCAACCAAACATGCTAGAAATGCTCAAATTGCGCAAATAAGCCTACTGTAAGAATTTTACAAACGTCTGACAAAACTGAAAAATGTAAATTTCTAATTTCAACCAAACATGCTAGAAATGCTCCAATTGAGCTAATTAGCTTATTGTGAGAATATTACAAACGTCTGACAAAACTGAAAAATGTAAATTTCCAATTTCAATTAAACATGCTAGAAATGCTCCAATTGAGCTAATTAGCTTATTGTGAGAATATTACAAACGTCTGACAAAACTGAAAAATGTAAATTTCTAATTTCAACTAAACATGCTAGAAATGCTCCAATTGAGCTAATTAGCTTATTGTGAGAATATTGCAATTGTCTGACAAAAGTGAAAAATGTAAATTTCCAATTTCAACTAAACATGCTAGAAATGCTCCAATTGAGCTAATTAGCTTATTGTGAGAATATTGCAATTGTCTGACAAAAGTGAAAAATGTAAATTTCCAATTTCAACCAAACATGCTAGAAATGCTCCAATTGAGCTAATTAGCTTATTGTGAGAATATTACAAAGGTCTGACAAAAGTGAAAATGTAAATTTCCAATTTCAACTAAACATGCTAGAAATGCTCCAATTGAGCTAATTAGCTTATTGTGAGAATATTACAAACGTCTGACAAAACTGAAAAATGTAAATTTCCAATTTCAACCAAACATGCTAGAAATGCTCCAATTGAGCTAATTAGCTTATTGTGAGAATATTGCAAACGTCTGACAAAACTGATAAACGTAAATTTCCAATTTCAACCAAACATGCTAGAAATGCTCCAATTGAGCTAATTAGCTTATTGTGAGAATATTGCAATTGTCTGACAAAAGTGAAAAATGCAAATTTCCAATTTCAACTAAACATGCTAGAAATGCTCCAATTGAGCTATTTAGCTTATTGTGAGAATATTACAAACGTCTGACAAAACTGAAAAATGTGAATTTCCAATTTCAATCAAACATGCTAGAAATGCTCCAATTGAGCTAATTAGCTTATTGTGAGAATATTGCAATTGTCTGACAAAACTGAAAAATGTAAATTTCCAATTTCAACCAAACATGCTAGAAATGCTCCAATTGAGCTAATTAGCTTATTGTGAGAATATTACAAACGTCTGACAAAACTGAAAAATGTAAATTTCCAATTTCAACTAAACATGCTAGAAATGCTCCAATTGAGCTAATTAGCTTATTGTGAGAATATTACAAACGTCTGACAAAAGTGAAAAATGTAAATTTCCAATTTCAACCAAACATGCTAGAAATGCTCCAATTGAGCTAATTAGCTTATTGTGAGAATATTACAAACGTCTGACAAAACTGAAAAATGTAAATTTCCAATTTCAACCAAACATGCTAGAAATTTTCCATTTGAGCTAATTAGCTTTTTGTGAGAATATTACAAACGTCTGACAAAACTGATAAATGTAAATTTCTAATTTCAACCAAACATGCTAGAAATGCTCCAATTGAGCTAATTAGCTTATTGTGAGAATATTACAAACGTCTGACAAAACTGAAAAATGTAAATTTCCAATTTCAACCAAACATGCTAGAAATGCTCCAATTGAGCTAATTAGCTTATTGTGAGAATATTACAAACGTCTGACAAAACTGAAAAATGTAAATTTCTAATTTCAACTAAACAGGCTAGAAATGCTCCAATTGAGCTAATTAGCTTATTGTGAGAATATTGCAATTGTCTGACAAAAGTGAAAAATGTAAATTTCCAATTTCAACCAAACATGCTAGAAATGCTCCAATTGAACTAATTAGCTTATTGTGAGAATATTGCAATTGTCTGACAAAAGTGAGAAATGTAAATTTCCAATTTCAACCAAACATGCTAGAAATGCTCCAATTGAGCTAATTAGCTTATTGTGAGAATATTACAAAGGTCTGACAAAAGTGAAAAATGTAAATTTCCAATTTCAACTAAACATGCTAGAAATGCTCCAATTGAGCTAATTAGCTTATTGTGAGAATATTACAAACGTCTGACAAAACTGAAAAATGTAAATTTCCAATTTCAACCAAACATGCTAGAAATGCTCCAATTGAGCTAATTAGCTTATTGTGAGAATATTACAAACGTCTGACAAAACTGAAAAATGTAAATTTCCAATTTCAACCAAACATGCTAGAAATGCTCCAATTGAGCTAATTAGCTTATTGTGAGAATATTACAAACGTCTGACAAAACTGAAAAATGTAATTTTCCAAATTCAACCAAACATGCTAGAAATGCTCCAATTGAGCTAATTAGCTTATTGTGAGAATATTACAAACGTCTGACAAAACTGATAAATGTAAATTTTCAATTTCAACCAAACATGCTAGAAATGCTCCAATTGAGCTAATTAGCTTATTGTGAGAATATTACAAACGTCTGACAAAACTGAAAAATGTAAATTTCCAATTTCAACCAAACATGCTAGAAATGTTCCAATTGAGCTAATTAGCTTATTGTGAGAATATTACAAACGTCTGACAAAACTGAAAAATGTAAATTTCCAATTTCAACCAAACATGCTAGAAATGCTCCAATTGAGCTAATTAGCTTATTGTGAGAATATTACAAACGTCTGACAAAACTGAAAAATGTAAATTTCCAATTTCAACCAAACATGCTAGAAATGCTCAAATTGCACAAATAAGCCTACTGTAAGAATTTTATAAACGTCTGACAAAACTGAAAAATGTAAATTTCCAATTTCAACCAAACATGCTAGAAATGCTCCAATTGAGCTAATTAGCTTATTGTGAGAATATTACAAACGTCTGACAAAACTGAAAAATGTAAATTTCCAATTTTAACCAAACATGCTAGAAATGCTCCAATTGATCTAATTGGCTTATTGTGAGAATATTACAAACGTCTGACAAAACTGAAAAATGTAAATTTCCAATTTCAACCAAACATGCTAGAAATGCTCCAATTGAGCTATTTAGCTTATTGTGAGAATATTACAAACGTCTGACAAAACTGAAAAATGTGAATTTCCAATTTCAACCAAACATGCTAGAAATGCTCCAATTGAGCTAATTAGCTTATTGTGAGAATATTGCAATTGTCTGACAAAAGTGAAAATGCAAATTTCCAATTTCAACTAAACATGCTAGAAATGCTCCAATTGAGCTATTTAGCTTATTGTGAGAATATTACAAACGTCTGACAAAACTGAAAAATGTGAATTTCCAATTTCAACCAAACATGCTAGAAATGCTCCAATTGAGCTAATTAGCTTATTGTGAGAATATTGCAATTGTCTGACAAAACTGAAAAATGTAAATTTCCGATTTCAACCAAACATGCTAGAAATGCTCCAATTGAGCTAATTAACTTATTGTGAGAATATTACAAACGTCTGACAAAACTGAAAAATGTAAATTTCCAATTTCAACTAAACATGCTAGAAATGCTCCAATTGAGCTAATTAGCTTATTGTGAGAATAGTACAAACGTCTGACAAAACTGAAAAATGTAAATTTCCAATTTCAACCAAACATGCTAGAAATGCTCCATTTGAGCTAATTAGCTTTTTGTGAGAATATTACAAACGTCTGACAAAACTGATAAATGTAAATTTCCAATTTCAACCAAACATGCTAGAAATGCTCAAATTGCGCATATAAGCCTACTGTAAGAATTTTACAAACGTCTGACAAAACTGAAAAATGTAAATTTCCAATTTTGACCAAACATGCTAGAAATGCTCCAATTGATCTAATTAGCTTATTGTGAGAATATTACAAACGTCTGACAAAACTGAAAAATGTAAATTTCCAACTTCAACCAAACATGCTAGAAATGCTCGAATTGCGAAATAAGCCTACTGTAAGAATTTTACAAACGTTTGACAAAACTGAAAAATGTAAATTTTCAATTTCAACCAAACATGCTAGAAATGCTCCAATTGAGCTAATTAGCTTATTGTGAGAATATTGCATTTGTCTGACAAAAGTGAAAAATGTAAATTTCCAAATTCAACCAAACATGCTAGAAATGCTCCAATTGAGCTAATTAGCTTATTGTGAGAATATTGCAATTGTCTGACAAAAGTGAAAAATGTAAATTTCCAATTTCAACCAAACATGCTAGAAATGCTCCAATTGAGCTAATTAGCTTATTGTGAGAATATTACAAAGGTCTGACAAAAGTGAAAAATGTAAATTTCCAATTTCAACCAAACATGCTAGAAATGCTCCAATTGAGCTAATTAGCTTATTGTGAGAATATTACAAACGTCTGACAAAACTGAAAAATGTAAATTTCCAATTTTAACCAAACATGCTAGAAATGCTCCAATTGATCTAATTAGCTTATTGTGAGAATATTGCAATTGTCTGACAAAAGTGAAAAATGTAAATTTCCAATTTCAACCAAACATGCTAGAAATGCTCCAATTGAGCTAATTAGCTTATTGTGAGAATATTACAAACGTCTGACAAAACTGAAAAATGTAAATTTCCAATTTCAACCAAACATGCTAGAAATGCTCCAATTGAGCTAATTAGCTTATTGTGAGAATATTGCATTTGTCTGACAAAAGTGAAAAATGTAAATTTCCAAATTCAACCAAACATGCTAGAAATGCTCCAATTGAGCTAATTAGCTTATTGTGAGAATATTGCAATTGTCTGACAAAAGTGAAAAATGTAAATTTCCAATTTCAACCAAACATGCTAGAAATGCTCCAATTGAGCTAATTAGCTTATTGTGAGAATATTACAAACGTCTGACAAAACTGAAAAATGTAAATTTCCAATTTTAACCAAACATGCTAGAAATGCTCCAATTGATCTAATTAGCTTATTGTGAGAATATTGCAATTGTCTGACAAAAGTGAAAAATGTAAATTTCCAATTTCAACCAAACATGCTAGAAATGCTCCAATTGAGCTAATTAGCTTATTGTGAGAATATTACAAAGGTCTGACAAAAGTGAAAAATGTAAATTTCCAAATTCAACCAAACATGCTAGAAATGCGCCAATTGAGCTAATTAGCTTATTGTGAGAATATTGCAATTGTCTGACAAAAGTGAAAAATGTAAATTTCCAATTTCAACCAAACATGCTAGAAATGCTCCAATTGAGCTAATTAGCTTATTGTGAGAATATTACAAAGGTCTGACAAAAGTGAAAAATGTAAATTTCCAATTTCAACCAAACATGCTAGAAATGCTCCAATTGAGCTAATTAGCTTATTGTGAGAATATTACAAACGTCTGACAAAAGTGAAAAATGTAAATTTCCAATTTCAACCAAACATGCTAGAAATGCTCCAATTGAGCTAATTAGCTTATTGTGAGAATATTACAAACGTCTGACAAAACTGAAAAATGTAAATTTCCAATTTCAACCAAACATGCTAGAAATGCTCCAATTGAGCTAATTAGCTTATTGTGAGAATATTACAAACGTCTGACAAAACTGAAAAATGTAAATTTCCAATTTCAACCAAACATGCTAGAAATGCTCCAATTGAGCTAATTAGCTTATTGTGAGAATATTGCAATTGTCTGACAAAAGTGAAAAATGTAAATTTCCAATTTCAACCAAACATGCTAGAAATGCTCCAATTGAGCTAATTAGCTTATTGTGAGAATATTACAAAGGTCTGACAAAAGTGAAAATGTAAATTTCCAATTTCAACTAAACATGCTAGAAATGCTCCAATTGAGCTAATTAGCTTATTGTGAGAATATTACAAACGTCTGACAAAACTGAAAAATGTAAATTTCCAATTTCAACCAAACATGCTAGAAATGCTCCAATTGAGCTAATTAGCTTATTGTGAGAATATTACAAACGTCTGACAAAACTGAAAAATGTAAATTTCCAATTTCAACCAAACATGCTAGAAATGCTCCAATTGAGCTAATTAGCTTATTGTGAGAATATTACAAACGTCTGACAAAACTGAAAAATGTAAATTTCCAATTTCAACCAAACATGCTAGAAATGCTCAAATTGCGCAAATAAGCCTACTGTAAGAATTTTATAAACGTCTGACAAAACTGAAAAATGTAAATTTCCAATTTCAACCAAACATGCTAGAAATGCTCCAATTGAGCTAATTAGCTTATTGGGAGAATATTGCAATTGTCTGACAAAAGTGAAAAATGCAAATTTCCAATTTCAACTAAACATGCTAGAAATGCTCCAATTGAGCTATTTAGCTTATTGTGAGAATATTACAATCGTCTGACAAAACTGAAAAATGTGAATTTCCAATTTCAATCAAACATGCTAGAAATGCTCCAATTGAGCTAATTAGCTTATTGTGAGAATATTGCAATTGTCTGACAAAACTGAAAAATGTAAATTTCCAATTTCAACCAAACATGCTAGAAATGCTCCAATTGAGCTAATTAGCTTATTGTGAGAATATTACAAACGTCTGACAAAACTGAAAAATGTAAATTTCCAATTTCAACTAAACATGCTAGAAATGCTCCAATTGAGCTAATTAGCTTATTGTGAGAATATTACAAACGTCTGACAAAAGTGAAAAATGTAAATTTCCAATTTCAACCAAACATGCTAGAAATGCTCCAATTGAGCTAATTAGCTTATTGTGAGAATATTACAAACGTCTGACAAAACTGAAAAATGTAAATTTCCAATTTCAACCAAACATGCTAGAAATTTTCCATTTGAGCTAATTAGCTTTTTGTGAGAATATTACAAACGTCTGACAAAACTGATAAATGTAAATTTCTAATTTCAACCAAACATGCTAGAAATGCTCCAATTGAGCTAATTAGCTTATTGTGAGAATATTACAAACGTCTGACAAAACTGAAAAATGTAAATTTCCAATTTCAACCAAACATGCTAGAAATGCTCCAATTGAGCTAATTAGCTTATTGTGAGAATATTACAAACGTCTGACAAAACTGAAAAATGTAAATTTCTAATTTCAACTAAACAGGCTAGAAATGCTCCAATTGAGCTAATTAGCTTATTGTGAGAATATTGCAATTGTCTGACAAAAGTGAAAAATGTAAATTTCCAATTTCAACCAAACATGCTAGAAATGCTCCAATTGAGCTAATTAGCTTATTGTGAGAATATTGCAATTGTCTGACAAAAGTGAGAAATGTAAATTTCCAATTTCAACCAAACATGCTAGAAATGCTCCAATTGAGCTAATTAGCTTATTGTGAGAATATTACAAAGGTCTGACAAAAGTGAAAAATGTAAATTTCCAATTTCAACTAAACATGCTAGAAATGCTCCAATTGAGCTAATTAGCTTATTGTGAGAATATTACAAACGTCTGACAAAACTGAAAAATGTAAATTTCTAATTTCAACTAAACAGGCTAGAAATGCTCCAATTGAGCTAATTAGCTCATTGTGAGAATATTGCAATTGTCTGACAAAAGTGAAAAATGTAAATTTCCAATTTCAACCAAACATGCTAGAAATGCTCCAATTGAGCTAATTAGCTTATTGTGAGAATATTGCAATTGTCTGACAAAAGTGAGAAATGTAAATTTCCAATTTCAACCAAACATGCTAAAATTGCTCCAATTGAGCTAATTAGCTTATTGTGAGAATATTACAAAGGTCTGACAAAACTGAAAAATGTAAATTTCCAATTTCAACCAAACATGCTAGAAATGCTCAAATTGCGCAAATAAGCCTACTGTAAGAATTTTATAAACGTCTGACAAAACTGAAAAATGTAAATTTCCAATTTCAACCAAACATGCTAGAAATGCTCCAATTGAGCTAATTAGCTTATTGTGAGAATATTACAAACGTCTGACAAAACTGAAAAATGTAAATTTCCAATTTCAACCATACATGCTAGAAATGCTCCAATTGAGCTAATTAGCTTATTGTGAGAATATTACAAACGTCTGACAAAACTGAAAAATGTAAATTTCTAATTTCAACTAAACATGCTAGAAATGCTCCAATTGAGCTAATTAGCTTATTGTGAGAATATTACAAACGTCTGACAAAACTGAAAAATGTAAATTTCTAATTTCAACTAAACATGCTAGAAATGCTCCAATTGAGCTAATTAGCTTATTGTGAGAATATTGCAATTGTCTGACAAAAGTGAAAAATGTAAATTTCCAATTTCAACCAAACATGCTAGAAATGCTCCAATTGAGCTAATTAGCTTATTGTGAGAATATTACAAACGTCTGACAAAACTGATAAATGTAAATTTCCAATTTCAACCAAACATGCTAGAAATGCTCCAATTGAGCTAATTAGCTTATTGTGAGAATATTACAAACGTCTGACAAAACTGAAAAATGTAAATTTCCAATTTCAACCAAACATGCTAGAAATGCTCCAATTGAGCTAATTAGCTTATTGTGAGAATATTACAAACGTCTGACAAAACTGAAAAATGTAAATTTCTAATTTCAACTAAACAGGCTAGAAATGCTCCAATTGAGCTAATTAGCTTATTGTGAGAATATTGCAATTGTCTGACAAAAGTGAAAAATGTAAATTTCCAATTTCAACCAAACATGCTAGAAATGCTCCAATTGAGCTAATTAGCTTATTGTGAGAATATTGCAATTGTCTGACAAAAGTGAGAAATGTAAATTTCCAATTTCAACCAAACATGCTAGAAATGCTCCAATTGAGCTAATTAGCTTATTGTGAGAATATTACAAAGGTCTGACAAAAGTGAAAAATGTAAATTTCCAATTTCAACTAAACATGCTAGAAATGCTCCAATTGAGCTAATTAGCTTATTGTGAGAATATTACAAACGTCTGACAAAAGTGAAAAATGTAAATTTCCAATTTCAACCATACATGCTAGAAATGCTCCAATTGAGCTAATTAGCTTATTGTGAGAATATTACAAACGTCTGACAAAACTGAAAAATGTAATTTTCCAAATTCAACCAAACATGCTAGAAATGCTCCAATTGAGCTAATTAGCTTATTGTGAGAATATTACAAACGTCTGACAAAACTGATAAATGTAAATTTCCAATTTCAACCAAACATGCTAGAAATGCTCCAATTGAGCTAATTAGCTTATTGTGAGAATATTACAAACGTCTGACAAAACTGAAAAATGTAAATTTCCAATTTCAACCAAACATGCTAGAAATGCTCCAATTGAGCTAATTAGCTTATTGTGAGAATATTACAAACGTCTGACAAAACTGAAAAATGTAAATTTCCAATTTCAACCAAACATGCTAGAAATGCTCCAATTGAGCTAATTAGCTTATTGTGAGAATATTACAAACGTCTGACAAAACTGAAAAATGTAAATTTCCAATTTCAACCAAACATGCTAGAAATGCTCAAATTGCGCAAATAAGCCTACTGTAAGAATTTTATAAACGTCTGACAAAACTGAAAAATGTAAATTTCCAATTTCAACCAAACATGCTAGAAATGCTCCAATTGAGCTAATTAGCTTATTGTGAGAATATTACAAACGTCTGACAAAACTGAAAAATGTAAATTTCCAATTTTAACCAAACATGCTAGAAATGCTCCAATTGATCTAATTAGCTTATTGTGAGAATATTACAAACGTCTGACAAAACTGAAAAATGTAAATTTCCAATTTCAACCAAACATGCTAGAAATGCTCCAATTGAGCTAATTAGCTTATTGTGAGAATATTACAAACGTCTGACAAAACTGAAAAATGTAATTTTCCAAATTCAACCAAACATGCTAGAAATGCTCCAATTGAGCTAATTAGCTTATTGTGAGAATATTACAAACGTCTGACAAAACTGATAAATGTAAATTTCCAATTTCAACCAAACATGCTAGAAATGCTCCAATTGAGCTAATTAGCTTATTGTGAGAATATTACAAACGTCTGACAAAACTGAAAAATGTAAATTTCCAATTTCAACCAAACATGCTAGAAATGCTCCAATTGAGCTAATTAGCTTATTGTGAGAATATTACAAACGTCTGACAAAACTGAAAAATGTAAATTTCCAATTTCAACCAAACATGCTAGAAATGCTCCAATTGAGCTAATTAGCTTATTGTGAGAATATTACAAACGTCTGACAAAACTGAAAAATGAAAATTTCCAATTTCAACCAAACACGCTAGAAATGCTCAAATTGCGCAAATAAGCCTACTGTAAGAATTTTATAAACGTCTGACAAAACTGAAAAATGTAAATTTCCAATTTCAACCAAACATGCTAGAAATGCTCCAATTGAGCTAATTAGCTTATTGGGAGAATATTGAAATTGTCTGACAAAAGTGAAAAATGCAAATTTCCAATTTCAACCAAACATGCTAGAAATGCTCCAATTGAGCTAATTAGCTTATTGTGAGAATATTGCAATTGTCTGACAAAACTGAAAAATGTAAATTTCCAATTTCAACCAAACATGCTAGAAATGCTCCAATTGAGCTAATTAGCTTATTGTGAGAATATTACAAACGTCTGACAAAACTGAAAAATGTAAATTTCCAATTTCAACTAAACATGCTAGAAATGCTCCAATTGAGCTAATTAGCTTATTGTGAGAATATTACAAACGTCTGACAAAACTGAAAAATGTAAATTTTCAATTTCAACCAAACATGCTAGAAATGCTCCAATTGAGCTAATTAGCTTATTGTGAGAATATTACAAACGTCTGACAAAACTGAAAAATGTAAATTTCCAATTTCAACCAAACATGCTAGAAATGCTCCATTCGAGCTAATTAGCTTTTTGTGAGAATATTACAAACGTCTGACAAAACTGATAAATGTAAATTTCTAATTTCAACCAAACATGCTAGAAATGCTCCAATTGAGCTAATTAGCTTATTGTGAGAATATTACAAACGTCTGACAAAACTGAAAAATGTAAATTTCCAATTTCAACCAAACATGCTAGAAATGCTCCAATTGAGCTAATTAGCTTATTGTGAGAATATTGCAATTGTCTGACAAAAGTGAAAAATGTAAATTTCCAATTTCAACCAAACATGCTAGAAATGCTCCAATTGAGCTAATTAGCTTATTGTGAGAATATTACAAACGTCTGACAAAACTGATAAATGTAAATTTCCAATTTCAACCAAACATGCTAGAAATGCTCCAATTGAGCTAATTAGCTTATTGTGAGAATATTACAAACGTCTGACAAAACTGAAAAATGTAAATTTCCAATTTCAACCAAACATGCTAGAAATGCTCCAATTGAGCTAATTAGCTTATTGTGAGAATATTACAAACGTCTGACAAAACTGAAAAATGTAAATTTCCAATTTCAACCAAACATGCTAGAAATGCTCCAATTGAGCTAATTAGCTTATTGTGAGAATATTACAAACGTCTGACAAAACTGAAAAA
The DNA here is from genome assembly GCF_963576615.1 of Watersipora subatra. NCBI lineage: Eukaryota > Metazoa > Bryozoa > Gymnolaemata > Cheilostomatida > Watersiporidae > Watersipora > Watersipora subatra. The sequence continues at coordinate 298,212 of NW_027045228.1, read as the reverse complement.
TGTAAATTTCCAATTTCAACCAAACATGCTAGAAATGCTCAAATTGCGCAAATGAGCCTACTGTAAGAATTTTATAAACGTCTGACAAAACTGAAAAATGTAAATTTCCAATTTCAACCAAACATGCTAGAAATGCTCCAATTGAGCTAATTAGCTTATTGGGAGAATATTGCAATTGTCTGACAAAAGTGAAAAATGCAAATTTCCAATTTCAACTAAACATGCTAGAAATGCTCCAATTGAGCTATTTAGCTTATTGTGAGAATATTACAAACGTCTGACAAAACTGAAAAATGTGAATTTCCAATTTCAACCAAACATGATAGAAATGCTCCAATTGAGCTAATTAACTTATTGTGAGAATATTACAAACGTCTGACAAAACTGATAAATGTAAATTTCCAATTTCAACCAAACATGCTAGAAATGCTCCAATTGAGCTAATTAGCTTATTGTGAGAATATTACAAACGTCTGACAAAACTGAAAAATGTAAATTTCCAATTTCAACCAAACATGCTAGAAATGCTCCAATTGAGCTAATTAGCTTATTGTGAGAATATTACAAACGTCTGACAAAACTGAAAAATGTAAATTTCCAATTTCAACCAAACATGCTAGAAATGCTCCAATTGAGCTAATTAGCTTATTGTGAGAATATTACAAACGTCTGACAAAACTGAAAAATGTAAATTTCCAATTTCAACCAAACATGCTAGAAATGCTCAAATTGCGCAAATGAGCCTACTGTAAGAATTTTATAAACGTCTGACAAAACTGAAAAATGTAAATTTCCAATTTCAACCAAACATGCTAGAAATGCTCCAATTGAGCTAATTAGCTTATTGGGAGAATATTGCAATTGTCTGACAAAAGTGAAAAATGCAAATTTCCAATTTCAACTAAACATGCTAGAAATGCTCCAATTGAGCTATTTAGCTTATTGTGAGAATATTACAAACGTCTGACAAAACTGAAAAATGTGAATTTCCAATTTCAACCAAACATGATAGAAATGCTCCAATTGAGCTAATTAACTTATTGTGAGAATATTACAAACGTCTGACAAAACTGAAAAATGTAAATTTCCAATTTCAACTAAACATGCTAGAAATGCTCCAATTGAGCTAATTAGCTTATTGTGAGAATATTACAAACGTCTGACAAAACTGAAAAATGTAAATTTCCAATTTCAACCAAACATGCTAGAAATGCTCCATTTGAGCTAATTAGCTTTTTGTGAGAATATTACAAACGTCTGACAAAACTGATAAATGTAAATTTCTAATTTCAACCAAACATGCTAGAAATGCTCCAATTGAGCTAATTAGCTTATTGTGAGAATATTACAAACGTCTGACAAAACTGAAAAATGTAAAATTCCAATTTCAACCAAACATGCTAGAAATGCTCCAATTGAGCTAATTAGCTTATTGTGAGAATATTACAAACGTCTGACAAAACTGAAAAATGTAAATTTCTAATTTCAACTAAACATGCTAGAAATGCTCCAATTGAGCTAATTAGCTTATTGTGAGAATATTGCAATTGTCTGACAAAAGTGAAAAATGTAAATTTCCAATTTCAACCAAACATGCTAGAAATGCTCCAATTGAGCTAATTAGCTTATTGTGAGAATATTGCAATTGTCTGACAAAAGTGAAAAATGTAAATTTCCAATTTCAACCAAACATGCTAGAAATGCTCCAATTGAGCTAATTAGCTTATTGTGAGAATATTGCAATTGTCTGACAAAAGTGAGAAATGTAAATTTCCAATTTCAACCAAACATGCTAGAAATGCTCCAATTGAGCTAATTAGCTTATTGTGAGAATATTACAAAGGTCTGACAAAAGTGAAAAATGTAAATTTCCAATTTCAACTAAACATGCTAGAAATGCTCCAATTGAGCTAATTAGCTTATTGTGAGAATATTACAAACGTCTGACAAAACTGAAAAATGTAAATTTCCAATTTCAACCAAACATGCTAGAAATGCTCCAATTGAGCTAATTAGCTTATTGTGAGAATATTACAAACGTCTGACAAAACTGAAAAATGTAAATTTCCAATTTCAACCAAACATGCTAGAAATGCTCCAATTGAGCTAATTAGCTTATTGTGAGAATATTACAAACGTCTGACAAAACTGAAAAATGTAATTTTCCAAATTCAACCAAACATGCTAGAAATGCTCCAATTGAGCTAATTAGCTTATTGTGAGAATATTACAAACGTCTGACAAAACTGATAAATGTAAATTTCCAATTTCAACCAAACATGCTAGAAATGCTCCAATTGAGCTAATTAGCTTATTGTGAGAATATTACAAACGTCTGACAAAACTGAAAAATGTAAATTTCCAATTTCAACCAAACATGCTAGAAATGCTCCAATTGAGCTAATTAGCTTATTGTGAGAATATTACAAACGTCTGACAAAACTGAAAAATGTAAATTTCCAATTTCAACCAAACATGCTAGAAATGCTCCAATTGAGCTAATTAGCTTATTGTGAGAATATTACAAACGTCTGACAAAACTGAAAAATGTAAATTTCCAATTTCAACCAAACATGCTAGAAATGCTCAAATTGCGCAAATAAGCCTACTGTAAGAATTTTATAAACGTCTGACAAAAGTGAAAAATGTAAATTTCCAATTTCAACCAAACATGCTAGAAATGCTCCAATTGAGCTAATTAGCTTATTGTGAGAATATTACAAACGTCTGACAAAACTGAAAAATGTAAATTTCCAATTTTAACCAAACATGCTAGAAATGCTCCAATTGATCTAATTAGCTTATTGTGAGAATATTACAAACGTCTGACAAAACTGAAAAATGTAAATTTCCAATTTCAACCAAACATGCTAGAAATGCTCCAATTGAGCTAATTAGCTTATTGTGAGAATATTACAAACGTCTGACAAAACTGAAAAATGTAATTTTCCAAATTCAACCAAACATGCTAGAAATGCTCCAATTGAGCTAATTAGCTTATTGTGAGAATATTACAAACGTCTGACAAAACTGATAAATGTAAATTTCCAATTTCAACCAAACATGCTAGAAATGCTCCAATTGAGCTAATTAGCTTATTGTGAGAATATTACAAACGTCTGACAAAACTGAAAAATGTAAATTTCCAATTTCAACCAAACATGCTAGAAATGCTCCAATTGAGCTAATTAGCTTATTGTGAGAATATTACAAACGTCTGACAAAACTGAAAAATGTAAATTTCCAATTTCAACCAAACATGCTAGAAATGCTCCAATTGAGCTAATTAGCTTATTGTGAGAATATTACAAACGTCTGACAAAACTGAAAAATGTAAATTTCCAATTTCAACCAAACATGCTAGAAATGCTCAAATTGCGCAAATAAGCCTACCGTAAGAATTTTATAAACGTCTGACAAAACTGAAAAATGTAAATTTCCAATTTCAACCAAACATGCTAGAAATGCTCCAATTGAGCTAATTAGCTTATTGGGAGAATATTGCAATTGTCTGACAAAAGTGAAAAATGCAAATTTCCAATTTCAACCAAACATGCTAGAAATGCTCCAATTGAGCTAATTAGCTTATTGTGAGAATATTACAAACGTCTGACAAAACTGAAAAATGTAAATTTCCAATTTCAACTAAACATGCTAGAAATGCTCCAATTGAGCTAATTAGCTTATTGTGAGAATATTACAAACGTCTGACAAAAGTGAAAAATGTAAATTTTCAATTTCAACCAAACATGCTAGAAATGCTCCAATTGAGCTAATTAGCTTATTGTGAGAATATTACAAACGTCTGACAAAACTGAAAAATGTAAATTTCCAATTTCAACCAAACATGCTAGAAATGCTCCATTTGAGCTAATTAGCTTTTTGTGAGAATATTACAAACGTCTGACAAAACTGATAAATGTAAATTTCTAATTTCAACCAAACATGCTAGAAATGCTCCAATTGAGCTAATTAGCTTATTGTGAGAATATTACAAACGTCTGACAAAACTGAAAAATGTAAATTTCCAATTTCAACCAAACATGCTAGAAATGCTCCAATTGAGCTAATTAGCTTATTGTGAGAATATTACAAACGTCTGACAAAACTGAAAAATGTAAATTTCTAATTTCAACTAAACATGCTAGAAATGCTCCAATTGAGCTAATTAGCTTATTGTGAGAATATTGCAATTGTCTGACAAAAGTGAAAAATGTAAATTTCCAATTTCAACCAAACATGCTAGAAATGCTCCAATTGAGCTAATTAGCTTATTGTGAGAATATTACAAACGTCTGACAAAACTGATAAATGTAAATTTCCAATTTCAACCAAACATGCTAGAAATGCTCCAATTGAGCTAATTAGCTTATTGTGAGAATATTACAAACGTCTGACAAAACTGAAAAATGTAAATTTCCAATTTCAACCAAACATGCTAGAAATGCTCCAATTGAGCTAATTAGCTTATTGTGAGAATATTACAAACGTCTGACAAAACTGAAAAATGTAAATTTCCAATTTCAACCAAACATGCTAGAAATGCTCCAATTGAGCTAATTAGCTTATTGTGAGAATATTACAAACGTCTGACAAAACTGAAAAATGTAAATTTCCAATTTCAACCAAACATGCTAGAAATGCTCAAATTGCGCAAATAAGCCTACCGTAAGAATTTTATAAACGTCTGACAAAACTGAAAAATGTAAATTTCCAATTTCAACCAAACATGCTAGAAATGCTCCAATTGAGCTAATTAGCTTATTGGGAGAATATTGCAATTGTCTGACAAAAGTGAAAAATGCAAATTTCCAATTTCAACCAAACATGCTAGAAATGCTCCAATTGAGCTAATTAGCTTATTGTGAGAATATTACAAACGTCTGACAAAACTGAAAAATGTAAATTTCCAATTTCAACTAAACATGCTAGAAATGCTCCAATTGAGCTAATTAGCTTATTGTGAGAATATTACAAACGTCTGACAAAAGTGAAAAATGTAAATTTTCAATTTCAACCAAACATGCTAGAAATGCTCCAATTGAGCTAATTAGCTTATTGTGAGAATATTACAAACGTCTGACAAAACTGAAAAATGTAAATTTCCAATTTCAACCAAACATGCTAGAAATGCTCCATTTGAGCTAATTAGCTTTTTGTGAGAATATTACAAACGTCTGACAAAACTGATAAATGTAAATTTCTAATTTCAACCAAACATGCTAGAAATGCTCCAATTGAGCTAATTAGCTTATTGTGAGAATATTACAAACGTCTGACAAAACTGAAAAATGTAAATTTCCAATTTCAACCAAACATGCTAGAAATGCTCCAATTGAGCTAATTAGCTTATTGTGAGAATATTACAAACGTCTGACAAAACTGAAAAATGTAAATTTCTAATTTCAACTAAACATGCTAGAAATGCTCCAATTGAGCTAATTAGCTTATTGTGAGAATATTGCAATTGTCTGACAAAAGTGAAAAATGTAAATTTCCAATTTCAACCAAACATGCTAGAAATGCTCCAATTGAGCTAATTAGCTTATTGTGAGAATATTACAAACGTCTGACAAAACTGATAAATGTAAATTTCCAATTTCAACCAAACATGCTAGAAATGCTCCAATTGAGCTAATTAGCTTATTGTGAGAATATTACAAACGTCTGACAAAACTGAAAAATGTAAATTTCCAATTTCAACCAAACATGCTAGAAATGCTCCAATTGAGCTAATTAGCTTATTGTGAGAATATTACAAACGTCTGACAAAACTGAAAAATGTAAATTTCCAATTTCAACCAAACATGCTAGAAATGCTCCAATTGAGCTAATTAGCTTATTGTGAGAATATTACAAACGTCTGACAAAACTGAAAAATGTAAATTTCCAATTTCAACCAAACATGCTAGAAATGCTCAAATTGCGCAAATAAGCCTACTGTAAGAATTTTATAAACGTCTGACAAAACTGAAAAATGTAAATTTCCAATTTCAACCAAACATGCTAGAAATGCTCCAATTGAGCTAATTAGCTTATTGGGAGAATATTGCAATTGTCTGACAAAAGTGAAAAATGCAAATTTCCAATTTCAACTAAACATGCTAGAAATGCTCCAATTGAGCTATTTAGCTTATTGTGAGAATATTACAAACGTCTGACAAAACTGAAAAATGTGAATTTCCAATTTCAACCAAACATGCTAGAAATGCTCCAATTGAGCTAATTAACTTATTGTGAGAATATTACAAACGTCTGACAAAACTGAAAAATGTAAATTTCCAATTTTAACCAAACATGCTAGAAATGCTCCAATTGATCTAATTAGCTTATTGTGAGAATATTACAAACGTCTGACAAAACTGAAAAATGTAAATTTCCAATTTCAACCAAACATGCTAGAAATGCTCCAATTGAGCTAATTAGCTTATTGTGAGAATATTACAAACGTCTGACAAAACTGAAAAATGTAAATTTCCAATTTCAACCAAACATGCTAGAAATGCTCAAATTGCGCAAATAAGCCTACTGTAAGAATTTTATAAACGTCTGACAAAAGTGAAAAATGTAAATTTCCAATTTCAACCAAACATGCTAGAAATGCTCCAATTGAGCTAATTAGCTTATTGTGAGAATATTACAAACGTCTGACAAAACTGAAAAATGTAAATTTCCAATTTTAACCAAACATGCTAGAAATGCTCCAATTGATCTAATTAGCTTATTGTGAGAATATTACAAACGTCTGACAAAACTGAAAAATGTAAATTTCCAATTTCAACCAAACATGCTAGAAATGCTCCAATTGAGCTAATTAGCTTATTGTGAGAATATTACAAACGTCTGACAAAACTGAAAAATGTAATTTTCCAAATTCAACCAAACATGCTAGAAATGCTCCAATTGAGCTAATTAGCTTATTGTGAGAATATTACAAACGTCTGACAAAACTGATAAATGTAAATTTCCAATTTCAACCAAACATGCTAGAAATGCTCCAATTGAGCTAATTAGCTTATTGTGAGAATATTACAAACGTCTGACAAAACTGAAAAATGTAAATTTCCAATTTCAACCAAACATGCTAGAAATGCTCCAATTGAGCTAATTAGCTTATTGTGAGAATATTACAAACGTCTGACAAAACTGAAAAATGTAAATTTCCAATTTCAACCAAACATGCTAGAAATGCTCCAATTTAGCTAATTAGCTTATTGTGAGAATATTACAAACGTCTGACAAAACTGAAAAATGTAAATTTCCAATTTCAACCAAACATGCTAGAAATGCTCAAATTGCGCAAATAAGCCTACCGTAAGAATTTTATAAACGTCTGACAAAACTGAAAAATGTAAATTTCCAATTTCAACCAAACATGCTAGAAATGCTCCAATTGAGCTAATTAGCTTATTGGGAGAATATTGCAATTGTCTGACAAAAGTGAAAAATGCAAATTTCCAATTTCAACCAAACATGCTAGAAATGCTCCAATTGAGCTAATTAGCTTATTGTGAGAATATTACAAACGTCTGACAAAACTGAAAAATGTAAATTTCCAATTTCAACTAAACATGCTAGAAATGCTCCAATTGAGCTAATTAGCTTATTGTGAGAATATTACAAACGTCTGACAAAAGTGAAAAATGTAAATTTTCAATTTCAACCAAACATGCTAGAAATGCTCCAATTGAGCTAATTAGCTTATTGTGAGAATATTACAAACGTCTGACAAAACTGAAAAATGTAAATTTCCAATTTCAACCAAACATGCTAGAAATGCTCCATTTGAGCTAATTAGCTTTTTGTGAGAATATTACAAACGTCTGACAAAACTGATAAATGTAAATTTCTAATTTCAACCAAACATGCTAGAAATGCTCCAATTGAGCTAATTAGCTTATTGTGAGAATATTACAAACGTCTGACAAAACTGAAAAATGTAAATTTCCAATTTCAACCAAACATGCTAGAAATGCTCCAATTGAGCTAATTAGCTTATTGTGAGAATATTACAAACGTCTGACAAAACTGAAAAATGTAAATTTCTAATTTCAACTAAACATGCTAGAAATGCTCCAATTGAGCTAATTAGCTTATTGTGAGAATATTGCAATTGTCTGACAAAAGTGAAAAATGTAAATTTCCAATTTCAACCAAACATGCTAGAAATGCTCCAATTGAGCTAATTAGCTTATTGTGAGAATATTACAAACGTCTGACAAAACTGATAAATGTAAATTTCCAATTTCAACCAAACATGCTAGAAATGCTCCAATTGAGCTAATTAGCTTATTGTGAGAATATTACAAACGTCTGACAAAACTGAAAAATGTAAATTTCCAATTTCAACCAAACATGCTAGAAATGCTCCAATTGAGCTAATTAGCTTATTGTGAGAATATTACAAACGTCTGACAAAACTGAAAAATGTAAATTTCCAATTTCAACCAAACATGCTAGAAATGCTCCAATTGAGCTAATTAGCTTATTGTGAGAATATTACAAACGTCTGACAAAACTGAAAAATGTAAATTTCCAATTTCAACCAAACATGCTAGAAATGCTCAAATTGCGCAAATAAGCCTACTGTAAGAATTTTATAAACGTCTGACAAAACTGAAAAATGTAAATTTCCAATTTCAACCAAACATGCTAGAAATGCTCCAATTGAGCTAATTAGCTTATTGGGAGAATATTGCAATTGTCTGACAAAAGTGAAAAATGCAAATTTCCAATTTCAACTAAACATGCTAGAAATGCTCCAATTGAGCTATTTAGCTTATTGTGAGAATATTACAAACGTCTGACAAAACTGAAAAATGTGAATTTCCAATTTCAACCAAACATGCTAGAAATGCTCCAATTGAGCTAATTAACTTATTGTGAGAATATTACAAACGTCTGACAAAACTGAAAAATGTAAATTTCCAATTTCAACTAAACATGCTAGAAATGCTCCAATTGAGCTAATTAGCTTATTGTGAGAATATTACAAACGTCTGACAAAACTGAAAAATGTAAATTTCCAATTTCAACCAAACATGCTAGAAATGCTCCATTTGAGCTAATTAGCTTTTTGTGAGAATATTACAAACGTCTGACAAAACTGATAAATGTAAATTTCTAATTTCAACCAAACATGCTAAAAATGCTCCAATTGAGCTAATTAGCTTATTGTGAGAATATTACCAAAGGTCTGACAAAACTGAAAAATGTAAATTTCCAATTTCAACCAAACATGCTAGAAATGCTCCAATTGAGCTAATTAGCTTATTGTGAGAATATTACAAACGTCTGACAAAACTGAAAAATGTAAATTTCTAATTTCAACTAAACATGCTAGAAATGCTCCAATTGAGCTAATTAGCTTATTGTGAGAATATTGCAATTGTCTGACAAAAGTGAAAAATGTAAATTTCCAATTTCAACCAAACATGCTAGAAATGCTCCAATTGAGCTAATTAGCTTATTGTGAGAATATTGCAATTGTCTGACAAAAGTGAGAAATGTAAATTTCCAATTTTAACCAAACATGCTAGAAATGCTCCAATTGAGCTAATTAGCTTATTGTGAGAATATTACAAAGGTCTGACAAAAGTGAAAAATGTAAATTTCCAATTTCAACTAAACATGCTAGAAATGCTCCAATTGAGCTAATTAGCTTATTGTGAGAATATTACAAACGTCTGACAAAACTGAAAAATGTAAATTTCCAATTTCAACCAAACATGCTAGAAATGCTCCAATTGAGCTAATTAGCTTATTGTGAGAATATTACAAACGTCTGACAAAACTGAAAAATGTAAATTTCCAATTTCAACCAAACATGCTAGAAATGCTCCAATTGAGCTAATTAGCTTATTGTGAGAATATTACAAACGTCTGACAAAACTGAAAAATGTAAGTTTCCAAATTCAACCAAACATGCTAGAAATGCTCCAATTGAGCTAATTAGCTTATTGTGAGAATATTACAAACGTCTGACAAAACTGATAAATGTAAATTTCCAATTTCAATCAAACATGCTAGAAATGCTCCAATTGAGCTAATTAGCTTATTGTGAGAATATTACAAACGTCTGACAAAACTGAAAAATGTAAATTTCCAATTTCAACCAAACATGCTAGAAATGTAGTATATGCTTAACACTAAGCTATACCTTAAATAGTTGAAGTATTGTATCAGCTTCTCAAGCACGTCCAGCAAGCTCACCGTCCTAGACAAGAAGGCCTTTCCGATATCTCCGTCAGCTGTCGACTAGCTTCGCCAGCACTTCGTGATCTTCCGTTAGGGTCAATGCCGTTCTCACGATACCCTACACCTCCCCTTCAAGCTTCCTTCCGGGGTGCCCTCACACCCTCTCTACAAACATAAATACCAACAACCAGCAGTAACTTTGTTTTTTTTTTTATCCTTTATTTTATTTATTTTATATATACATATGTACAACTCTATTTAGATGAACCTCCTCCTTAATCTTTCCATATTAATTGTGTTCACCCTCCTTATTTCTCTGGCCCAATCTCTAGTTATATCTCTCGTTGGGTGAACACCATCCCTCAACAGTTGTGGTCTGAATCTATACGTGTGGTTCCTTCTAGTGAAAATTCTTCTATGCATATAGGGGGTTGCCATATTTCTAGCCATATTAAAATCAATGATCAGTCTGTTCTCGACGACGACCATCCCTCTCACCATCCTAGTATACCGTTCATTGTCATTTCTTACACTCCTCTCTCTACTCCTAGCCCTTATAGCTAGCTGATTGTTATAAATGGCAAAGTCCATGGGATAGATTGTACAAATAACTATAGTAATGTCATTTCTGAACATCCGTATCCTATAAGGCTCATATATCTCATCCAAACTACAATTATTGGGTCTATCTAAACTACACTGTCTTACATTACCCAAATAATTAATCCTACTAAACCTTACAGGCCCTACATGAACATAGATAATAGAACCGCGGAACCTTCCAAAGTCTGATGTTATATATTGTAACGCCTCGCTCCACGTCAGACCAGGTATTGATATAGTTTCAAATGAGGAGTCCTCCAACTCTCTCACAATAGAGTTTCCCAGAACAAAAGTTTTCATGACTGTAACAAATTATAACAGTTAAATAACAACACATTTACAATAATAAGGAAATCAGATAATTATAAATCAAACATCTTTGGAGGTTTCGATTGCCTTCCTGATTTTGTGACGTATACTGGTTTGGGGTCACTCTGCTGTTTACTAGATCGTCTTCCTTGAGGCGAAAACTGTGTCTGTTCTTGTGGTTCCTCCCTTTCTTGCAGAGCTTGATGTCTCAGAAGAATTGGGCTCTGATGTCTTGATATGCATCTATTTACCGGACTGTTTCCTGCCGACAACTCCCTCTCCTGCCTATTGTCACTAGTATGTGTTTCCTGAGTAATCTCTCTATCATCTCCCTGTCCCCTTTCTGTATGGCCTTCATGTGATATCCTTGACTCTTCGGAAAATCCTGATGCTGTTTTCTCTCTTTCTTTTAGCAGTTCTGGAGAAGCCTGCACTTCTTCCGACTCTGTATTCGCTTCACCTCTTCCTACTACGTGAGCCCGATTCCTCCTAAAAAGTGTATCACTGGAAGTTCTAGCTACTACTTCCCTACCTCTAGTAGCAACTACTCGAGCTGGAACACTCTGACCTCCTGGATTATTTATGACCACTGGCTGATTTATCGTTAAATCCGATCTTGGTTTTGTCGCATGTCGTTTGTTATACCACAAGTCTCTTTTAGCTCGAATTTGGGACTCTTTATTCTTCAGCTTTTTTAAGTCAATTCTGCCCTCGGGCATAATGCCCATCAAATTCATTGATCTATTGAACAATAATTGGGCTGGTGAATAACCATTTGACAGTGGTGTGTCCCTATACATACACAACGCTGCTTGTAAGTTGGTATTCTTGTTCATCAGGCCTTTTACTGTTCTTACTGCCCTTTCGGCTTCACCATTACTTCGAGGATAACGTGGCGCACTGGTAATGTGTTCAATGTCCCATTTTCTGAAAAAACTTTTCATTTCTTCCGAAACAAACTGTGGGCCATTGTCACTGACTATAGTGTTCGGAATTCCTATGGTACAAAATAATTCTTCCAGAGTCTTTACGATTACCGATGAGCTGGACGAGTCCTTCAACTCGTGCACCGTAACAAATCTGCTAAAGTAATCTATCACCAACAAATATTCTTTTTCATTCTTTTCAAATATATCCATTGCCAATCTCCACCAGGGTCTCTCTGGTATCGGAGTAGTTAGCAATGGTTCCCTTGGTTTCAACCGAAACTGTTCACATTTGTCACAGTTCTTAACCATTGTTCTAATTTCTGCTGTCATACCCGGCCACCAGACTATCTCTGTTGCTCTTCGGATGCTTTTTGTTTCTCCTTGATGTCCCTTATGTATGTCTTCTAATATTCTCTGCCTTTCCAGCAATGGAATAAATACGCGATTGTTGTATAGAATGATCCCATCAACGTATGTCAGAAAATCTCTAAATGTATAACACGGTTTAGCTTCCTCCGGTAATCTCTTCCAGTCCGGCCATCCATCTGCAATGTATTTACTTAACAACACTCCTAAGTCATCTTCTAGTAGTGTTGCTTTGATTCTGTTTAATCTGTTCGTGGCAATTGGCATAGCTGCTATTATTTCCAATACCATCTTCGAGTCCTTCAACTCGTCTACGTCATTTCCTATCTCTTCTACTGGTGCCCTTGACAAAGCATCAGCCAGGACCAACTTTTTGCCAGGTGTATAAATGATCGAGTACCTATATGCCATCATTCGTAGTCGGAAACGTTGCACTCTAACCGGTAGCTTGGCCAGCTCTTTGTTACCTAGTACCGCTAGCAGTGGCTTGTGATCAGTCTCTATTGTAAAGTCTCTTCCAGCCACATAATAGTTGAACTTGTCGCATGCCCAGGCTATAGCCAGGGCTTCCTTTTCTATTTGTGCATAGTGTTTTTCTGCTGATGTGAGGGCCCTCGAAGCATAAGCTACCGGTCTCCACTCTTCATTGACCTTTTGTAGTACGGCTGCGCCTAATCCATAGGACGACGAGTCCGCGCTGATCATCGTGTCGGCAGACAGAGCATATGGAACCAATACTGGGGTATTTGTTAAAATTTCTTTGACATTTTTGAATTGTTCATCATGTAATTCTCCCCATGCCCAATCACAGTCATTGCCTAACAGCTGGCGTAAATGATGAGTCCTATCCGCTAATAGCGGAGTAAATTTTCCCAAGTAATTGACCATTCCAAAAAAACGTTTCAATTCTGTTCTGTTGGATGGTTTTGGAAAATTTGTTACTGCTTTGGTTTTCTCCGGATCAGCTCTGATTCCATTTTCGTCAATTATGTGGCCTATAAATTTAGTTTTATTTACTTCAAACTCACATTTATCTGAATTAAGGGTAATACCTGCTTTTTCCAACCTATCGAGAACTTTCTTCAGTCTCGTATCATGTTCTTCTTTAGAGGTGCCGTGAATCAAGATGTCATTCATTTGACAAATAACCCCTTCAAGACCGAGTAATACTTTCTGCATTTCTCTTTGGAATATTTCTGGGGCAGAACTTATTCCAAACGGCAATCTTTTACAAAAAAATCTACCAAACGGTGTAATGAATGTTGTCATCTTCTGTGACTCGGGGTGTAATTCTAACTGCCAATAACCACAATTGGCATCTAATTTACTGAACACTTTGGAGTTTCCTAACTCCGCCAGTGTCTCTTCTGAAGTCGGAAGTGGGTGGTATTCTCTTCTAACTGCTCTGTTCAGGTTAGTGAAATCTATACAGACGCGAAGCTTTCCATTTTTCTTTGGCACTGCGATGCAAGGGGCACACCATTCTGTTGGCTCTTCAATTTTCTCAATTACTTTGAGTCGCTCCATCCTTTGCAGTTCTTCTTCCAGTGGTTTTCTTCGCGCTGCTGCAACCCTCCGAGGGAAACTCTGGACAAACGGATCAATTTTTTTATTTATTGATATTTTCACTTTAGTGTCTAATGATCCTAACCCTACAAACATTTTAGAATACTTCTTTTTCCAATCATTTCTTTTAGCTTCTTCTACAGTTCCTACAAACTGTATCAACCCTAACTTTGCTATTGCTGGCTTTCCCAACAATGGTGAAACTAGATTATCTACAAAGTACACTGTTTCCTCAACTTGTCTACCTCCTTTAGACAACTTTACAACTGCCTGACCAGTCACAACCAACTCGTGGTTTCCTGCTCCTCTTAATTTTTTATTCGAACATTTTGTATTTCTAACATATTTTCTGAGTTCCGATGGAATGGCTGTTACTGCTGCTCCCGTATCTATTTTGAATTTAATTATTCGAGTATTTACTTTAATATCTACTAACCAAGCTTTTGACGTTTCGGTGAGTGATTCGGACACTCCATTTAGTCATTCGGAGTTGCCCAAAAACAGACCTTCTAGTTCATCACACTCAACTTCCTCAGCTCTATTTCTGTAGCCTACTTTACAGACCTTAGCCCGTGCCCAATGTCCACGACCTTTGCACATGTGACAAATAGAGTTTCGGGCCGGACATCTATCTTTTGGATGGGCTGGTTTGTTGCAAAAGTCACACTTAGGTCTTTCTTTGCTATTAATGGGTCAATGTCTTTTCTGACTACCAAATCTATCTTGCCGATAATCATCAACTGACCTTGCTTGATATCCTGTCCTATATTGTCTAACTATATCCAAGCTTTGGGACTGTTTGACTGTATCTAAATTTTCCGTACCCATCTCCTGACTTGTCATTTTTGATACCTGAGCATGGTGACTTACATACTGTTTCGCTTTAGTTATGCATTTATTCAGGTCTAGGTCCTCTACGTCTATTAGATATTCTCTAAGTTTATCGTCAGCAACTCCTACAACTATCCTATCCCTCACCATTTCATCACGAATTGTTCCATAGTCACAATTGTCTGCCTGTGATTGTATTTGTGTAATAAATTGATGGATAGACTGAGTTCCTTGCTTGATACTGTTAAACCGCACTCGTTCAAAAATAACATTTTTTACCGGTTCAAAATGTCGATCAAACATGGCTATTACATTGTCTAATGTCTAGGTTCTTCCTTCTTCTGTGGCATGAAATGTGAATTGATTGTATATCGGCACACTATCAGATCCCATCAAGAGTAGCAAATTGGCAATCTGTTGATCAGCGTCCATATCTGAATACTTCTTAGCAATTTTCAATATATCAAATTGAGCTTTAAAGACTTTCCAATTGAGTGCTAAATTTTCTCCTTTAAAATTTAATCTTTGCACAAAACGATCTTCTCTACTTTCAGCCATTTCAATTTCTTGTACAACTCCAATCGATATGATTTATAATTACCAGAGTTCCTACAAACTCTTTATAATCGAATTCCTACAAATTCGCTATTAAAACCCCAACGGAAACAATGGCAGCTCAATACAATGTGCTAATGTTAACGACAGAAGTTCTTACAAACTTTCTGATGACTTGAATCTTAAATATACCACGAATTCCTACAAATTCGCTAACTAGGCTTCTAGTAGTTAACTTCTGACACCATGTAGTATATGCTTAACACTAAGCTATACCTTAAATAGTTGAAGTATTGTATCAGCTTCTCAAGCACGTCCAGCAAGCTCACCGTCCTAGACAAGAAGGCCTTTCCGATATCTCCTTCAGCTGTCGACTAGCTTCGCCAGCACTTCGTGATCTTCCGTTAGGGTCAATGCCGTTCTCACGATACCCTACAAGAAATGCTCCAATTGAGCTAATTAGCTTATTGTGAGAATATTACAAACGTCTGACAAAACTGAAAAATGTAAATTTCCAATTTCAACCAAACATGCTAGAAATGCTCCAATTGAGCTAATTAGCTTATTGTGAGAATATTACAAACGTCTGACAAAACTGAAAAATGTAAATTTCCAATTTCAACCAAACATGCTAGAAAAGCTCAAATTGCGCAAATAAGCCTACTGTAAGAATTTTATAAACGTCTGACAAAACTGAAAAATGTAAATTTCCAATTTCAACCAAACATGCTAGAAATGCTCTAATTGAGCTAATTAGCTTATTGGGAGAATATCTCAATTGTCTGACAAAAGTGAAAAATGCAAATTTCCAATTTCAACTAAACATGCTAGAAATGCTCCAATTGAGCTATTTAGCTTATTGTGAGAATATTACAAACGTCTGAAAAAACTGAAAAATGTGAATTTCCAATTTCAATCAAACATGCTAGAAATGCTCCAATTGAGCTAATTAGCTTATTGTGAGAATATTGCAATTGTCTGACAAAACTGAAAAATGTAAATTTCCAATTTCAACCAAACATGCTAGAAATGCTCCAATTGAGCTAATTAGCTTATTGTGAGAATATTACAAACGTCTGACAAAACTGAAAAATGTAAATTTCCAATTTCAACTAAACATGCTAGAAATGCTCCAATTGAGCTAATTAGCTTATTGTGAGAATATTACAAACGTCTGACAAAACTGAAAAATGTAAATTTTCAATTTCAACCAAACATGCTAGAAATGCTCCAATTGAGCTAATTAGCTTATTGTGAGAATATTACAAACGTCTGACAAAACTGAAAAATGTAAATTTCCAATTTCAACCAAACATGCTAGAAATTCTCCATTTGAGCTAATTAGCTTTTTGTGAGAATATTACAAACGTCTGACAAAACTGATAAATGTAAATTTCTAATTTCAACCAAACATGCTAGAAATGCTCCAATTGAGCTAATTAGCTTATTGTGAGAATATTACAAACGTCTGACAAAACTGAAAAATGTAAATTTCCAATTTCAACCAAACATGCTAGAAATGCTCCAATTGAGCTAATTAGCTTATTGTGAGAATATTACAAACGTCTGACAAAACTGAAAAATGTAAATTTCTAATTTCAACTAAACATGCTAGAAATGCTCCAATTGAGCTAATTAGCTTATTGTGAGATTATTACAAACGTCTGACAAAACTGAAAAATGTAAATTTCCAATTTCAACCAAACATGCTAGAAATGCTCAAATTGCGCAAATAAGCCTACTGTAAGAATTTTATAAACGTCTGACAAAACTGAAAAATGTAAATTTCCAATTTCAACCAAACATGCTAGAAATGCTCCAATTGAGCTAATTAGCTTATTGGGAGAATATTGCAATTGTCTGACAAAAGTGAAAAATGCAAATTTCCAATTTCAACTAAACATGCTAGAAATGCTCCAATTGAGCTATTTAGCTTATTGTGAGAATATTACAAACGTCTGACAAAACTGAAAAATGTGAATTTCCAATTTCAACCAAACATGCTAGAAATGCTCCAATTGAGCTAATTAACTTATTGTGAGAATATTACAAACGTCTGACAAAACTGAAAAATGTAAATTTCCAATTTCAACTAAACATGCTAGAAATGCTCCAATTGAGCTAATTAGCTTATTGTGAGAATATTACAAACGTCTGACAAAACTGAAAAATGTAAATTTCCAATTTCAACCAAACATGCTAGAAATGCTCCATTTGAGCTAATTAGCTTTTTGTGAGAATATTACAAACGTCTGACAAAACTGATAAATGTAAATTTCTAATTTCAACCAAACATGCTAGAAATGCTCCAATTGAGCTAATTAGCTTATTGTGAGAATATTACAAACGTCTGACAAAACTGAAAAATGTAAATTTCCAATTTCAACCAAACATGCTAGAAATGCTCCAATTGAGCTAATTAGCTTATTGTGAGAATATTACAAACGTCTGACAAAACTGAAAAATGTAAATTTCTAATTTCAACTAAACATGCTAGAAATGCTCCAATTGAGCTAATTAGCTTATTGTGAGAATATTGCAATTGTCTGACAAAAGTGAAAAATGTAAATTTCCAATTTCAACCAAACATGCTAGAAATGCTCCAATTGAGCTAATTAGCTTATTGTGAGAATATTGCAATTGTCTGACAAAAGTGAGAAATGTAAATTTCCAATTTTAACCAAACATGCTAGAAATGCTCCAATTGAGCTAATTAGCTTATTGTGAGAATATTACAAAGGTCTGACAAAAGTGAAAAATGTAAATTTCCAATTTCAACCAAACATGCTAGAAATGCTCCAATTGAGCTAATTAGCTTATTGTGAGAATATTACAAACGTCTGACAAAACTGAAAAATGTAAATTTCCAATTTCAACCAAACATGCTAGAAATGCTCCAATTGAGCTAATTAGCTTATTGTGAGAATATTACAAACGTCTGACAAAACTGAAAAATGTAATTTTCCAAATTCAACCAAACATGCTAGAAATGCTCCAATTGAGCTAATTAGCTTATTGTGAGAATATTACAAACGTCTGACAAAAGTGAAAAATGTAAAGTTCCAATTTCAACCAAACATGCTAGAAATGCTCCAATTGAGCTAATTAGCTTATTGTGAGAATATTACAAACGTCTGACAAAACTGAAAAATGTAAATTTCCAATTTCAACCAAACATGCTAGAAATGCTCCAAGTGAGCTAATTAGCTTATTGTGAGAATATTACAAACGTCTGACAAAACTGAAAAATGTAAATTTCCAATTTCAACCAAACATGCTAGAAATGCTCCAATTGAGCTAATTAGCTTATTGTGAGAATATTACAAACGTCTGACAAAAGTGAAAAATGTAAATTTCCAATTTCAACCAAACATGCTAGAAATGCTCAAATTGCGCATATAAGCCTACTGTAAGAATTTTACAAACGTCTGACAAAACTGAAAAATATGAATTTCCAATTTCAACCAAACATGCTAGAAATGCTCGAGTTGCGAAATAAGCCTACTGTAAGAATTTTACAAACGTCTGACAAAACTGAAAAATGTGAATTTCCAATTTCAACCAAACATGCTAGAAATGCTCGAATTGCGAAATAAGCCTACTGTAAGAATTTTACAAACGTCTGACAAAACTGAAAAATGTAAATTTCCAATTTCAACCAAACATGCTAGAAATGCTCCAATTGAGCTAATTAGCTTATTGTGAGAATATTGCAATTGTCTGACAAAAGTGAAAAATGTAAATTTCCAATTTCAACCAAACATGCTAGAAATGCTCCAATTGAGCTAATTAGCTTATTGTGAGAATATTACAAACGTCTGACAAAACTGAAAAATGTAAATTTCCAATTTCAACCAAACATGCTAGAAATGCTCCAATTGAGCTAATTAGCTTATTGTGAGAATATTACAAACGTCTGACAAAACTGAAAAATGTAAATTTCCAATTTCAACCAAACATGCTAGAAAAGCTCAAATTGCGCAAATAAGCCTACTGTAAGAATTTTATAAACGTCTGACAAAACTGAAAAATGTAAATTTCCAATTTCAACCAAACATGCTAGAAATGCTCCAATTGAGCTAATTAGCTTATTGGGAGAATATCGCAATTGTCTGACAAAAGTGAAAAATGCAAATTTCCAATTTCAACTAAACATGCTAGAAATGCTCCAATTGAGCTATTTAGCTTATTGTGAGAATATTACAAACGTCTGAAAAAACTGAAAAATGTGAATTTCCAATTTCAATCAAACATGCTAGAAATGCTCCAATTGAGCTAATTAGCTTATTGTGAGAATATTGCAATTGTCTGACAAAACTGAAAAATGTAAATTTCCAATTTCAACCAAACATGCTAGAAATGCTCCAATTGAGCTAATTAGCTTATTGTGAGAATATTACAAACGTCTGACAAAACTGAAAAATGTAAATTTCCAATTTCAACTAAACATGCTAGAAATGCTCCAATTGAGCTAATTAGCTTATTGTGAGAATATTACAAACGTCTGACAAAACTGAAAAATGTAAATTTTCAATTTCAACCAAACATGCTAGAAATGCTCCAATTGAGCTAATTAGCTTATTGTGAGAATATTACAAACGTCTGACAAAACTGAAAAATGTAAATTTCCAATTTCAACCAAACATGCTAGAAATTCTCCATTTGAGCTAATTAGCTTTTTGTGAGAATATTACAAACGTCTGACAAAACTGATAAATGTAAATTTCTAATTTCAACCAAACATGCTAGAAATGCTCCAATTGAGCTAATTAGCTTATTGTGAGAATATTACAAACGTCTGACAAAACTGAAAAATGTAAATTTCCAATTTCAACCAAACATGCTAGAAATGCTCCAATTGAGCTAATTAGCTTATTGTGAGAATATTACAAACGTCTGACAAAACTGAAAAATGTAAATTTCTAATTTCAACTAAACATGCTAGAAATGCTCCAATTGAGCTAATTAGCTTATTGTGAGAATATTACAAACGTCTGACAAAAGTGAAAAATGTAAATTTCCAATTTCAACCAAACATGCTAGAAATGCTCAAATTGCGCATATAAGCCTACTGTAAGAATTTTACAAACGTCTGACAAAACTGAAAAATATGAATTTCCAATTTCAACCAAACATGCTAGAAATGCTCGAGTTGCGAAATAAGCCTACTGTAAGAATTTTACAAACGTCTGACAAAACTGAAAAATGTGAATTTCCAATTTCAACCAAACATGCTAGAAATGCTCGAATTGCGAAATAAGCCTACTGTAAGAATTTTACAAACGTCTGACAAAACTGAAAAATGTAAATTTCCAATTTCAACCAAACATGCTAGAAATGCTCCAATTGAGCTAATTAGCTTATTGTGAGAATATTGCAATTGTCTGACAAAAGTGAAAAATGTAAATTTCCAATTTCAACCAAACATGCTAGAAATGCTCCAATTGAGCTAATTAGCTTATTGTGAGAATATTACAAACGTCTGACAAAACTGAAAAATGTAAATTTCCAATTTCAACCAAACATGCTAGAAATGCTCCAATTGAGCTAATTAGCTTATTGTGAGAATATTACAAACGTCTGACAAAACTGAAAAATGTAAATTTCCAATTTCAACCAAACATGCTAGAAAAGCTCAAATTGCGCAAATAAGCCTACTGTAAGAATTTTATAAACGTCTGACAAAACTGAAAAATTTAAATTTCCAATTTCAACCAAACATGCTAGAAATGCTCCAATTGAGCTAATTAGCTTATTGGGAGAATATCGCAATTGTCTGACAAAAGTGAAAAATGCAAATTTCCAATTTCAACTAAACATGCTAGAAATGCTCCAATTGAGCTATTTAGCTTATTGTGAGAATATTACAAACGTCTGAAAAAACTGAAAAATGTGAATTTCCAATTTCAATCAAACATGCTAGAAATGCTCCAATTGAGCTAATTAGCTTATTGTGAGAATATTGCAATTGTCTGACAAAACTGAAAAATGTAAATTTCCAATTTCAACCAAACATGCTAGAAATGCTCCAATTGAGCTAATTAGTTTATTGTGAGAATATTACAAACGTCTGACAAAACTGAAAAATGTAAATTTCCAATTTCAACTAAACATGCTAGAAATGCTCCAATTGAGCTAATTAGCTTATTGTGAGAATATTACAAACGTCTGACAAAACTGAAAAATGTAAATTTTCAATTTCAACCAAACATGCTAGAAATGCTCCAATTGAGCTAATTAGCTTATTGTGAGAATATTACAAACGTCTGACAAAACTGAAAAATGTAAATTTCCAATTTCAACCAAACATGCTAGAAATTCTCCATTTGAGCTAATTAGCTTTTTGTGAGAATATTACAAACGTCTGACAAAACTGATAAATGTAAATTTCTAATTTCAACCAAACATGCTAGAAATGCTCCAATTGAGCTAATTAGCTTATTGTGAGAATATTACAAACGTCTGACAAAACTGAAAAATGTAAATTTCCAATTTCAACCAAACATGCTAGAAATGCTCCAATTGAGCTAATTAGCTTAATGTGAGAATATTACAAACGTCTGACAAAACTGAAAAATGTAAATTTCTAATTTCAACTAAACATGCTAGAAATGCTCCAATTGAGCTAATTAGCTTATTGTGAGATTATTACAAACGTCTGACAAAACTGAAAAATGTAAATTTCCAATTTCAACCAAACATGCTGGAAATGCTCAAATTGCGCAAATAAGCCTACTGTAAGAATTTTATAAACGTCTGACAAAACTGAAAAATGTAAATTTCCAATTTCAACCAAACATGCTAGAAATGCTCCAATTGAGCTAATTAGCTTATTGGGAGAATATTGCAATTGTCTGACAAAAGTGAAAAATGCAAATTTCCAATTTCAACTAAACATGCTAGAAATGCTCCAATTGAGCTATTTAGCTTATTGTGAGAATATTACAAACGTCTGACAAAACTGAAAAATGTGAATTTCCAATTTCAACCAAACATGCTAGAAATGCTCCAATTGAGCTAATTAACTTATTGTGAGAATATTACAAACGTCTGACAAAACTGAAAAATGTAAATTTCCAATTTCAACTAAACATGCTAGAAATGCTCCAATTGAGCTAATTAGCTTATTGTGAGAATATTACAAACGTCTGACAAAACTGAAAAATGTAAATTTCCAATTTCAACCAAACATGCTAGAAATGCTCCATTTGAGCTAATTAGCTTTTTGTGAGAATATTACAAACGTCTGACAAAACTGATAAATGTAAATTTCTAATTTCAACCAAACATGCTAGAAATGCTCCAATTGAGCTAATTAGCTTATTGTGAGAATATTACAAACGTCTGACAAAACTGAAAAATGTAAATTTCCAATTTCAACCAAACATGCTAGAAATGCTCCAATTGAGCTAATTAGCTTATTGTGAGAATATTACAAACGTCTGACAAAACTGAAAAATGTAAATTTCTAATTTCAACTAAACATGCTAGAAATGCTCCAATTGAGCTAATTAGCTTATTGTGAGAATATTGCAATTGTCTGACAAAAGTGAAAAATGTAAATTTCCAATTTCAACCAAACATGCTAGAAATGCTCCAATTGAGCTAATTAGCTTATTGTGAGAATATTGCAATTGTCTGACAAAAGTGAGAAATGTAAATTTCCAATTTTAACCAAACATGCTAGAAATGCTCCAATTGAGCTAATTAGCTTATTGTGAGAATATTACAAAGGTCTGACAAAAGTGAAAAATGTAAATTTCCAATTTCAACCAAACATGCTAGAAATGCTCCAATTGAGCTAATTAGCTTATTGTGAGAATATTACAAACGTCTGACAAAACTGAAAAATGTAAATTTCCAATTTCAACCAAACATGCTAGAAATGCTCCAATTGAGCTAATTAGCTTATTGTGAGAATATTACAAACGTCTGACAAAACTGAAAAATGTAATTTTCCAAATTCAACCAAACATGCTAGAAATGCTCCAATTGAGCTAATTAGCTTATTGTGAGAATATTACAAACGTCTGACAAAAGTGAAAAATGTAAAGTTCCAATTTCAACCAAACATGCTAGAAATGCTCCAATTGAGCTAATTAGCTTATTGTGAGAATATTACAAACGTCTGACAAAACTGAAAAATGTAAATTTCCAATTTCAACCAAACATGCTAGAAATGCTCCAAGTGAGCTAATTAGCTTATTGTGAGAATATTACAAACGTCTGACAAAACTGAAAAATGTAAATTTCCAATTTCAACCAAACATGCTAGAAATGCTCCAATTGAGCTAATTAGCTTATTGTGAGAATATTACAAACGTCTGACAAAAGTGAAAAATGTAAATTTCCAATTTCAACCAAACATGCTAGAAATGCTCAAATTGCGCATATAAGCCTACTGTAAGAATTTTACAAACGTCTGACAAAACTGAAAAATGTGAATTTCCAATTTCAACCAAACATGCTAGAAATGCTCGAATTGCGAAATAAGCCTACTGTAAGAATTTTACAAACGTCTGACAAAACTGAAAAATGTGAATTTCCAATTTCAACCAAACATGCTAGAAATGCTCGAATTGCGAAATAAGCCTACTGTAAGAATTTTACAAACGTCTGACAAAACTGAAAAATGTAAATTTCCAATTTCAACCAAACATGCTAGAAATGCTCCAATTGAGCTAATTAGCTTATTGTGAGAATATTGCAATTGTCTGACAAAAGTGAAAAATGTAAATTTCCAATTTCAACCAAACATGCTAGAAATGCTCCAATTGAGCTAATTAGCTTATTGTGAGAATATTACAAACGTCTGACAAAACTGAAAAATGTAAATTTCCAATTTCAACCAAACATGCTAGAAATGCTCCAATTGAGCTAATTAGCTTATTGTGAGAATATTACAAACGTCTGACAAAAGTGAAAAATGTAAATTTCCAATTTCAACCAAACATGCTAGAAATGCTCCAATTGAGCTAATTAGCTTATTGTGAGAATATTACAAACGTCTGACAAAACTGAAAAATGTAAAGTTCCAATTTCAACCAAACATGCTAGAAATTCTCAAATTGCGCAAATAAGCCTGCTGTAAGAATTTTATGAACGTCTGACAAAACTGAAAAATGTAAATTTCCAATTTCAACCAAACATGCTAGAAATGCTCCAATTGAGCTAATTAGCTTATTGGGAGAATATTGCAATTGTCTGACAAAAGTGAAAAATGCAAATTTCCAATTTCAACTAAACATGCTAGAAATGCTCCAATTGAGCTATTTAGCTTATTGTGAGAATATTACAAACGTCTGACAAAACTGAAAAATGTAAATTTCCAATTTCAACTAAACATGCTAGAAATGCTCCAATTGAGCTAATTAGCTTATTGTGAGAATATTACAAACGTCTGACAAAACTGAAAAATGTAAATTTCCAATTTCAACCAAACATGCTAGAAATGCTCCATTTGAGCTAATTAGCTTTTTGTGAGAATATTACAAACGTCTGACAAAACTGATAAATGTAAATTTCTAATTTCAACCAAACATGCTAGAAATGCTCCAATTGAGCTAATTAGCTTATTGTGAGAATATTACAAACGTCTGACAAAACTGAAAAATGTAAATTTCCAATTTCAACCAAACATGCTAGAAATGCTCCAATTGAGCTAATTAGCTTATTGTGAGAATATTACAAACGTCTGACAAAACTGAAAAATGTAAATTTCTAATTTCAACTAAACATGCTAGAAATGCTCCAATTGAGCTAATTAGCTTATTGTGAGAATATTGCAATTGTCTGACAAAAGTGAAAAATGTAAATTTCCAATTTCAACCAAACATGCTAGAAATGCTCCAATTGAGCTAATTAGCTTATTGTGAGAATATTGCAATTGTCTGACAAAAGTGAGAAATGTAAATTTCCAATTTTAACCAAACATGCTAGAAATGCTCCAATTGAGCTAATTAGCTTATTGTGAGAATATTACAAAGGTCTGACAAAAGTGAAAAATGTAAATTTCCAATTTCAACCAAACATGCTAGAAATGCTCCAATTGAGCTAATTAGCTTATTGTGAGAATATTACAAACGTCTGACAAAACTGAAAAATGTAAATTTCCAATTTCAACCAAACATGCTAGAAATGCTCCAATTGAGCTAATTAGCTTATTGTGAGAATATTACAAACGTCTGACAAAACTGAAAAATGTAATTTTCCAAATTCAACCAAACATGCTAGAAATGCTCCAATTGAGCTAATTAGCTTATTGTGAGAATATTACAAACGTCTGACAAAAGTGAAAAATGTAAAGTTCCAATTTCAACCAAACATGCTAGAAATGCTCCAATTGAGCTAATTAGCTTATTGTGAGAATATTACAAACGTCTGACAAAACTGAAAAATGTAAATTTCCAATTTCAACCAAACATGCTAGAAATGCTCCAAGTGAGCTAATTAGCTTATTGTGAGAATATTACAAACGTCTGACAAAACTGAAAAATGTAAATTTCCAATTTCAACCAAACATGCTAGAAATGCTCCAATTGAGCTAATTAGCTTATTGTGAGAATATTACAAACGTCTGACAAAAGTGAAAAATGTAAATTTCCAATTTCAACCAAACATGCTAGAAATGCTCAAATTGCGCATATAAGCCTACTGTAAGAATTTTACAAACGTCTGACAAAACTGAAAAATGTGAATTTCCAATTTCAACCAAACATGCTAGAAATGCTCGAATTGCGAAATAAGCCTACTGTAAGAATTTTACAAACGTCTGACAAAACTGAAAAATGTGAATTTCCAATTTCAACCAAACATGCTAGAAATGCTCGAATTGCGAAATAAGCCTACTGTAAGAATTTTACAAACGTCTGACAAAACTGAAAAATGTAAATTTCCAATTTCAACCAAACATGCTAGAAATGCTCCAATTGAGCTAATTAGCTTATTGTGAGAATATTGCAATTGTCTGACAAAAGTGAAAAATGTAAATTTCCAATTTCAACCAAACATGCTAGAAATGCTCCAATTGAGCTAATTAGCTTATTGTGAGAATATTACAAACGTCTGACAAAACTGAAAAATGTAAATTTCCAATTTCAACCAAACATGCTAGAAATGCTCCAATTGAGCTAATTAGCTTATTGTGAGAATATTACAAACGTCTGACAAAAGTGAAAAATGTAAATTTCCAATTTCAACCAAACATGCTAGAAATGCTCCAATTGAGCTAATTAGCTTATTGTGAGAATATTACAAACGTCTGACAAAACTGAAAAATGTAAAGTTCCAATTTCAACCAAACATGCTAGAAATTCTCAAATTGCGCAAATAAGCCTGCTGTAAGAATTTTATGAACGTCTGACAAAACTGAAAAATGTAAATTTCCAATTTCAACCAAACATGCTAGAAATGCTCCAATTGAGCTAATTAGCTTATTGGGAGAATATTGCAATTGTCTGACAAAAGTGAAAAATGCAAATTTCCAATTTCAACTAAACATGCTAGAAATGCTCCAATTGAGCTATTTAGCTTATTGTGAGAATATTACAAACGTCTGACAAAACTGAAAAATGTGAATTTCCAATTTCAACCAAACATGCTAGAAATGCTCCAATTGAGCTAATTAGCTTATTGTGAGAATATTGCAATTGTCTGACAAAACTGAAAAATGTAAATTTCCAATTTCAACCAAACATGCTAGAAATGCTCCAATTGAGCTAATTAGCTTATTGTGAGAATATTACAAACGTCTGACAAAACTGAAAAATGTAAATTTCCAATTTCAACTAAACATGCTAGAAATGCTCCAATTGAGCTAATTAGCTTATTGTGAGAATATTACAAACGTCTGACAAAACTGAAAGATGTAAATTTTCAATTTCAACCAAACATGCTAGAAATGCTCCAATTGAGCTAATTAGCTTATTGTGAGAATATTACAAACGTCTGACAAAACTGAAAAATGTAAATTTCCAATTTCAACCAAACATGCTAGAAATGCTCCATTTGAGCTAATTAGCTTTTTGTGAGAATATTACAAACGTCTGACAAAACTGATAAATGTAAATTTCCAATTTCAACCAAACATGCTAGAAATGCTCCAATTGAGCTAATTAGCTTATTGTGAGAATATTACAAACGTCTGACAAAACTGAAAAATGTAAATTTCCAATTTCAACCAAACATGCTAGAAATGCTCCAATTGAGCTAATTAGCTCATTGTGAGAATATTACAAACGTATGACAAAACTGAAAAATGTAAATTTCCAATTTCAACCAAACATGCTAGAAATGCTCCAATTGAGCTAATTAGCTTATTGTGAGAATATTGCAATTGTCTGACAAAAGTGAAAAATGTAAATTTCCAATTTCAACCAAACATGCTAGAAATGCTCCAATTGAGCTAATTAGCTTATTGTGAGAATATTACAAACGTCTGACAAAAGTGAAAAATGTAAATTTCCAATTTCAACCAAACATGCTAGAAATGCTCAAATTGCGCATTTAAGCCTACTGTAAGAATTTTACAAACGTCTGACAAAACTGAAAAATGTGAATTTCCAATTTCAACCAAACATGCTAGAAATGCTCGAATTGCGAAATAAGCCTACTGTAAGAATTTTACAAACGTTTGACAAAACTGAAAAATGTAAATTTTCAATTTCAACCAAACATGCTAGAAATGCTCCAATTGAGCTAATTAGCTTATTGTGAGAATATTGCAATTGTCTGACAAAAGTGAAAAATGTAAATTTCCAATTTCAACCAAACATGCTAGAAATGCTCCAATTGAGCTAATTAGCTTATTGGGAGAATATTGCAATTGTCTGACAAAAGTGAAAAATGCAAATTTCCAATTTCAACTAAACATGCTAGAAATGCTCCAATTGAGCTATTTAGCTTATTGTGAGAATATTACAAACGTCTGACAAAACTGAAAAATGTGAATTTCCAATTTCAACCAAACATGCTAGAAATGCTCCAATTGAGCTAATTAGCTTATTGTGAGAATATTGCAATTGTCTGACAAAACTGAAAAATGTAAACTTCCAATTTCAACCAAACATGCTAGAAATGCTCCAATTGAGCTAATTAGCTTATTGTGAGAATATTGCAATTGTCTGACAAAAGTGAAAAATGTAAATTTCCAATTTCAACCAAACATGCTAGAAATGCTCCAATTGAGCTAATTAGCTTATTGTGAGAATATTACAAAGGTCTGACAAAAGTGAAAATGTAAATTTCCAATTTCAACAAAACATGCTAGAAATGCTCCAATTGAGCTAATTAGCTTATTGTGAGAATATTACAAAGGTCTGACAAAACTGAAAAATGTGAATTTCCAATTTCAACCAAACATGCTAGAAATGCTCCAATTGAGCTAATTAGCTTATTGTGAGAATATTGCAATTGTCTGACAAAAGTGAAAAATGTAAATTTCCAATTTCAACCAAACATGCTAAAATTGCTCCAATTGAGCTAATTAGCTTATTGTGAGAATATTACAAAGGTCTGACAAAACTGAAAAATGTAAATTTCCAATTTCAACCAAACATGCTAGAAATGCTCCAATTGAGCTAATTAGCTTATTGTGAAAATATTGCAATTGTCTGACAAAAGTGAAAAATGTAAATTTCCAATTTCAACCAAACATGCTAGAAATGCTCCAATTGAGCTAATTAGCTTATTGAGAGAATATTACAAACGTCTGACAAAAGTGAAAAATGTAAATTTCCAATTTCAACCAAACATGCTAGAAATGCTCCAATTGAGCTAATTAGCTTATTGTGAGAATATTACAAACGTCTGACAAAACTGAAAAATGTAAATTTCCAATTTCAACCAAACATGCTAGAAATGCTCCAATTGAGCTAATTAGCTTATTGTGAGAATATTGCAATTGTTTGACAAAACTGAAAAATGTAAATTTCCAATTTCAACCAAACATGCTAGAAATGCTCCAATTGAGCTAATTAGCTTATTGTGAGAATATTACAAACGTCTGACAAAACTGAAAAATGTAAATTTCCAATTTCAACCAAACATGCTAGAAATGCTCCAATTGAGCTAATAAGCTTATTGTGAGAATATTACAAACGTCTGACAAAACTGAAAAATGTAAATTTCCAATTTCAACCAAACATGCTAGAAATGCTCCAATTGAGCTAATTAGCTTATTGTGAGAATATTGCAATTGTTTGACAAAAGTGAAAAATGTAAATTTCCAATTTCAACCAAACATGCTAGAAATGCTCTAATTGAGCTAATTAGCTTATTGTGAGAATATTACAAACGTCTGACCAAACTGAAAAATGTAAATTTCCAATTTCAACAAAACATGCTAGAAATGCTCCAATTGAGCTAATTAGCTTATTGTGAGAATATTACAAACGTCTGACAAAACTGAAAAATGTAAATTTCCAATTTTAACCAAACATGCTAGAAATGCTCCAATTGATCTAATTAGCTTATTGTGAGAATATTACAAACGTCTGACAAAACTGAAAAATGTAAATTTCCAATTTCAACCAAACATGCTAGAAATGCTCCAATTGAGCTAATTAGCTTATTGTGAGAATATTACAAACGTGTTACAAAACTGAAAAATGTAATTTTCCAATTTCAACCAAACATGCTAGAAATGCTCCAATTGAGCTAATTAGCTTATTGTGAGAATATTACAAACGTCTGACAAAAGTGAAAAATGTAAATTTCCAATTTCAACCAAACATGCTAGAAATGCTCCAATTGAGCTAATTAGCTTATTGTGAGAATATTGCAATTGTCTGACAAAAGTGAAAAATGTAAACTTCCAATTTCAACCAAACATGCTAGAAATGCTCCAATTGAGCTAATTAGCTTATTGTGAGAATATTGCAATTGTTTGACAAAACTGAAAAATGTAAATTTCCAATTTCAACCAAACATGCTAGAAATGCTCCAATTGAGCTAATTAGCTTATTGTGAGAATATTACAAACGTCTAACAAAACTGAAAAATGTAAATTTCCAATTTCAACCAAACATGCTAGAAATGCTCCAATTGAGCTAATTAGCTTATTGTGAGAATATTACAAACGTCTGACAAAACTGAAAAATGTAAATTTCCAATTTCAACCAAACATGCTAGAAATGCTCCAATTGAGCTAATTAGCTTATTGTGAGAATATTGCAATTGTCTGACAAAAGTGAAAAATGTAAATTTCCAATTTCAACCAAACATGCTAGAAATGCTCCAATTGAGCTAATTAGCTTATTGTGAGAATATTACAAAGGTCTGACAAAAGTGAAAATGTAAATTTCCAATTTCAACTAAACATGCTAGAAATGCTCCAATTGAGCTAATTAGCTTATTGTGAGAATATTACAAAGGTCTGACAAAACTGAAAAATGTAAATTTCCAATTTCAACCAAACATGCTAGAAATGCTCCAATTGAGCTAATTAGCTTATTGTGAGAATATTGCAATTGTCTGACAAAAGTGAAAAATGTAAATTTCCAATTTCAACCAAACATGCTAAAATTGCTCCAATTGAGCTAATTAGCTTATTGTGAGAATATTACAAAGGTCTGACAAAACTGAAAAATGTAAATTTCCAATTTCAACCAAACATGCTAGAAATGCTCCAATTGAGCTAATTAGCTTATTGTGAGAATATTGCAATTGTCTGACAAAAGTGAAAAATGTAAATTTCCAATTTCAACCAAACATGCTAGAAATGCTCCAATTGAGCTAATTAGCTTATTGAGAGAATATTACAAACGTCTGACAAAACTGAAAAATGTAAATTTCCAATTTCAACCAAACATGCTAGAAATGCTCCAATTGAGCTAATTAGCTTATTGTGAGAATATTACAAACGTCTGACAAAACTGAAAAATGTAAATTTCCAATTTCAACCAAACATGCTAGAAATGCTCCAATTGAGCTAATTAGCTTATTGTGAGAATATTGCAATTGTTTGACAAAACTGAAAAATGTAAATTTCCAATTTCAACCAAACATGCTAGAAATGCTCCAATTGAGCTAATTAGCTTATTGTGAGAATATTACAAACGTCTGACAAAACTGAAAAATGTAAATTTCCAATTTCAACCAAACATGCTAGAAATGCTCCAATTGAGCTAAAAAGCTTATTGTGAGAATATTACAAACGTCTGACAAAACTGAAAAATGTAAATTTCCAATTTCAACCAAACATGCTAGAAATGCTCCAATTGAGCTAATTAGCTTATTGTGAGAATATTGCAATTGTTTGACAAAAGTGAAAAATGTAAATTTCCAATTTCAACCAAACATGCTAGAAATGCTCTAATTGAGCTAATTAGCTTATTGTGAGAATATTACAAACGTCTGACCAAACTGAAAAATGTAAATTTCCAATTTCAACAAAACATGCTAGAAATGCTCCAATTGAGCTAATTAGCTTATTGTGAGAATATTACAAACGTCTGACAAAACTGAAAAATGTAAATTTCCAATTTTAACCAAACATGCTAGAAATGCTCCAATTGATCTAATTAGCTTATTGTGAGAATATTACAAACGTCTGACAAAACTGAAAAATGTAAATTTCCAATTTCAACCAAACATGCTAGAAATGCTCCAATTGAGCTAATTAGCTTATTGTGAGAATATTACAAACGTCTTACAAAACTGAAAAATGTAATTTTCCAATTTCAACCAAACATGCTAGAAATGCTCCAATTGAGCTAATTAGCTTATTGTGAGAATATTACGAACGTCTGACAAAAGTAAAGAATGTAAATTTCCAATTTCAACCAAACATGCTAGAAATGCTCCAATTGAGCTAATTAGCTTATTGTGAGAATATTGCAATTGTCTGACAAAAGTGAAAAATGTAAACTTCCAATTTCAACCAAACATGCTAGAAATGCTCCAATTGAGCTAATTAGCTTATTGTGAGAATATTGCAATTGTTTGACAAAACTGAAAAATGTAAATTTCCAATTTCAACCAAACATGCTAGAAATGCTCCAATTGAGCTAATTAGCTTATTGTGAGAATATTACAAACGTCTGACAAAACTGAAAAATGTAAATTTCCAATTTCAACCAAACATGCTAGAAATGCTCCAATTGAGCTAATTAGCTTATTGTGAGAATATTACAAACGTCTGACAAAACTGAAAAATGTAAATTTCCAATTTCAACCAAACATGCTAGAAATGCTCCAATTGAGCTAATTAGCTTATTGTGAGAATATTGCAATTGTTTGACAAAAGTGAAAAATGTAAATTTCCAATTTCAACCAAACATGCTAGAAATGCTCTAATTGAGCTAATTAGCTTATTGTGAGAATATTACAAACGCCTGACCAAACTGAAAAATGTAAATTTCCAATTTCAACAAAACATGCTAGAAATGCTCCAATTGAGCTATTTAGCTTATTGTGAGAATATTACAAACGTCTGACAAAACTGAAAAATGTGAATTTCCAATTTCAACCAAACATGCTAGAAATGCTCCAATTGAGCTAATTAGCTTATTGTGAGAATATTGCAATTGTCTGACAAAACTGAAAAATGTAAATTTCCAATTTCAACCAAACATGCTAAAATGCTCCAATTGAGCTAATTAGCTTATTGTGAGAATATTGCAATTGTCTGACAAAAGTGAAAAATGTAAATTTCCAATTTCAACCAAACATGCTAGAAATGCTCCAATTGAGCTAATTAGCTTATTGTGAGAATATTACAAAGGTCTGACAAAAGTGAAAATGTAAATTTCCAATTTCAACTAAACATGCTAGAAATGCTCCAATTGAGCTAATTAGCTTATTGTGAGAATATTACAAAGGTCTGACAAAACTGAAAAATGTAAATTTCCAATTTCAACCAAACATGCTAGAAATGCTCCAATTGAGCTAATTAGCTTATTGTGAGAATATTGCAATTGTCTGACAAAAGTGAAAAATGTAAATTTCCAATTTCAACCAAACCTGCTAAAATTGCTCCAATTGAGCTAATTAGCTTATTGTGAGAATATTACAAAGGTCTGACAAAACTGAAAAATGTAAATTTCCAATTTCAACCAAACATGCTAGAAATGCTCCAATTGAGCTAATTAGCTTATTGTGAGAATATTGCAATTATCTGACAAAAGTGAAAAATGTAAATTTCCAATTTCAACCAAACATGCTAGAAATGCTCCAATTGAGCTAATTAGCTTATTGAGAGAATATTACAAACGTCTGACAAAACTGAAAAATGTAAATTTCCAATTTCAACCAAACATGCTAGAAATGCTCCAATTGAGCTAATTAGCTTATTGTGAGAATATTACAAACATCTGACAAAACTGAAAAATGTAAATTTCCAATTTCAACCAAACATGCTAGAAATGCTCCAATTGAGCTAATTAGCTTATTGTGAGAATATTGCAATTGTTTGAAAAAACTGAAAAATGTAAATTTCCAATTTCAACCAAACATGCTAGAAATGCTCCAATTGAGCTAATTAGCTTATTGTGAGAATATTGCAATTGTTTGACAAAAGTGAAAAATGTAAATTTCCAATGTCAACCAAACATGCTAGAAATGCTCAAATTGCGCATATAAGCCTACTGTAAGAATTTTACAAACGTCTGACAAAACTGAAAAATGTAAATTTCCAATTTCAACCAAACATGCTAGAAATGCTCGAATTGCGAAATAAGCCTACTGTAAGAATTTTACAAACGTTTGACAAAACTGAAAAATGTAAATTTTCAATTTCAACCAAACATGCTAGAAATGCTCCAATTGAGCTAATTAGCTTATTGTGAGAATATTGCAATTGTCTGACAAAAGTGAAAAATGTAAATTTCCAATTTCAACCAAACATGCTAGAAATGCTCCAATTGAGCTAATTAGCTTATTGGGAGAATATTGCAATTGTCTGACAAAAGTGAAAAATGCAAATTTCCAATTTCAACTAAACATGCTAGAAATGCTCCAATTGAGCTATTTAGCTTATTGTGAGAATATTACAAACGTCTGACAAAACTGAAAAATGTGAATTTCCAATTTCAACCAAACATGCTAGAAATGCTCCAATTGAGCTAATTAGCTTATTGTGAGAATATTGCAATTGTCTGACAAAACTGAAAAATGTAAATTTCCAATTTCAACCAAACATGCTAGAAATGCTCCAATTGAGCTAATTAGCTTATTGTGAGAATATTGCAATTGTCTGACAAAAGTGAAAAATGTAAATTTCCAATTTCAACCAAACATGCTAGAAATGCTCCAATTGAGCTAATTAGCTTATTGTGAGAATATTACAAAGGTCTGACAAAAGTGAAAATGTAAATTTCCAATTTCAACTAAACATGCTAGAAATGCTCCAATTGAGCTAATTAGCTTATTGTGAGAATATTACAAACGTCTGACAAAACTGAAAAATGTGAATTTCCAATTTCAACCAAACATGCTAGAAATGCTCCAATTGAGCTAATTAGCTTATTGTGAGAATATTGCAATTGTCTGACAAAAGTGAAAAATGTAAATTTCCAATTTCAACCAAACATGCTAAAATTGCTCCAATTGAGCTAATTAGCTTATTGTGAGAATATTACAAAGGTCTGACAAAACTGAAAAATGTAAATTTCCAATTTCAACCAAACATGCTAGAAATGCTCCAATTGAGCTAATTAGCTTATTGTGAAAATATTGCAATTGTCTGACAAAAGTGAAAAATGTAAATTTCCAATTTCAACCAAACATGCTAGAAATGCTCCAATTGAGCTAATTAGCTTATTGAGAGAATATTACAAACGTCTGACAAAACTGAAAAATGTAAATTTCCAATTTCAACCAAACATGCTAGAAATGCTCCAATTGAGCTAATTAGCTTATTGTGAGAATATTACAAACGTCTGACAAAACTGAAAAATGTAAATTTCCAATTTCAACCAAACATGCTAGAAATGCTCCAATTGAGCTAAATAGCTTATTGTGAGAATATTGCAATTGTTTGACAAAACTGAAAAATGTAAATTTCCAATTTCAACCAAACATGCTAGAAATGCTCCAATTGAGCTAATTAGCTTATTGTGAGAATATTACAAACGTCTGACAAAACTGAAAAATGTAAATTTCCAATTTCAACCAAACATGCTAGAAATGCTCCAATTGAGCTAATAAGCTTATTGTGAGAATATTACAAACGTCTGACAAAACTGAAAAATGTAAATTTCCAATTTCAACCAAACATGCTAGAAATGCTCCAATTGAGCTAATTAGCTTATTGTGAGAATATTGCAATTGTTTGACAAAAGTGAAAAATGTAAATTTCCAATTTCAACCAAACATGCTAGAAATGCTCTAATTGAGCTAATTAGCTTATTGTGAGAATATTACAAACGTCTGACCAAACTGAAAAATGTAAATTTCCAATTTCAACAAAACATGCTAGAAATGCTCCAATTGAGCTAATTAGCTTATTGTGAGAATATTACAAACGTCTGACAAAACTGAAAAATGTAAATTTCCAATTTTAACCAAACATGCTAGAAATGCTCCAATTGATCTAATTAGCTTATTGTGAGAATATTACAAACGTCTGACAAAACTGAAAAATGTAAATTTCCAATTTCAACCAAACATGCTAGAAATGCTCCAATTGAGCTAATTAGCTTATTGTGAGAATATTACAAACGTGTTACAAAACTGAAAAATGTAATTTTCCAATTTCAACCAAACATGCTAGAAATGCTCCAATTGAGCTAATTAGCTTATTGTGAGAATATTACAAACGTCTGACAAAAGTGAAAAATGTAAATTTCCAATTTCAACCAAACATGCTAGAAATGCTCCAATTGAGCTAATTAGCTTATTGTGAGAATATTGCAATTGCCTGACAAAAGTGAAAAATGTAAACTTCCAATTTCAACCAAACATGCTAGAAATGCTCCAATTGAGCTAATTAGCTTATTGTGAGAATATTGCAATTGTTTGACAAAACTGAAAAATGTAAATTTCCAATTTCAACCAAACATGCTAGAAATGCTCCAATTGAGCTAATTAGCTTATTGTGAGAATATTACAAACGTCTAACAAAACTGAAAAATGTAAATTTCCAATTTCAACCAAACATGCTAGAAATGCTCCAATTGAGCTAATTAGCTTATTGTGAGAATATTACAAACGTCTGACAAAACTGAAAAATGTAAATTTCCAATTTCAACCAAACATGCTAGAAATGCTCCAATTGAGCTAATTAGCTTATTGTGAGAATATTGCAATTGTTTGACAAAAGTGAAAAATGTAAATTTCCAATTTCAACCAAACATGCTAGAAATGCTCTAATTGAGCTAATTAGCTTATTGTGAGAATATTACAAACGCCTGACCAAACTGAAAAATGTAAATTTCCAATTTCAACAAAACATGCTAGAAATGCTCCAATTGAGCTAATTAGCTTATTGTGAGAATATTGCAATTGTCTGACAAAAGTGAAAAATGTAAATTTCCAATTTCAACCAAACATGCTAGAAATGCTCCAATTGAGCTATTTAGCTTATTGTGAGAATATTACAAACGTCTGACAAAACTGAAAAATGTGAATTTCCAATTTCAACCAAACATGCTAGAAATGCTCCAATTGAGCTAATTAGCTTATTGTGAGAATATTACAAACGTCTGACAAAAGTGAAAAATGTAAATTTCCAATTTCAACCAAACATGCTAGAAATGCTCGAATTGCGCATATAAGCCTACTGTAAGAATTTTACAAACGTCTGACAAAACTGAAAAATGTGAATTTCCAATTTCAACCAAACATGCTAGAAATGCTCCAATTGAGCTAATTAGCTTATTGTGAGAATATTGCAATTGTCTGACAAAAGTGAAAAATGTAAATTTCCAATTTCAACCAAACATGCTAGAAATGCTCCAATTGAGCTAATTAGCTTATTGTGAGAATATTACAAACGTCTGACAAAACTGAAAAATGTAAATTTCCAGTTTCAACCAAACATGCTAGAAATGCTCCAATTGAGCTAATTAGCTTATTGTGAGAATATTACAAACGTCTGACAAAAGTGAAAAATGTAAATTTCCAATTTCAACCAAACATGCTAGAAATGCTCAAATTGCGCATATAAGCCTACTGTAAGAATTTTACAAGTGTCTGACAAAACTGAAAAATGTAAATTTCCAATTTCAACCAAACATGCTAGAAATGCTCCAATTGAGCTAATTAGGTTATTGTGAGAATATTACAACTGTCTGACAAAAGTGAAAAATGTAAATTTCCAATTTCAACCAAACATGCTAGAAATGCTCAAATTGCGCATATAAGCCTACTGTAAGAATTTTACAAGTGTCTGACAAAACTGAAAAATGTAAATTTCCAATTTCAACAAAACATGCTAGAAATGCTCCAATTGAGCTAATTAGCTTATTGTGAGAATATTACAAACGTCTGACAAAACTGAAAAATGTAAATTTCCAATTTTAACCAAACATGCTAGAAATGCTCCAATTGATCTAATTAGCTTATTGTGAGAATATTACAAACGTCTGACAAAACTGAAAAATGTAAATTTCCAATTTCAACCAAACATGCTAGAAATGCTCCAATTGAGCTAATTAGCTTATTGTGAGAATATTACAAACGTCTTACAAAACTGAAAAATGTAATTTTCCAATTTCAACCAAACATGCTAGAAATGCTCCAATTGAGCTAATTAGCTTATTGTGAGAATATTACAAACGTCTGACAAAAGTGAAAAATGTAAATTTCCAATTTCAACCAAACATGCTAGAAATGCTCCAATTGAGCTAATTAGCTTATTGTGAGAATATTGCAATTGTCTGACAAAAGTGAAAAATGTAAACTTCCAATTTCAACCAAACATGCTAGAAATGCTCCAATTGAGCTAATTAGCTTATTGTGAGAATATTGCAATTGTTTGACAAAACTGAAAAATGTAAATTTCCAATTTCAACCAAACATGCTAGAAATGCTCCAATTGAGCTAATTAGCTTATTGTGAGAATATTACAAACGTCTGACAAAACTGAAAAATGTAAATTTTCAATTTCAACCAAACATGCTAGAAATGCTCCAATTGAGCTAATTAGCTTATTGTGAGAATATTACAAACGTCTGACAAAACTGAAAAATGTAAATTTCCAATTTCAACCAAACATGCTAGAAATGCTCCAATTGAGCTAATTAGCTTATTGTGAGAATATTGCAATTGTTTGACAAAAGTGAAAAATGTAAATTTCCAATTTCAACCAAACATGCTAGAAATGCTCTAATTGAGCTAATTAGCTTATTGTGAGAATATTACAAACGCCTGACCAAACGGAAAAATGTAAATTTCCAATTTCAACAAAACATGCTAGAAATGCTCCAATTGAGCTAATTAGCTTATTGTGAGAATATTGCAATTGTCTGACAAAAGTGAAAAATGTAAATTTCCAATTTCAACCAAACATGCTAGAAATGCTCCAATTGAGCTAATTAGCTTATTGTGAGAATATTACAAAGGTCTGACAAAAGTGAAAATGTAAATTTCCAATTTCAACTAAACATGCTAGAAATGCTCCAATTGAGCTAATTAGCTTATTGTGAGAATATTACAAAGGTCTGACAAAACTGAAAAATGTAAATTTCCAATTTCAACCAAACATGCTAGAAATGCTCCAATTGAGCTAATTAGCTTATTGTGAGAATATTGCAATTGTCTGACAAAAGTGAAAAATGTAAATTTCCAATTTCAACCAAACATGCTAAAATTGCTCCAATTGAGCTAATTAGCTTATTGTGAGAATATTACAAAGGTCTGACAAAAGTGAAAAATGTAAATTTCCAATTTCAACCAAACATGCTAGAAATGCTCCAATTGAGCTAATTAGCTTATTGTGAGAATATTGCAATTGTCTGACAAAAGTGAAAAATGTAAATTTCCAATTTCAACCAAACATGCTAGAAATGCTCCAATTGAGCTAATTAGCTTATTGAGAGAATATTACAAACGTCTGACAAAACTGAAAAATGTAAATTTCCAATTTCAACCAAACATGCTAGAAATGCTCCAATTGAGCTAATTAGCTTATTGTGAGAATATTACAAACGTCTGACAAAACTGAAAAATGTAAATTTCCAATTTCAACCAAACATGCTAGAAATGCTCCAATTGAGCTAATTAGCTTATTGTGAGAATATTGCAATTGTTTGACAAAACTGAAAAATGTAAATTTCCAATTTCAACCAAACATGCTAGAAATGCTCCAATTGAGCTAATTAGCTTATTGTGAGAATATTACAAACGTCTGACAAAACTGAAAAATGTAAATTTCCAATTTCAACCAAACATGCTAGAAATGCTCCAATTGAGCTAATAAGCTTATTGTGAGAATATTACAAACGTCTGACAAAACTGAAAAATGTAAATTTCCAATTTCAACCAAACATGCTAGAAATGCTCCAATTGAGCTAATTAGCTTATTGTGAGAATATTGCAATTGTTTGACAAAAGTGAAAAATGTAAATTTCCAATTTCAACCAAACATGCTAGAAATGCTCTAATTGAGCTAATTAGCTTATTGTGAGAATATTACAAACGTCTGACCAAACTGAAAAATGTAAATTTCCAATTTCAACAAAACATGCTAGAAATGCTCCAATTGAGCTAATTAGCTTATTGTGAGAATATTACAAACGTCTGACAAAACTGAAAAATGTAAATTTCCAATTTTAACCAAACATGCTAGAAATGCTCCAATTGATCTAATTAGCTTATTGTGAGAATATTACAAACGTCTGACAAAACTGAAAAATGTAAATTTCCAATTTCAACCAAACATGCTAGAAATGCTCCAATTGAGCTAATTAGCTTATTGTGAGAATATTACAAACGTCTTACAAAACTGAAAAATGTAATTTTCCAATTTCAACCAAACATGCTAGAAATGCTCCAATTGAGCTAATTAGCTTATTGTGAGAATATTACAAACGTCTGACAAAAGTAAAAAATGTAAATTTCCAATTTCAACCAAACATGCTAGAAATGCTCCAATTGAGCTAATTAGCTTATTGTGAGAATATTGCAATTGTCTGACAACAGTGAAAAATGTAAACTTCCAATTTCAACCAAACATGCTAGAAATGCTCCATTTGAGCTAATTAGCTTATTGTGAGAATATTGCAATTGTTTGACAAAACTGAAAAATGTAAATTTCCAATTTCAACCAAACATGCTAGAAATGCTCCAATTGAGCTAATTAGCTTATTGTGAGAATATTACAAACGTCTGACAAAACTGAAAAATGTAAATTTCCAATTTCAACCAAACATGCTAGAAATGCTCCAATTGAGCTAATTAGCTTATTGTGAGAATATTACAAACGTCTGACAAAACTGAAAAATGTAAATTTCCAATTTCAACCAAACATGCTAGAAATGCTCCAATTGAGCTAATTAGCTTATTGTGAGAATATTGCAATTGTTTGACAAAAGTGAAAAATGTAAATTTCCAATTTCAACCAAACATGCTAGAAATGCTCTAATTGAGCTAATTAGCTTATTGTGAGAATATTACAAACGCCTGACCAAACTGAAAAATGTAAATTTCCAATTTCAACAAAACATGCTAGAAATGCTCCAATTGAGCTAATTAGCTTATTGTGAGAATATTGCAATTGTCTGACAAAAGTGAAAAATGTAAATTTCCAATTTCAACCAAACATGCTAGAAATGCTCCAATTGAGCTAATTAGCTTATTGGGAGAATATTGCAATTGTCTGACAAAAGTGAAAAATGCAAATTTCCAATTTCAACTAAACATGCTAGAAATGCTCCAATTGAGCTATTTAGCTTATTGTGAGAATATTACAAACGTCTGACAAAACTGAAAAA
This sequence comes from Watersipora subatra, assembly GCF_963576615.1. Lineage (NCBI taxonomy): Eukaryota > Metazoa > Bryozoa > Gymnolaemata > Cheilostomatida > Watersiporidae > Watersipora > Watersipora subatra. The sequence continues at coordinate 256,985 of NW_027045228.1, read as the reverse complement.
TGTGAATTTCCAATTTCAACCAAACATGCTAGAAATGCTCCAATTGAGCTAATTAGCTTATTGTGAGAATATTGCAATTGTCTGACAAAACTGAAAAATGTAAATTTCCAATTTCAACCAAACATGCTAGAAATGCTCCAATTGAGCTAATTAGCTTATTGTGAGAATATTGCAATTGTCTGACAAAAGTGAAAAATGTAAATTTCCAATTTCAACCAAACATGCTAGAAATGCTCCAATTGAGCTAATTAGCTTATTGTGAGAATATTACAAAGGTCTGACAAAAGTGAAAATGTAAATTTCCAATTTCAACTAAACATGCTAGAAATGCTCCAATTGAGCTAATTAGCTTATTGTGAGAATATTACAAAGGTCTGACAAAACTGAAAAATGTAAATTTCCAATTTCAACCAAACATGCTAGAAATGCTCCAATTGAGCTAATTAGCTTATTGTGAGAATATTGCAATTGTCTGACAAAAGTGAAAAATGTAAATTTCCAATTTCAACCAAACCTGCTAAAATTGCTCCAATTGAGCTAATTAGCTTATTGTGAGAATATTACAAAGGTCTGACAAAACTGAAAAATGTAAATTTCCAATTTCAACCAAACATGCTAGAAATGCTCCAATTGAGCTAATTAGCTTATTGTGAGAATATTGCAATTATCTGACAAAAGTGAAAAATGTAAATTTCCAATTTCAACCAAACATGCTAGAAATGCTCCAATTGAGCTAATTAGCTTATTGAGAGAATATTACAAACGTCTGACAAAACTGAAAAATGTAAATTTCCAATTTCAACCAAACATGCTAGAAATGCTCCAATTGAGCTAATTAGCTTATTGTGAGAATATTGCAATTATCTGACAAAAGTGAAAAATGTAAATTTCCAATTTCAACCAAACATGCTAGAAATGCTCTAATTGAGCTAATTAGCTTATTGTGAGAATATTACAAACGTCTGACCAAACTGAAAAATGTAAATTTCCAATTTCAACAAAACATGCTAGAAATGCTCCAATTGAGCTAATTAGCTTATTGTGAGAATATTACAAACGTCTGACAAAACTGAAAAATGTAAATTTCCAATTTTAACCAAACATGCTAGAAATGCTCCAATTGATCTAATTAGCTTATTGTGAGAATATTACAAACGTCTGACAAAACTGAAAAATGTAAATTTCCAATTTCAACCAAACATGCTAGAAATGCTCCAATTGAGCTAATTAGCTTATTGTGAGAATATTACAAACGTCTTACAAAACTGAAAAATGTAATTTTCCAATTTCAACCAAACATGCTAGAAATGCTCCAATTGAGCTAATTAGCTTATTGTGAGAATATTACAAACGTCTGACAAAAGTAAAAAATGTAAATTTCCAATTTCAACCAAACATGCTAGAAATGCTCCAATTGAGCTAATTAGCTTATTGTGAGAATATTGCAATTGTCTGACAACAGTGAAAAATGTAAACTTCCAATTTCAACCAAACATGCTAGAAATGCTCCATTTGAGCTAATTAGCTTATTGTGAGAATATTGCAATTGTTTGACAAAACTGAAAAATGTAAATTTCCAATTTCAACCAAACATGCTAGAAATGCTCCAATTGAGCTAATTAGCTTATTGTGAGAATATTACAAACGTCTGACAAAACTGAAAAATGTAAATTTCCAATTTCAACCAAACATGCTAGAAATGCTCCAATTGAGCTAATTAGCTTATTGTGAGAATATTACAAACGTCTGACAAAACTGAAAAATGTAAATTTCCAATTTCAACCAAACATGCTAGAAATGCTCCAATTGAGCTAATTAGCTTATTGTGAGAATATTGCAATTGTTTGACAAAAGTGAAAAATGTAAATTTCCAATTTCAACCAAACATGCTAGAAATGCTCTAATTGAGCTAATTAGCTTATTGTGAGAATATTACAAACGCCTGACCAAACTGAAAAATGTAAATTTCCAATTTCAACAAAACATGCTAGAAATGCTCCAATTGAGCTAATTAGCTTATTGTGAGAATATTGCAATTGTCTGACAAAAGTGAAAAATGTAAATTTCCAATTTCAACCAAACATGCTAGAAATGCTCCAATTGAGCTAATTAGCTTATTGGGAGAATATTGCAATTGTCTGACAAAAGTGAAAAATGCAAATTTCCAATTTCAACTAAACATGCTAGAAATGCTCCAATTGAGCTATTTAGCTTATTGTGAGAATATTACAAACGTCTGACAAAACTGAAAAATGTGAATTTCCAATTTCAACCAAACATGCTAGAAATGCTCCAATTGAGCTAATTAGCTTATTGTGAGAATATTGCAATTGTCTGACAAAACTGAAAAATGTAAATTTCCAATTTCAACCAAACATGCTAGAAATGCTCCAATTGAGCTAATTAGCTTATTGTGAGAATATTGCAATTGTCTGACAAAAGTGAAAAATGTAAATTTCCAATTTCAACCAAACATGCTAGAAATGCTCCAATTGAGCTAATTAGCTTATTGTGAGAATATTACAAAGGTCTGACAAAAGTGAAAATGTAAATTTCCAATTTCAACTAAACATGCTAGAAATGCTCCAATTGAGCTAATTAGCTTATTGTGAGAATATTACAAAGGTCTGACAAAACTGAAAAATGTAAATTTCCAATTTCAACCAAACATGCTAGAAATGCTCCAATTGAGCTAATTAGCTTATTGTGAGAATATTGCAATTGTCTGACAAAAGTGAAAAATGTAAATTTCCAATTTCAACCAAACCTGCTAAAATTGCTCCAATTGAGCTAATTAACTTATTGTGAGAATATTACAAAGGTCTGACAAAACTGAAAAATGTAAATTTCCAATTTCAACCAAACATGCTAGAAATGCTCCAATTGAGCTAATTAGCTTATTGTGAGAATATTGCAATTATCTGACAAAAGTGAAAAATGTAAATTTCCAATTTCAACCAAACATGCTAGAAATGCTCCAATTGAGCTAATTAGCTTATTGAGAGAATATTACAAACGTCTGACAAAACTGAAAAATGTAAATTTCCAATTTCAACCAAACATGCTAGAAATGCTCCAATTGAGCTAATTAGCTTATTGTGAGAATATTACAAACGTCTGACAAAACTGAAAAATGTAAATTTCCAATTTCAACCAAACATGCTAGAAATGCTCCAATTGAGCTAATTAGCTTATTGTGAGAATATTGCAATTGTTTGAAAAAACTGAAAAATGTAAATTTCCAATTTCAACCAAACATGCTAGAAATGCTCCAATTGAGCTAATTAGCTTATTGTGAGAATATTACAAACGTCTGACAAAACTGAAAAATGTAAATTTCCAATTTCAACCAAACATGCTAGAAATGCTCCAATTGAGCTAATTAGCTTATTGTGAGAATATTGCAATTGTTTGACAAAAGTGAAAAATGTAAATTTCCAATTTCAACCAAACATGCTAGAAATGCTCTAATTGAGCTAATTAGCTTATTGTGAGAATATTACAAACGTCTGACCAAACTGAAAAATGTAAATTTCCAATTTCAACAAAACATGCTAGAAATGCTCCAATTGAGCTAATTAGCTTATTGTGAGAATATTACAAACGTCTGACAAAACTGAAAAATGTAAATTTCCAATTTTAACCAAACATGCTAGAAATGCTCCAATTGATCTAATTAGCTTATTGTGAGAATATTACAAACGTCTGACAAAACTGAAAAATGTAAATTTCCAATTTCAACCAAACATGCTAGAAATGCTCCAATTGAGCTAATTAGCTTATTGTGAGAATATTACAAACGTCTTACAAAACTGAAAAATGTAATTTTCCAATTTCAACCAAACATGCTAGAAATGCTCCAATTGAGCTAATTAGCTTATTGTGAGAATATTGCAATTGTCTGACAAAAGTGAAAAATGTAAACTTCCAATTTCAACCAAACATGCTAGAAATGCTCCAATTGAGCTAATTAGCTTATTGTGAGAATATTGCAATTGTTTGACAAAACTGAAAAATGTAAATTTCCAATTTCAACCAAACATGCTAGAAATGCTCCAATTGAGCTAATTAGCTTATTGTGAGAATATTGCAATTGTTTGACAAAAGTGAAAAATGTAAATTTCCAATTTCAACCAAACATGCTAAAATTGCTCCAATTGAGCTAATTAGCTTATTGTGAGAATATTACAAAGGTCTGACAAAACTGAAAAATGTAAATTTCCAATTTCAACCAAACATGCTAGAAATGCTCCAATTGAGCTAATTAGCTTATTGTGAGAATATTGCAATTGTCTGAAAAAAGTGAAAAATGTAAATTTCCAATTTCAACCAAACATGCTAGAAATGCTCCAATTGATCTAATTAGCTTATTGTGAGAATATTACAAACGTCTGACAAAACTGAAAAATGTAAATTTCCAATTTCAACCAAACATGCTAGAAATGCTCCAATTGAGCTAATTAGCTTATTGTGAGAATATTACAAACGTCTGACAAAACTGAAAAATGTAAATTTCCAATTTCAACCAAACATGCTAGAAATGCTCCAATTGAGCTAATTAGCTTATTGTGAGAATATTGCAATTGTTTGACAAAACTGAAAAATGTAAATTTCCAATTTCAACCAAACATGCTAGAAATGCTCCAATTGAGCTAATTAGCTTATTGTGAGAATATTACAAACGCCTGACCAAACTGAAAAATGTAAATTTCCAATTTCAACAAAACATGCTAGAAATGCTCCAATTGAGCTAATTAGCTTATTGTGAGAATATTACAAACGTCTGACAAAACTGAAAAATGTAAATTTCCAATTTCAACCAAACATGCTAGAAATGCTCCAATTGAGCTAATTAGCTTATTGTGAGAATATTACAAACGTCTGACAAAACTGAAAAATGTAAATTTCCAATTTCAACCAAACATGCTAGAAATGCTCCAATTGAGCTAATTAGCTTATTGTGAGAATATTGCAATTGTTTGACAAAAGTGAAAAATGTAAATTTCCAATTTCAACCAAACATGCTAGAAATGCTCTAATTGAGCTAATTAGCTTATTGTGAGAATATTACAAACGCCTGACCAAACTGAAAAATGTAAATTTCCAATTTCAACAAAACATGCTAGAAATGCTCCAATTGAGCTAATTAGCTTATTGTGAGAATATTACAAACGTCTGACAAAACTGAAAAATGTAAATTTCCAATTTCAACCAAACATGCTAGAAATGCTCCAATTGAGCTAATTAGCTTATTGTGAGAATATTGCAATTGTTTGACAAAAGTGAAAAATGTAAATTTCCAATTTCAACCAAACATGCTAGAAATGCTCTAATTGAGCTAATTAGTTTATTGTGAGAATATTACAAACGCCTGACCAAACTGAAAAATGTAAATTTCCAATTTCAACAAAACATGCTAGAAATGCTCCAATTGAGCTAATTAGCTTATTGTGAGAATATTGCAATTGTTTGACAAAAGTGAAAAATGTAAATTTCCAATTTCAACCAAACATGCTAGAAATGCTCTAATTGAGCTAATTAGCTTATTGTGAGAATATTGCAATTGTTTGACAAAAGTGAAAAATGTAAATTTCCAATTTCAACCAAACATGCTAGAAATGCTCTAATTGAGCTAATTAGTTTATTGTGAGAATATTACAAACGCCTGACCAAACTGAAAAATGTAAATTTCCAATTTCAACCAAACATGCTAGAAATGCTCCAATTGAGCTAATTAGCTTATTGTGAGAATATTGCAATTGTTTGACAAAAGTGAAAAATGTAAATTTCCAATTTCAACCAAACATGCTAGAAATGCTCTAATTGAGCTAATTAGCTTATTGTGAGAATATTACAAACGTCTGACCAAACTGAAAAATGTAAATTTCCAATTTCAACAAAACATGCTAGAAATGCTCCAATTGAGCTAATTAGCTTATTGTGAGAATATTACAAACGTCTGACAAAAGTGAAAAATGTAAATTTCCAATTTTAACCAAACATGCTAGAAATGCTCCAATTGATCTAATTAGCTTATTGTGAGAATATTACAAACGTCTGACAAAACTGAAAAATGTAAATTTCCAATTTCAACCAAACATGCTAGAAATGCTCCAATTGAGCTAATTAGCTTATTGTGAGAATATTACAAACGTCTTACAAAACTGAAAAATGTAATTTTCCAATTTCAACCAAACATGCTAGAAATGCTCCAATTGAGCTAATGAGCTTATTGTGAGAATATTACAAACGTCTGACAAAAGTGAAAAATGTAAATTTCCAATTTCAACCAAACATGCCAGAAATGCTCCAATTGAGCTAATTAGCTTATTGTGAGAATATTGCAATTGTCTGACAAAAGTGAAAAATGTAAACTTCCAATTTCAACCAAACATGCTAGAAATGCTCCAATTGAGCTAATTAGCTTATTGTGAGAATATTGCAATTGTTTGACAAAACTGAAAAATGTAAATTTCCAATTTCAACCAAACATGCTAGAAATGCTCCAATTGAGCTAATTAGCTTATTGTGAGAATATTACAAACGTCTGACAAAACTGAAAAATGTAAATTTTCAATTTCAACCAAACATGCTAGAAATGCTCCAATTGAGCTAATTAGCTTATTGTGAGAATATTACAAACGTCTGACAAAACTGAAAAATGTAAATTTCCAATTTCAACCAAACATGCTAGAAATGCTCCAATTGAGCTAATTAGCTTATTGTGAGAATATTACAAACGTCTGACAAAACTGAAAAATGTAAATTTCCAATTTCAACCAAACATGCTAGAAATGCTCTAATTGAGCTAATTAGCTTATTGTGAGAATATTACAAACGCCTGACCAAACGGAAAAATGTAAATTTCCAATTTCAACAAAACATGCTAGAAATGCTCCAATTGAGCTAATTAGCTTATTGTGAGAATATTGCAATTGTCTGACAAAAGTGAAAAATGTAAATTTCCAATTTCAACCAAACATGCTAGAAATGCTCCAATTGAGCTAATTAGCTTATTGTGAGAATATTACAAAGGTCTGACAAAAGTGAAAATGTAAATTTCCAATTTCAACTAAACATGCTAGAAATGCTCCAATTGAGCTAATTAGCTTATTGTGAGAATATTACAAAGGTCTGACAAAACTGAAAAATGTAAATTTCCAATTTCAACCAAACATGCTAGAAATGCTCCAATTGAGCTAATTAGCTTATTGTGAGAATATTGCAATTGTCTGACAAAAGTGAAAAATGTAAATTTCCAATTTCAACCAAACATGCTAAAATTGCTCCAATTGAGCTAATTAGCTTATTGTGAGAATATTACAAAGGTCTGACAAAACTGAAAAATGTAAATTTCCAATTTCAACCAAACATGCTAGAAATGCTCCAATTGAGCTAATTAGCTTATTGTGAGAATATTGCAATTGTCTGACAAAAGTGAAAAATGTAAATTTCCAATTTCAACCAAACATGCTAGAAATGCTCCAATTGAGCTAATTAGCTTATTGAGAGAATATTACAAACGTCTGACAAAACTGAAAAATGTAAATTTCCAATTTCAACCAAACATGCTAGAAATGCTCCAATTGAGCTAATTAGCTTATTGTGAGAATATTACAAACGTCTGACAAAACTGAAAAATGTAAATTTCCAATTTCAACCAAACATGCTAGAAATGCTCCAATTGAGCTAATTAGCTTATTGTGAGAATATTGCAATTGTTTGACAAAACTGAAAAATGTAAATTTCCAATTTCAACCAAACATGCTAGAAATGCTCCAATTGAGCTAATTAGCTTATTGTGAGAATATTACAAACGTCTGACAAAACTGAAAAATGTAAATTTCCAATTTCAACCAAACATGCTAGAAATGCTCCAATTGAGCTAATAAGCTTATTGTGAGAATATTACAAACGTCTGACAAAACTGAAAAATGTAAATTTCCAATTTCAACCAAACATGCTAGAAATGCTCCAATTGAGCTAATTAGCTTATTGTGAGAATATTGCAATTGTTTGACAAAAGTGAAAAATGTAAATTTCCAATTTCAACCAAACATGCTAGAAATGCTCTAATTGAGCTAATTAGCTTATTGTGAGAATATTACAAACGTCTGACCAAACTGAAAAATGTAAATTTCCAATTTCAACCAAACATGCTAGAAATGCTCCAATTGATCTAATTAGCTTATTGTGAGAATATTACAAACGTCTGACAAAACTGAAAAATGTAAATTTCCAATTTCAACCAAACATGCTAGAAATGCTCCAATTGAGCTAATTAGCTTATTGTGAGAATATTACAAACGTCTTACAAAACTGAAAAATGTAATTTTCCAATTTCAACCAAACATGCTAGAAATGCTCCAATTGAGCTAATTAGCTTATTGTGAGAATATTACAAACGTCTGACAAAAGTAAAAAATGTAAATTTCCAATTTCAACCAAACATGCTAGAAATGCTCCAATTGAGCTAATTAGCTTATTGTGAGAATATTGCAATTGTCTGACAAAAGTGAAAAATGTAAACTTCCAATTTCAACCAAACATGCTAGAAATGCTCCATTTGAGCTAATTAGCTTATTGTGAGAATATTGCAATTGTTTGACAAAACTGAAAAATGTAAATTTCCAATTTCAACCAAACATGCTAGAAATGCTCCAATTGAGCTAATTAGCTTATTGTGAGAATATTACAAACGTCTGACAAAACTGAAAAATGTAAATTTCCAATTTCAACCAAACATGCTAGAAATGCTCCAATTGAGCTAATTAGCTTATTGTGAGAATATTGCAATTGTTTGACAAAAGTGAAAAATGTAAATTTCCAATTTCAACCAAACATGCTAGAAATGCTCTAATTGAGCTAATTAGCTTATTGTGAGAATATTACAAACGCCTGACCAAACTGAAAAATGTAAATTTCCAATTTCAACAAAACATGCTAGAAATGCTCCAATTGAGCTAATTAGCTTATTGTGAGAATATTGCAATTGTCTGACAAAAGTGAAAAATGTAAATTTCCAATTTCAACCAAACATGCTAGAAATGCTCCAATTGAGCTAATTAGCTTATTGTGAGAATATTACAAAGGTCTGACAAAAGTGAAAATGTAAATTTCCAATTTCAACTAAACATGCTAGAAATGCTCCAATTGAGCTAATTAGCTTATTGTGAGAATATTACAAAGGTCTGACAAAACTGAAAAATGTAAATTTCCAATTTCAACCAAACATGCTAGAAATGCTCCAATTGAGCTAATTAGCTTATTGTGAGAATATTGCAATTGTCTGACAAAAGTGAAAAATGTAAATTTCCAATTTCAACCAAACATGCTAAAATTGCTCCAATTGAGCTAATTAGCTTATTGTGAGAATATTACAAAGGTCTGACAAAACTGAAAAATGTAAATTTCCAATTTCAACCAAACATGCTAGAAATGCTCCAATTGAGCTAATTAGCTTATTGTGAGAATATTGCAATTGTCTGACAAAAGTGAAAAATGTAAATTTCCAATTTCAACCAAACATGCTAGAAATGCTCCAATTGAGCTAATTAGCTTATTGAGAGAATATTACAAACGTCTGACAAAACTGAAAAATGTAAATTTCCAATTTCAACCAAACATGCTAGAAATGCTCCAATTGAGCTAATTAGCTTATTGTGAGAATATTACAAACGTCTGACAAAACTGAAAAATGTAAATTTCCAATTTCAACCAAACATGCTAGAAATGCTCCAATTGAGCTAATTAGCTTATTGTGAGAATATTGCAATTGTTTGACAAAACTGAAAAATGTAAATTTCCAATTTCAACCAAACATGCTAGAAATGCTCCAATTGAGCTAATTAGCTTATTGTGAGAATATTACAAACGTCTGACAAAACTGAAAAATGTAAATTTCCAATTTCAACCAAACATGCTAGAAATGCTCCAATTGAGCTAATAAGCTTATTGTGAGAATATTACAAACGTCTGACAAAACTGAAAAATGTAAATTTCCAATTTCAACCAAACATGCTAGAAATGCTCCAATTGAGCTAATTAGCTTATTGTGAGAATATTGCAATTGTTTGACAAAAGTGAAAAATGTAAATTTCCAATTTCAACCAAACATGCTAGAAATGCTCTAATTGAGCTAATTAGCTTATTGTGAGAATATTACAAACGTCTGACCAAACTGAAAAATGTAAATTTCCAATTTCAACCAAACATGCTAGAAATGCTCCAATTGATCTAATTAGCTTATTGTGAGAATATTACAAACGTCTGACAAAACTGAAAAATGTAAATTTCCAATTTCAACCAAACATGCTAGAAATGCTCCAATTGAGCTAATTAGCTTATTGTGAGAATATTACAAACGTCTTACAAAACTGAAAAATGTAATTTTCCAATTTCAACCAAACATGCTAGAAATGCTCCAATTGAGCTAATTAGCTTATTGTGAGAATATTACAAACGTCTGACAAAAGTAAAAAATGTAAATTTCCAATTTCAACCAAACATGCTAGAAATGCTCCAATTGAGCTAATTAGCTTATTGTGAGAATATTGCAATTGTCTGACAAAAGTGAAAAATGTAAACTTCCAATTTCAACCAAACATGCTAGAAATGCTCCATTTGAGCTAATTAGCTTATTGTGAGAATATTGCAATTGTTTGACAAAACTGAAAAATGTAAATTTCCAATTTCAACCAAACATGCTAGAAATGCTCCAATTGAGCTAATTAGCTTATTGTGAGAATATTACAAACGTCTGACAAAACTGAAAAATGTAAATTTCCAATTTCAACCAAACATGCTAGAAATGCTCCAATTGAGCTAATTAGCTTATTGTGAGAATATTGCAATTGTTTGACAAAAGTGAAAAATGTAAATTTCCAATTTCAACCAAACATGCTAGAAATGCTCTAATTGAGCTAATTAGCTTATTGTGAGAATATTACAAACGCCTGACCAAACTGAAAAATGTAAATTTCCAATTTCAACAAAACATGCTAGAAATGCTCCAATTGAGCTAATTAGCTTATTGTGAGAATATTGCAATTGTCTGACAAAAGTGAAAAATGTAAATTTCCAATTTCAACCAAACATGCTAGAAATGCTCCAATTGAGCTAATTAGCTTATTGGGAGAATATTGCAATTGTCTGACAAAAGTGAAAAATGCAAATTTCCAATTTCAACTAAACATGCTAGAAATGCTCCAATTGAGCTATTTAGCTTATTGTGAGAATATTACAAACGTCTGACAAAACTGAAAAATGTGAATTTCCAATTTCAACCAAACATGCTAGAAATGCTCCAATTGAGCTAATTAGCTTATTGTGAGAATATTGCAATTGTCTGACAAAACTGAAAAATGTAAATTTCCAATTTCAACCAAACATGCTAGAAATGCTCCAATTGAGCTAATTAGCTTATTGTGAGAATATTGCAATTGTCTGACAAAAGTGAAAAATGTAAATTTCCAATTTCAACCAAACATGCTAGAAATGCTCCAATTGAGCTAATTAGCTTATTGTGAGAATATTACAAAGGTCTGACAAAAGTGAAAATGTAAATTTCCAATTTCAACTAAACATGCTAGAAATGCTCCAATTGAGCTAATTAGCTTATTGTGAGAATATTACAAAGGTCTGACAAAACTGAAAAATGTAAATTTCCAATTTCAACCAAACATGCTAGAAATGCTCCAATTGAGCTAATTAGCTTATTGTGAGAATATTGCAATTGTCTGACAAAAGTGAAAAATGTAAATTTCCAATTTCAACCAAACCTGCTAAAATTGCTCCAATTGAGCTAATTAGCTTATTGTGAGAATATTACAAAGGTCTGACAAAACTGAAAAATGTAAATTTCCAATTTCAACCAAACATGCTAGAAATGCTCCAATTGAGCTAATTAGCTTATTGTGAGAATATTGCAATTATCTGACAAAAGTGAAAAATGTAAATTTCCAATTTCAACAAAACATGCTAGAAATGCTCCAATTGAGCTAATTAGCTTATTGTGAGAATATTACAAACGTCTGACAAAACTGAAAAATGTAAATTTCCAATTTTAACCAAACATGCTAGAAATGCTCCAATTGATCTAATTAGCTTATTGTGAGAATATTACAAACGTCTGACAAAACTGAAAAATGTAAATTTCCAATTTCAACCAAACATGCTAGAAATGCTCCAATTGAGCTAATTAGCTTATTGTGAGAATATTACAAACGTCTTACAAAACTGAAAAATGTAATTTTCCAATTTCAACCAAACATGCTAGAAATGCTCCAATTGAGCTAATTAGCTTATTGTGAGAATATTACAAACGTCTGACAAAAGTAAAAAATGTAAATTTCCAATTTCAACCAAACATGCTAGAAATGCTCCAATTGAGCTAATTAGCTTATTGTGAGAATATTGCAATTGTCTGACAAAAGTGAAAAATGTAAACTTCCAATTTCAACCAAACATGCTAGAAATGCTCCATTTGAGCTAATTAGCTTATTGTGAGAATATTGCAATTGTTTGACAAAACTGAAAAATGTAAATTTCCAATTTCAACCGAACATGCTAGAAATGCTCCAATTGAGCTAATTAGCTTATTGTGAGAATATTACAAACGTCTGACAAAACTGAAAAATGTAAATTTCCAATTTCAACCAAACATGCTAGAAATGCTCCAATTGAGCTAATTAGCTTATTGTGAGAATATTGCAATTGTTTGACAAAAGTGAAAAATGTAAATTTCCAATTTCAACCAAACATGCTAGAAATGCTCTAATTGAGCTAATTAGCTTATTGTGAGAATATTACAAACGCCTGACCAAACTGAAAAATGTAAATTTCCAATTTCAACAAAACATGCTAGAAATGCTCCAATTGAGCTAATTAGCTTATTGTGAGAATATTGCAATTGTCTGACAAAAGTGAAAAATGTAAATTTCCAATTTCAACCAAACATGCTAGAAATGCTCCAATTGAGCTAATTAGCTTATTGGGAGAATATTGCAATTGTCTGACAAAAGTGAAAAATGCAAATTTCCAATTTCAACTAAACATGCTAGAAATGCTCCAATTGAGCTATTTAGCTTATTGTGAGAATATTACAAACGTCTGACAAAACTGAAAAATGTGAATTTCCAATTTCAACCAAACATGCTAGAAATGCTCCAATTGAGCTAATTAGCTTATTGTGAGAATATTGCAATTGTCTGACAAAAGTGAAAAATGTAAATTTCCAATTTCAACCAAACATGCTAGAAATGCTCCAATTGAGCTAATTAGCTTATTGTGAGAATATTGCAATTGTCTGACAAAAGTGAAAAATGTAAATTTCCAATTTCAACCAAACATGCTAGAAATGCTCCAATTGAGCTAATTAGCTTATTGTGAGAATATTACAAAGGTCTGACAAAAGTGAAAATGTAAATTTCCAATTTCAACTAAACATGCTAGAAATGCTCCAATTGAGCTAATTAGCTTATTGTGAGAATATTACAAAGGTCTGACAAAACTGAAAAATGTAAATTTCCAATTTCAACCAAACATGCTAGAAATGCTCCAATTGAGCTAATTAGCTTATTGTGAGAATATTGCAATTGTCTGACAAAAGTGAAAAATGTAAATTTCCAATTTCAACCAAACCTGCTAAAATTGCTCCAATTGAGCTAATTAGCTTATTGTGAGAATATTACAAAGGTCTGACAAAACTGAAAAATGTAAATTTCCAATTTCAACCAAACATGCTAGAAATGCTCCAATTGAGCTAATTAGCTTATTGTGAGAATATTGCAATTATCTGACAAAAGTGAAAAATGTAAATTTCCAATTTCAACCAAACATGCTAGAAATGCTCCAATTGAGCTAATTAGCTTATTGAGAGAATATTACAAACGTCTGACAAAACTGAAAAATGTAAATTTCCAATTTCAACCAAACATGCTAGAAATGCTCCAATTGAGCTAATTAGCTTATTGTGAGAATATTACAAACGTCTGACAAAACTGAAAAATGTAAATTTCCAATTTCAACCAAACATGCTAGAAATGCTCCAATTGAGCTAATTAGCTTATTGTGAGAATATTGCAATTGTTTGAAAAAACTGAAAAATGTGAATTTCCAATTTCAACCAAACATGCTAGAAATGCTCCAATTGAGCTAATTAGCTTATTGTGAGAATATTACAAACGTCTGACAAAACTGAAAAATGTAAATTTCCAATTTCAACCAAACATGCTAGAAATGCTCCAATTGAGCTAATTAGCTTATTGTGAGAATATTGCAATTGTTTGACAAAAGTGAAAAATGTAAATTTCCAATTTCAACCAAACATGCTAGAAATGCTCTAATTGAGCTAATTAGCTTATTGTGAGAATATTACAAACGTCTGACCAAACTGAAAAATGTAAATTTCCAATTTCAACAAAACATGCTAGAAATGCTCCAATTGAGCTAATTAGCTTATTGTGAGAATATTACAAACGTCTGACAAAACTGAAAAATGTAAATTTCCAATTTTAACCAAACATGCTAGAAATGCTCCAATTGATCTAATTAGCTTATTGTGAGAATATTACAAACGTCTGACAAAACTGAAAAATGTAAATTTCCAATTTCAACCAAACATGCTAGAAATGCTCCAATTGAGCTAATTAGCTTATTGTGAGAATATTACAAACGTCTTACAAAACTGAAAAATGTAATTTTCCAATTTCAACCAAACATGCTAGAAATGCTCCAATTGAGCTAATTAGCTTATTGTGAGAATATTGCAATTGTCTGACAAAAGTGAAAAATGTAAACTTCCAATTTCAACCAAACATGCTAGAAATGCTCCAATTGAGCTAATTAGCTTATTGTGAGAATATTACAAACGTCTGACAAAACTGAAAAATGTAAATTTCCAATTTCAACCAAACATGCTAGAAATGCTCCAATTGAGCTAATTAGCTTATTGTGAGAATATTGCAATTGTTTGACAAAAGTGAAAAATGTAAATTTCCAATTTCAACCAAACATGCTAGAAATGCTCTAATTGAGCTAATTAGCTTATTGTGAGAATATTACAAACGCCTGACCAAACTGAAAAATGTAAATTTCCAATTTCAACAAAACATGCTAGAAATGCTCCAATTGAGCTAATTAGCTTATTGTGAGAATATTACAAACGTCTGACAAAACTGAAAAATGTAAATTTCCAATTTCAACCAAACATGCTAGAAATGCTCCAATTGAGCTAATTAGCTTATTGTGAGAATATTGCAATTGTTTGACAAAAGTGAAAAATGTAAATTTCCAATTTCAACCAAACATGCTAGAAATGCTCTAATTGAGCTAATTAGTTTATTGTGAGAATATTACAAACGCCTGACCAAACTGAAAAATGTAAATTTCCAATTTCAACAAAACATGCTAGAAATGCTCCAATTGAGCTAATTAGCTTATTGTGAGAATATTACAAACGTCTGACAAAACTGAAAAATGTAAATTTCCAATTTTAACCAAACATGCTAGAAATGCTCCAATTGATCTAATTAGCTTATTGTGAGAATATTGCAATTGTCTGACAAAAGTGAAAAATGTAAATTTCCAATTTCAACCAAACATGCTAAAATTGCTCCAATTGAGCTAATTAGCTTATTGTGAGAATATTACAAAGGTCTGACAAAACTGAAAAATGTAAATTTCCAATTTCAACCAAACATGCTAGAAATGCTCCAATTGAGCTAATTAGCTTATTGAGAGAATATTACAAACGTCTGACAAAACTGAAAAATGTAAATTTCCAATTTCAACCAAACATGCTAGAAATGCTCCAATTGAGCTAATTAGCTTATTGTGAGAATATTACAAACGTCTGACAAAACTGAAAAATGTAAATTTCCAATTTCAACCAAACATGCTAGAAATGCTCCAATTGAGCTAATTAGCTTATTGTGAGAATATTGCAATTGTTTGACAAAACTGAAAAATGTAAATTTCCAATTTCAACCAAACATGCTAGAAATGCTCCAATTGAGCTAATTAGCTTATTGTGAGAATATTACAAACGTCTGACAAAACTGAAAAATGTAAATTTCCAATTTCAACCAAACATGCTAGAAATGCTCCAATTGAGCTAATAAGCTTATTGTGAGAATATTACAAACGTCTGACAAAACTGAAAAATGTAAATTTCCAATTTCAACCAAACATGCTAGAAATGCTCCAATTGAGCTAATTAGCTTATTGTGAGAATATTGCAATTGTTTGACAAAAGTGAAAAATGTAAATTTCCAATTTCAACCAAACATGCTAGAAATGCTCTAATTGAGCTAATTAGCTTATTGTGAGAATATTACAAACGTCTGACCAAACTGAAAAATGTAAATTTCCAATTTCAACAAAACATGCTAGAAATGCTCCAATTGAGCTAATTAGCTTATTGTGAGAATATTACAAACGTCTGACAAAACTGAAAAATGTAAATTTCCAATTTTAACCAAACATGCTAGAAATGCTCCAATTGATCTAATTAGCTTATTGTGAGAATATTACAAACGTCTGACAAAACTGAAAAATGTAAATTTCCAATTTCAACCAAACATGCTAGAAATGCTCCAATTGAGCTAATTAGCTTATTGTGAGAATATTACAAACGTCTTACAAAACTGAAAAATGTAATTTTCCAATTTCAACCAAACATGCTAGAAATGCTCCAATTGAGCTAATTAGCTTATTGTGAGAATATTACAAACGTCTGACAAAAGTAAAAAATGTAAATTTCCAATTTCAACCAAACATGCTAGAAATGCTCCAATTGAGCTAATTAGCTTATTGTGAGAATATTGCAATTGTTTGACAAAAGTGAAAAATGTAAATTTCCAATTTCAACCAAACATGCTAGAAATGCTCCAATTGAGCTAATTAGCTTATTGTGAGAATATTACAAACGTCTGACAAAACTGAAAAATGTAAATTTCCAATTTCAACCAAACATGCTAGAAATGCTCCAATTGAGCTAATTAGCTTATTGTGAGAATATTACAAACGTCTGACAAAACTGAAAAATGTAAATTTCCAATTTCAACCAAACATGCTAGAAATGCTCCAATTGAGCTAATTAGCTTATTGTGAGAATATTGCAATTGTTTGACAAAAGTGAAAAATGTAAATTTCCAATTTCAACCAAACATGCTAGAAATGCTCTAATCGAGCTAATTAGCTTATTGTGAGAATATTACAAACGCCTGACCAAACTGAAAAATGTAAATTTCCAATTTCAACAAAACATGCTAGAAATGCTCCAATTGAGCTAATTAGCTTATTGTGAGAATATTGCAATTGTCTGACAAAAGTGAAAAATGTAAATTTCCAATTTCAACCAAACATGCTAGAAATGCTCCAATTGAGCTAATTAGCTTATTGGGAGAATATTGCAATTGTCTGACAAAAGTGAAAAATGCAAATTTCCAATTTCAACTAAACATGCTAGAAATGCTCCAATTGAGCTATTTAGCTTATTGTGAGAATATTACAAACGTCTGACAAAACTGAAAAATGTGAATTTCCAATTTCAACCAAACATGCTAGAAATGCTCCAATTGAGCTAATTAGCTTATTGTGAGAATATTGCAATTGTCTGACAAAACTGAAAAATGTAAATTTCCAATTTCAACCAAACATGCTAGAAATGCTCCAATTGAGCTAATTAGCTTATTGTGAGCATATTGCAATTTTCTGACAAAAGTGAAAAATGTAAAATTCCAATTTCAACCAAACATGCTAGAAATGCTCCAATTGAGTTAATTAGCTTATTGTGAGAATATTACAAAGGTCTGACAAAAGTGAAAATGTAAATTTCCAATTTCAACTAAACATGCTAGAAATGCTCCAATTGAGCTAATTAGCTTATTGTGAGAATATTACAAAGGTCTGACAAAACTGAAAAATGTAAATTTCCAATTTCAACCAAACATGCTAGAAATGCTCCAATTGAGCTAATTAGCTTATTGTGAGAATATTGCAATTGTCTGACAAAAGTGAAAAATGTAAATTTCCAATTTCAACCAAACATGCTAAAATTGCTCCAATTGAGCTAATTAGCTTATTGTGAGAATATTACAAAGGTCTGACAAAACTGAAAAATGTAAATTTCCAATTTCAACCAAACATGCTAGAAATGCTCCAATTGAGCTAATTAGCTTATTGTGAGAATATTGCAATTGTCTGACAAAAGTGAAAAATGTAAATTTCCAATTTCAACCAAACATGCTAGAAATGCTCCAATTGAGCTAATTAGCTTATTGAGAGAATATTACAAACGTCTGACAAAACTGAAAAATGTAAATTTCCAATTTCAACCAAACATGCTAGAAATGCTCCAATTGAGCTAATTAGCTTATTGTGAGAATATTACAAACGTCTGACAAAACTGAAAAATGTAATTTTCCAATTTCAACCAAACATGCTAGAAATGCTCCAATTGAGCTAATTAGCTTATTGTGAGAATATTGCAATTGTTTGACAAAACTGAAAAATGTAAATTTCCAATTTCAACCAAACATGCTAGAAATGCTCCAATTGAGCTAATTAGCTTATTGTGAGAATATTACAAACGTCTGACAAAACTGAAAAATGTAAATTTCCAATTTCAACCAAACATGCTAGAAATGCTCCAATTGAGCTAATTAGCTTATTGTGAGAATATTACAAACGTCTGACAAAACTGAAAAATGTAAATTTCCAATTTTAACCAAACATGCTAGAAATGCTCCAATTGATCTAATTAGCTTATTGTGAGAATATTACAAACGTCTGACAAAACTGATAAATGTAAATTTCCAATTTCAACCAAACATGCTAGAAATGCTCCAATTGAGCTAATTAGCTTATTGTGAGAATATTACAAACGTCTTACAAAACTGAAAAATGTAATTTTCCAAATTCAACCAAACATGCTAGAAATGCTCCAATTGAGCTAATTAGCTTATTGTGAGAATATTACAAACGTCTGACAAAAGTGAAAAATGTAAATTTCCAATTTCAACCAAACATGCTAGAAATGCTCCAATTGAGCTAATTAGCTTATTGTGAGAATATTGCAATTGTCTGACAAAAGTGAAAAATGTAAACTTCCAATTTCAACCAAACATGCTAGAAATGCTCCAATTGAGCTAATTAGCTTATTGTGAGAATATTACAAACGTCTTATAAAACTGAAAAATATAAATTTCCAATTTCAACCAAACATGCTAGAAATGCTCCAATTGAGCTAATTAGCTTATTGTGAGAATATTGCAATTGTCTGACAAAAGTGAAAAATGTAAATTTCCAATTTCAACCAAACATGCTAGAAATGCTCCAATTGAGCTAATTAGCTTATTGTGAGAATATTACAAAGGTCTGACAAAAGTGAAAATGTAAATTTCCAATTTCAACTAAACATGCTAGAAATGCTCCAATTGAGCTAATTAGCTTATTGTGAGAATATTACAAAGGTCTGACAAAACTGAAAAATGTAAATTTCCAATTTCAACCAAACATGCTAGAAATGCTCCAATTGAGCTAATTAGCTTATTGTGAGAATATTGCAATTGTCTGACAAAAGTGAAAAATGTAAATTTCCAATTTCAACCAAACCTGCTAAAATTGCTCCAATTGAGCTAATTAGCTTATTGTGAGAATATTACAAAGGTCTGACAAAACTGAAAAATGTAAATTTCCAATTTCAACCAAACATGCTAGAAATGCTCCAATTGAGCTAATTAGCTTATTGTGAGAATATTGCAATTATCTGACAAAAGTGAAAAATGTAAATTTCCAATTTCAACCAAACATGCTAGAAATGCTCCAATTGAGCTAATTAGCTTATTGAGAGAATATTACAAACGTCTGACAAAACTGAAAAATGTAAATTTCCAATTTCAACCAAACATGCTAGAAATGCTCCAATTGAGCTAATTAGCTTATTGTGAGAATATTACAAACGTCTGACAAAACTGAAAAATGTAAATTTCCAATTTCAACCAAACATGCTAGAAATGCTCCAATTGAGCTAATTAGCTTATTGTGAGAATATTGCAATTGTTTGAAAAAACTGAAAAATGTGAATTTCCAATTTCAACCAAACATGCTAGAAATGCTCCAATTGAGCTAATTAGCTTATTGTGAGAATATTACAAACGTCTGACAAAACTGAAAAATGTAAATTTCCAATTTCAACCAAACATGCTAGAAATGCTCCAATTGAGCTAATTAGCTTATTGTGAGAATATTGCAATTGTTTGACAAAAGTGAAAAATGTAAATTTCCAATTTCAACCAAACATGCTAGAAATGCTCTAATTGAGCTAATTAGCTTATTGTGAGAATATTACAAACGTCTGACCAAACTGAAAAATGTAAATTTCCAATTTCAACAAAACATGCTAGAAATGCTCCAATTGAGCTAATTAGCTTATTGTGAGAATATTACAAACGTCTGACAAAACTGAAAAATGTAAATTTCCAATTTTAACCAAACATGCTAGAAATGCTCCAATTGATCTAATTAGCTTATTGTGAGAATATTACAAACGTCTGACAAAACTGAAAAATGTAAATTTCCAATTTCAACCAAACATGCTAGAAATGCTCCAATTGAGCTAATTAGCTTATTGTGAGAATATTACAAACGTCTTACAAAACTGAAAAATGTAATTTTCCAATTTCAACCAAACATGCTAGAAATGCTCCAATTGAGCTAATTAGCTTATTGTGAGAATATTGCAATTGTCTGACAAAAGTGAAAAATGTAAACTTCCAATTTCAACCAAACATGCTAGAAATGCTCCAATTGAGCTAATTAGCTTATTGTGAGAATATTACAAACGTCTGACAAAACTGAAAAATGTAAATTTCCAATTTCAACCAAACATGCTAGAAATGCTCCAATTGAGCTAATTAGCTTATTGTGAGAATATTGCAATTGTTTGACAAAAGTGAAAAATGTAAATTTCCAATTTCAACCAAACATGCTAGAAATGCTCTAATTGAGCTAATTAGCTTATTGTGAGAATATTACAAACGCCTGACCAAACTGAAAAATGTAAATTTCCAATTTCAACAAAACATGCTAGAAATGCTCCAATTGAGCTAATTAGCTTATTGTGAGAATATTACAAACGTCTGACAAAACTGAAAAATGTAAATTTCCAATTTCAACCAAACATGCTAGAAATGCTCCAATTGAGCTAATTAGCTTATTGTGAGAATATTGCAATTGTTTGACAAAAGTGAAAAATGTAAATTTCCAATTTCAACCAAACATGCTAGAAATGCTCTAATTGAGCTAATTAGTTTATTGTGAGAATATTACAAACGCCTGACCAAACTGAAAAATGTAAATTTCCAATTTCAACAAAACATGCTAGAAATGCTCCAATTGAGCTAATTAGCTTATTGTGAGAATATTACAAACGTCTGACAAAACTGAAAAATGTAAATTTCCAATTTTAACCAAACATGCTAGAAATGCTCCAATTGATCTAATTAGCTTATTGTGAGAATATTGCAATTGTCTGACAAAAGTGAAAAATGTAAATTTCCAATTTCAACCAAACATGCTAAAATTGCTCCAATTGAGCTAATTAGCTTATTGTGAGAATATTACAAAGGTCTGACAAAACTGAAAAATGTAAATTTCCAATTTCAACCAAACATGCTAGAAATGCTCCAATTGAGCTAATTAGCTTATTGAGAGAATATTACAAACGTCTGACAAAACTGAAAAATGTAAATTTCCAATTTCAACCAAACATGCTAGAAATGCTCCAATTGAGCTAATTAGCTTATTGTGAGAATATTACAAACGTCTGACAAAACTGAAAAATGTAAATTTCCAATTTCAACCAAACATGCTAGAAATGCTCCAATTGAGCTAATTAGCTTATTGTGAGAATATTGCAATTGTTTGACAAAACTGAAAAATGTAAATTTCCAATTTCAACCAAACATGCTAGAAATGCTCCAATTGAGCTAATTAGCTTATTGTGAGAATATTACAAACGTCTGACAAAACTGAAAAATGTAAATTTCCAATTTCAACCAAACATGCTAGAAATGCTCCAATTGAGCTAATAAGCTTATTGTGAGAATATTACAAACGTCTGACAAAACTGAAAAATGTAAATTTCCAATTTCAACCAAACATGCTAGAAATGCTCCAATTGAGCTAATTAGCTTATTGTGAGAATATTGCAATTGTTTGACAAAAGTGAAAAATGTAAATTTCCAATTTCAACCAAACATGCTAGAAATGCTCTAATTGAGCTAATTAGCTTATTGTGAGAATATTACAAACGTCTGACCAAACTGAAAAATGTAAATTTCCAATTTCAACAAAACATGCTAGAAATGCTCCAATTGAGCTAATTAGCTTATTGTGAGAATATTACAAACGTCTGACAAAACTGAAAAATGTAAATTTCCAATTTTAACCAAACATGCTAGAAATGCTCCAATTGATCTAATTAGCTTATTGTGAGAATATTACAAACGTCTGACAAAACTGAAAAATGTAAATTTCCAATTTCAACCAAACATGCTAGAAATGCTCCAATTGAGCTAATTAGCTTATTGTGAGAATATTACAAACGTCTTACAAAACTGAAAAATGTAATTTTCCAATTTCAACCAAACATGCTAGAAATGCTCCAATTGAGCTAATTAGCTTATTGTGAGAATATTACAAACGTCTGACAAAAGTAAAAAATGTAAATTTCCAATTTCAACCAAACATGCTAGAAATGCTCCAATTGAGCTAATTAGCTTATTGTGAGAATATTGCAATTGTTTGACAAAAGTGAAAAATGTAAATTTCCAATTTCAACCAAACATGCTAGAAATGCTCCAATTGAGCTAATTAGCTTATTGTGAGAATATTACAAACGTCTGACAAAACTGAAAAATGTAAATTTCCAATTTCAACCAAACATGCTAGAAATGCTCCAATTGAGCTAATTAGCTTATTGTGAGAATATTACAAACGTCTGACAAAACTGAAAAATGTAAATTTCCAATTTCAACCAAACATGCTAGAAATGCTCCAATTGAGCTAATTAGCTTATTGTGAGAATATTGCAATTGTTTGACAAAAGTGAAAAATGTAAATTTCCAATTTCAACCAAACATGCTAGAAATGCTCTAATCGAGCTAATTAGCTTATTGTGAGAATATTACAAACGCCTGACCAAACTGAAAAATGTAAATTTCCAATTTCAACAAAACATGCTAGAAATGCTCCAATTGAGCTAATTAGCTTATTGTGAGAATATTGCAATTGTCTGACAAAAGTGAAAAATGTAAATTTCCAATTTCAACCAAACATGCTAGAAATGCTCCAATTGAGCTAATTAGCTTATTGGGAGAATATTGCAATTGTCTGACAAAAGTGAAAAATGCAAATTTCCAATTTCAACTAAACATGCTAGAAATGCTCCAATTGAGCTATTTAGCTTATTGTGAGAATATTACAAACGTCTGACAAAACTGAAAAATGTGAATTTCCAATTTCAACCAAACATGCTAGAAATGCTCCAATTGAGCTAATTAGCTTATTGTGAGAATATTGCAATTGTCTGACAAAACTGAAAAATGTAAATTTCCAATTTCAACCAAACATGCTAGAAATGCTCCAATTGAGCTAATTAGCTTATTGTGAGCATATTGCAATTTTCTGACAAAAGTGAAAAATGTAAAATTCCAATTTCAACCAAACATGCTAGAAATGCTCCAATTGAGTTAATTAGCTTATTGTGAGAATATTACAAAGGTCTGACAAAAGTGAAAATGTAAATTTCCAATTTCAACTAAACATGCTAGAAATGCTCCAATTGAGCTAATTAGCTTATTGTGAGAATATTACAAAGGTCTGACAAAACTGAAAAATGTAAATTTCCAATTTCAACCAAACATGCTAGAAATGCTCCAATTGAGCTAATTAGCTTATTGTGAGAATATTGCAATTGTCTGACAAAAGTGAAAAATGTAAATTTCCAATTTCAACCAAACATGCTAAAATTGCTCCAATTGAGCTAATTAGCTTATTGTGAGAATATTACAAAGGTCTGACAAAACTGAAAAATGTAAATTTCCAATTTCAACCAAACATGCTAGAAATGCTCCAATTGAGCTAATTAGCTTATTGTGAGAATATTGCAATTGTCTGACAAAAGTGAAAAATGTAAATTTCCAATTTCAACCAAACATGCTAGAAATGCTCCAATTGAGCTAATTAGCTTATTGAGAGAATATTACAAACGTCTGACAAAACTGAAAAATGTAAATTTCCAATTTCAACCAAACATGCTAGAAATGCTCCAATTGAGCTAATTAGCTTATTGTGAGAATATTACAAACGTCTGACAAAACTGAAAAATGTAATTTTCCAATTTCAACCAAACATGCTAGAAATGCTCCAATTGAGCTAATTAGCTTATTGTGAGAATATTGCAATTGTTTGACAAAACTGAAAAATGTAAATTTCCAATTTCAACCAAACATGCTAGAAATGCTCCAATTGAGCTAATTAGCTTATTGTGAGAATATTACAAACGTCTGACAAAACTGAAAAATGTAAATTTCCAATTTCAACCAAACATGCTAGAAATGCTCCAATTGAGCTAATTAGCTTATTGTGAGAATATTACAAACGTCTGACAAAACTGAAAAATGTAAATTTCCAATTTTAACCAAACATGCTAGAAATGCTCCAATTGATCTAATTAGCTTATTGTGAGAATATTACAAACGTCTGACAAAACTGATAAATGTAAATTTCCAATTTCAACCAAACATGCTAGAAATGCTCCAATTGAGCTAATTAGCTTATTGTGAGAATATTACAAACGTCTTACAAAACTGAAAAATGTAATTTTCCAAATTCAACCAAACATGCTAGAAATGCTCCAATTGAGCTAATTAGCTTATTGTGAGAATATTACAAACGTCTGACAAAAGTGAAAAATGTAAATTTCCAATTTCAACCAAACATGCTAGAAATGCTCCAATTGAGCTAATTAGCTTATTGTGAGAATATTGCAATTGTCTGACAAAAGTGAAAAATGTAAACTTCCAATTTCAACCAAACATGCTAGAAATGCTCCAATTGAGCTAATTAGCTTATTGTGAGAATATTACAAACGTCTTATAAAACTGAAAAATATAAATTTCCAATTTCAACCAAACATGCTAGAAATGCTCCAATTGAGCTAATTAGCTTATTGTGAGAATATTACAAACGTCTGACCAAACTGAAAAATGTAAATTTCCAATTTCAACCAAACATGCTAGAAATGCTCCAATTGAGCTAATTAGCTTATTGTGAGAATATTACAAACGTCTGACAAAACTGAAAAATGTGAATTTCCAATTTCAACCAAACATGCTAGAAATGCTCCAATTGAGCTAATTAGCTTATTGTGAGAATATTACAAACGTCTGACAAGACTGAAAAATGTAAATTTCCAATTTCAACCAAACATGCTAGAAATGCTCCAATTGAGCTAATTAGCTTATTGTGAGAATATTACAAACGTCTGACAAAACTGAAAAATGTAAATTTCTAATTTCAACTAAACATGCTAGAAATGCTCCAATTGAGCTAATTAGCTTATTGTGAGAATATTGCAATTGTCTGACAAAAGTGAAAAATGTAAATTTCCAATTTCAACCAAACATGCTAGAAATGCTCCAATTGAGCTAATTAGCTTATTGTGAGAATATTACAAACAACTGACAAAACTGAAAAATGTAAATTTCCAATTTCAACCAAACATGCTAGAAATGCTCCAATTGAGCTAATTAGCTTATTGTGAGAATATTACAAACGTCTGACAAAACTGAAAAATGTAAAATTCTAATTTCAACTAAACATGCTAGAAATGCTCCAATTGAGCTAATTAGCTTATTGTGAGAATATTGCAATTGTCTGACAAAAGTGAAAAATGTAAATTTCCAATTTCAACCAAACATGCTAGAAATGCTCCAATTGAGCTAATTAGCTTATTGTGAGAATATTGCAATTGTCTGACAAAAGTGAAAAATGTAAATTTCCAATTTCAACCAAACATGCTAGAAATGCTCCAATTGAGCTAATTAGCTTATTGTGAGAATATTACAAACGTCTGACAAAAGTGAAAAATGTAAATTTCCAATTTCAACCAAACATGCTAGAAATGCTCCAATTGAGCTAATTAGCTTATTGTGAGAATATTACAAACGTCTGACAAAACTGAAAAATGTAAAATTCTAATTTCAACTAAACATGCTAGAAATGCTCCAATTGAGCTAATTAGCTTATTGTGAGAATATTGCAATTGTCTGACAAAAGTGAAAAATGTAAATTTCCAATTTCAACCAAACATGCTAGAAATGCTCCAATTGAGCTAATTAGCTTATTGTGAGAATATTGCAATTGTCTGACAAAAGTGAAAAATGTAAATTTCTAATTTCAACCAAACATGCTAGAAATGCTCCAATTGAGCTAATTAGCTTATTGTGAGAATATTACAAACGTCTGACAAAACTGAAAAATGTAAATTTCCAATTTCAACCAAACATGCTAGAAATGCTCCAATTGAGCTAATTAGCTTATTGTGAGAATATTACAAACGTCTGACAAAACTGAAAAATGTAAATTTCCAATTTCAACCAAACATGCTAGAAATGCTCCAATTGAGCTAATTAGCTTATTGTGAGAATATTACAAACGTCTTACAAAACTGAAAAATGTAATTTTCCAATTTCAACTAAACATGCTAGAAATGCTCCAATTGAGCTAATTGGCTTATTGTGAGAATATTACAAACGTCTGACAAAACTGAAAAATGTAAATTTCCAATTTCAACCAAACATGCTAGAAATGCTCCAATTGAGCTAATTAGCTTATTGTGAGAATATTACAAACGTCTGACAAAACTGAAAAATGTAAATTTCCAATTTTAACCAAACATGCTAGAAATGCTCAAATTGCGCAAATAAGCCTACTGTAAGAATTTTACAAACGTCTGACAAAACTGAAAAATGTAAATTTCTAATTTCAACCAAACATGCTAGATATGCTCCAAT
Source organism: Watersipora subatra (assembly GCF_963576615.1). Lineage (NCBI taxonomy): Eukaryota > Metazoa > Bryozoa > Gymnolaemata > Cheilostomatida > Watersiporidae > Watersipora > Watersipora subatra. The sequence goes on along the minus strand of NW_027045228.1, from coordinate 229,902 downwards.
TGAGCTAATTAGGTTATTGTGAGAATATTACAAACGTCTGACAAAACTGAAAAATGTAAATTTCCAATTTCAAACAAACATGCTAGAAGTGCTCCAATTGAGCTAATTAGCTTATTGTGAGAATATTACAAACGTCTGACAAAACTGAAAAATGTAAATTTCTAATTTCAACTAAACATGCTAGAAATGCTCCAATTGAGCTAATTAGCTTATTGTGAGAATATTGCAATTGTCTGACAAAAGTGAAAAATTTAAATATCCAATTTCAACCAAACATGCTAGAAATGCTCCAATTGAGCTAATTAGCTTATTGTGAGAATATTGCAATTGTCTGACAAAAGTGAAAAAAATGTAAATTTCCAATTTCAACCAAACATGCTAGAAATGCTTCAATTGAGCTAATTAGCTTATTGTGAGAATATTACAAACGTCTGACAAAACTGAAAAATGTAAATTTCCAATTTCAACCAAACATGCTAGAAATGCTCAAATTGCGCATATAAGCCTACTGTAAGAATTTTACAAACGTCTGACAAAACTGAAAAATGTAAATTTCCAATTTCAACCAAACATGCTAGAAATGCTCCAATTGAGCTAATTAGCTTATTGAGAGAATATTGCAATTGTCTGACAAAAGTGAAAAATGTAAATTTCCAATTTCAACCAAACATGCTAGAAATGCTCCAATTGAGCTAATTAGGTTATTGTGAGAATATTACAAACGTCTGACAAAAGTGAAAAATGTGAATTTCAAATTTCAACCAAACATGCTAGAAATGCTCGAATTGCGAAATAAGCCTACTGTAAGAATTTTACAAACGTTTGACAAAACTGAAAAATGTAAATTTTCAATTTCAACCAAACATGCTAGAAATGCTCCAATTGAGCTAATTAGCTTATTGTGAGAATATTGCAATTGTCTGACAAAAGTGAAAAATGTAAATTTCCAATTTCAACCAAACATGCTAGAAATGCTCCAATTGAGCTAATTAGCTTATTGTGAGAATATTGCAATTGTCTGACAAAAGTGAAAAATGTAAATTTCCAATTTCAACCAAACATGCTAGAAATGCTCCAATTTAGCTAATTAGCTTATTGTGAGATTATTGCAATTGTTTGACAAAAGTGAAAAATGTAAACTTCCAATTTCAACCAAACATGCTAGAAATGCTCCAATTGAGCTAATTAGGTTATTGTGAGAATATTACAAACGTCTGACCAAACTGAAAAATGTAAATTTCCAATTTCACCAAAACATGCTAGAAATGCTCCAATTGAGCTAATTAGCTTATTGTGAGAATATTACAAAGGTCTGACAAAAGTGAAAAATGTAAATTTCCAATTTCAACCAAACATGCTAGAACCGTTCCAATTGAGCTAATTAGCTTATTGTGAGAATATTACAAACGTCTGACAAAAGTGAAAAATGTAAATTTCCAATTTCAACCAAACATGCTAGAAATGCTTCAATTGAGCTAATTAGCTTATTGTGAGAATATTACAAACGTCTGACAAAAGTGAAAAATGTAAATTTCCAATTTCAACCAAACATGCTAGAAATGCTCCAATTGAGCTAATTAGCTTATTGTGAGAATATTACAAACGTCTGACAAAACTGAAAAATGTAAATTTCCAATTTCAACCAAACATGCTAGAAATGCTCCAATTGAGCTAATTAGCTTATTGTGAGAATATTACAAACGTCTGACAAAACTGAAAAATGTAAATTTCCAATTTCAACCAAACATGCTAGAAATGCTCCAATTGAGCTAATTAGCTTATTGTGAGAATATTACAAACGTCTTACAAAACTGAAAAATGTAATTTTTCAATTTCAACCAAACATGCTAGAAATGCTCCAATTGAGCTAATTGGCTTATTGTGAGAATATTACAAACGTCTGACAAAACTGAAAAATGTAAATTTCCAATTTCAACCAAACATGCTAGAAATGCTCCAATTGAGCTAATTAGCTTATTGTGAGAATATTACAAACGTCTGACAAAACTGAAAAATGTAAATTTCCAAATTCAACCAAACATGCTAGAAATGCTCAAATTGCGCAAATAAGCCTACTGTAAGAATTTTACAAACGTCTGACAAAACTGAAAAATGTAAATTTCTATTTTCAACCAAACATGCTAGATATGCTCCAATTGAGCTAATTAGGTTATTGTGAGAATATTACAAACGTCTGACAAAACTGAAAAATGTAAATTTCCAATTTCAACCAAACATGCTAGAAGTGCTCCAATTGAGCTAATTAGCTTATTGTGAGAATATTACAAACGTCTGACAAAACTGAAAAATGTAAATTTCTAATTTCAACTAAACATGCTAGAAATGCTCCAATTGAGCTAATTAGCTTATTGTGAGAATATTGCAATTGTCTGACAAAAGTGAAAAATTTAAATATCCAATTTCAACCAAACATGCTAGAAATGCTCCAATTGAGCTAATTAGCTTATTGTGAGAATATTGCAACTGTCTGACAAAAGTGAAAAATGTAATTTTCCAATTTCAACCGAACACTTCTAGAAATGCTCCAATTGAGCTAATTAGCTTATTGTGAGAATATTCCAAACGTCTGACAAAACTGAAAAATGTAAATTTCCAATTTCAACCAAACATGCTAGAAATGCTCCAATTGAGCTAATTAGCTTATTGTGAGAATATTACAAACGTCTGACAAAACTGAAAAATGTAAACTTCTAATTTCAACTAAACATGCTAGAAATGCTCCAATTGAGCTAATTAGCTTATTGTGAGAATATTGCAATTGTCTGACAAAAGTGAAAAATTTAAATATCCAATTTCAACCAAACATGCTAGAAATGCTCCAATTGAGCTAATTAGCTTATTGTGAGAATATTGCAATTGTCTGACAAAAGTGAAAAATGTAAATTTCCAATTTCAACCAAACATGCTAGAAATGCTTCAATTGAGCTAATTAGCTTATTGTGAGAATATTACAAACGTCTGACAAAACTGAAAAATGTAAATTTCCAATTTCAACCAAACATGCTAGAAATGCTCAAATTGCGCATATAAGCCTACTGTAAGAATTTTACAAACGTCTGACAAAACTGAAAAATGTAAATTTCCAATTTCAACCAAACATGCTAGAAATGCTCCAATTGAGCTAATTAGCTTATTGAGAGAATATTGCAATTGTCTGACAAAAGTGAAAAATGTAAATTTCCAATTTCAACCAAACATGCTAGAAATGCTCCAATTGAGCTAATTAGGTTATTGTGAGAATATTACAAACGTCTGACAAAAGTGAAAAATGTGAATTTCAAATTTCAACCAAACATGCTAGAAATGCTCGAATTGCGAAATAAGCCTACTGTAAGAATTTTACAAACGTTTGACAAAACTGAAAAATGTAAATTTTCAATTTCAACCAAACATGCTAGAAATGCTCCAATTGAGCTAATTAGCTTCTTGTGAGAATATTGCAATTGTCTGACAAAAGTGAAAAATGTAAATTTCCAATTTCAACCAAACATGCTAGAAATGCTCCAATTGAGCTAATTAGCTTATTGTGAGAATATTGCAATTGTCTGACAAAAGTGAAAAATGTAAATTTCCAATTTCAACCAAACATGCTAGAAATGCTCCAATTGAGCTAATTTGCTTATTGAGAGAATATTACAAACGTCTGACAAAACTGAAAAATGTAAATTTCCAATTTCAACCAAACATGCTAGAAATGCTCCAATTTAGCTAATTAGCTTATTGTGAGATTATTGCAATTGTTTGACAAAAGTGAAAAATGTAAATTTCCAATTTCAACCAAACATGCTAGAAATGCTCCAATTGAGCTAATTAGCTTATTGTGAGAATATTACAAACGTCTGACCAAACTGAAAAATGTAAATTTCCAATTTCACCAAAACATGCTAGAAATGCTCCAATTGAGCTAATTAGCTTATTGTGAGAATATTACAAAGGTCTGACAAAAGTGAAAAATGTAAATTTCCAATTTCAACCAAACATGCTAGAACCGTTCCAATTGAGCTAATTAGCTTATTGTGAGAATATTACAAACGTCTGACAAAAGTGAAAAATGTAAATTTCCAATTTCAACCAAACATGCTAGAAATGCTTCAATTGAGCTAATTAGCTTATTGTGAGAATATTACAAACGTCTGACAAAAGTGAAAAATGTAAATTTCCAATTTCAACCAAACATGCTAGAAATGCTCCAATTGAGCTAATTAGCTTATTGTGAGAATATTACAAACGTCTGACAAAACTGAAAAATGTAAATTTCCAATTTCAACCAAACATGCTAGAAATGCTCCAATTGAGCTAATTAGCTTATTGTGAGAATATTACAAACGTCTGACAAAACTGAAAAATGTAAGTTTCCAATTTCAACCAAACATGCTAGAAATGCTCCAATTGAGCTAATTAGCTTATTGTGAGAATATTACAAACGTCTTACAAAACTGAAAAATGTAATTTTCCAATTTCAACCAAACATGCTAGAAATGCTCCAATTGAGCTAATTGGCTTATTTTGAGAATATTACAAACGTCTGACAAAACTGAAAAATGTAAATTTCCAATTTCAACCAAACATGCTAGAAATGCTCCAATTGAGCTAATTAGCTTATTGTGAGAATATTACAAACGTCTGACAAAACTGAAAAATGTAAATTTCCAAATTCAACCAAACATGCTAGAAATGCTCAAATTGCGCAAATAAGCCTACTGTAAGAATTTTACAAACGTCTGACAAAACTGAAAAATGTAAATTTCTAATTTCAACCAAACATGCTAGATATGCTCCAATTGAGCTAATTAGCTTATTGTGAGAATATTACAAACGTCTGACAAAACTGAAAAATGTAAATTTCCAATTTCAACCAAACATGCTAGAAGTGCTCCAATTGAGCTAATTAGCTTATTGTGAGAATATTACAAACGTCTGACAAAACTGAAAAATGTAAATTTCTAATTTCAACTAAACATGCTAGAAATGCTCCAATTGAGCTAAGTAGCTTATTGTGAGAATATTGCAATTGTCTGACAAAAGTGAAAAATTTAAATATCCAATTTCAACCAAACATGCTAGAAATGCTCCAATTGAGCTAATTAGTTTATTGTGAGAATATTGCAATTGTCTGACAAAAGTGAAAAATGTAAATTTCCAATTTCAACCGAACATGCTAGAAATGCTCCAATTGAGCTAATTAGCTTATTGTGAGAATATTACAAACGTCTGACAAAACTGAAAAATGTAAATTTCCAATTTCAACCAAACATGCTAGAAATGCTCCAATTGAGCTAATTAGCTTATTGTGAGAATATTACAAACGTCTGACAAAACTGAAAAATGTAAATTTCCAATTTCAACCAAACAGGCTAGAAATGCTTCAATTGAGCTAATTAGCTTATTGTGAGAATATTACAAACGTCTGACAAAACTGAAAAATGTAAATTTCCAATTTCAACCAAACATGCTAGAAATGCTCCAATTGAGCTAATTAGCTTATTGTGAGAATATTACAAACGTCTGACAAAAGTGAAAAATGTAAATTTCCAATTTCAACCAAACATGCTAGAAATGCTCAAATTGCGCATATAAGCCTACTGTAAGAATTTTACAAACGTCTGACAAAACTGAAAAATGTAAATTTCCAATTTCAACCAAACATGCTAGAAATGCTCGAATTGCGAAATAAGCCTACTGTAAGAGTTTTACAAACGTTTGACAAAACTGAAAAATGTAAATTTTCAATTTCAACCAAACATGCTAGAAATGCTCCAATTGAGCTAATTAGGTTATTGTGAGAATATTACAAACGTCTGACAAAAGTGAAAAATGTAAATTTCCAATTTCAACCAAACATGCTAAAAATGCTTCAATTGAGCTAATTAGCTTATTGTGAGAATATTACAAACGTCTGACAAAAGTGAAAAATGTAAATTTCCAATTTCAACCAAACATGCTAGAAATGCTCCAATTGAGCTAATTAGCTTATTGTGAGAATATTACAAACGTCTGACAAAACTGAAAAATGTAAATTTCCAATTTCAACCAAACATGCTAGAAATGCTCCAATTGAGCTAATTAGCTTATTGTGAGAATATTACAAACGTCTGACAAAACTGAAAAATGTAATTTTCCAATTTCAACCAAACATGCTAGAAATGCTCCAATTGAGCTAATTGGCTTATTGTGAGAATATTACAAACGTCTGACAAAACTGAAAAATGTAAATTTCCAATTTCAACCAAACATGCTAGAAATGCTCCAATTGAGCTAATTAGCTTATTGTGAGAATATTACAAACGTCTGACAAAACTGAAAAATGTAAATTTCCAAATTCAACCAAACATGCTATAAATGCTCAAATTGCGCAAATAAGCCTACTGTAAGAATTTTACAAACGTCTGACAAAACTGAAAAATGTAAATTTCTAATTTCAACCAAACATGCTAGATATGCTCCAATTGAGCTAATTAGGTTATTGTGAGAATATTACAAACGTCTGACAAAACTGAAAAATGTAAATTTCCAATTTCAACCAAACATGCTAGAAGTGCTCCAATTGAGCTAATTAGCTTATTGTGAGAATATTACAAACGTCTGACAAAACTGAAAAATGTAAATTTCTAATTTCAACTAAACATGCTAGAAATGCTCCAATTGAGCTAATTAGCTTATTGTGAGAATATTGCAATTGTCTGACAAAAGTGAAAAATTTAAATATCCAATTTCAACCAAACATGCTAGAAATGCTCCAATTGAGCTAATTAGCTTATTGTGAGAATATTGCAATTGTCTGACAAAAGTGAAAAATGTAAATTTCCAATTTCAACCGAACATGCTAGAAATGCTCCAATTGAGCTAATTAGCTTATTGTGAGAATATTACAAACGTCTGACAAAACTGAAAAATGTAAATTTCCAATTTCAACCAAACATGCTAGAAATGCTCCAATTGAGCTAATTAGCTTATTGTGAGAATATTACAAACGTCTGACAAAACTGAAAAATGTAAATTTCTAATTTCAACTAAACATGCTAGAAATGCTCCAATTGAGCTAATTAGCTTATTGTGAGAATATTGCAATTGCCTGACAAAAGTGAAAAATTTAAATATCCAATTTCAACCAAACATGCTAGAAATGCTCCAATTGAGCTAATTAGCTTATTGTGAGAATATTGCAATTGTCTGAGAAAAGTGAAAAATGTAAATTTCCAATTTCAACCAAACATGCTAGAAATGCTTCAATTGAGCTAATTAGCTTATTGTGAGAATATTACAAACGTCTGACAAAACTGAAAAATGTAAATTTCCAATTTCAACCAAACATGCTAGAAATGCTCAAATTGCGCATATAAGCCTACTGTAAGAATTTTACAAACGTCTGACAAAACTGAAAAATGTAAATTTCCAATTTCAACCAAACATGCTAGAAATGCTCCAATTGAGCTAATTAGCTTATTGAGAGAATATTGCAATTGTCTGACAAAAGTGAAAAATGTAAATTTCCAATTTCAACCAAACATGCTAGAAATGCTCCAATTGAGCTAATTAGGTTATTGTGAGAATATTACAAACGTCTGACAAAAGTGAAAAATGTGAATTTCAAATTTCAACCAAACATGCTAGAAATGCTCGAATTGCGAAATAAGCCTACTGTAAGAATTTTACAAACGTTTGACAAAACTGAAAAATGTAAATTTTCAATTTCAACCAAACATGCTAGAAATGCTCCAATTGAGCTAATTAGCTTATTGTGAGAATATTGCAATTGTCTGACAAAAGTGAAAAATGTAAATTTCCAATTTCAACCAAACATGCTAGAAATGCTCCAATTGAGCTAATTAGCTTATTGTGAGAATATTGCAATTGTCTGACAAAAGTGAAAAATGTAAATTTCCAATTTCAACCAAACATGCTAGAAATGCTCCAATTGAGCTAATTAGCTTATTGAGAGAATATTACAAACGTCTGACAAAACTGAAAAATGTAAATTTCCAATTTCAACCAAACATGCTAGAAATGCTCCAATTTAGCTAATTAGCTTATTGTGAGATTATTGCAATTGTTTGACAAAAGTGAAAAATGTAAATTTCCAATTTCAACCAAACATGCTAGAAATGCTCCAATTGAGCTAATTAGGTTATTGTGAGAATATTACAAACGTCTGACCAAACTGAAAAATGTAAATTTCCAATTTCACCAAAACATGCTAGAAATGCTCCAATTGAGCTAATTAGCTTATTGTGAGAATATTACAAAGGTCTGACAAAAGTGAAAAATGTAAATTTCCAATTTCAACCAAACATGCTAGAACCGTTCCAATTGAGCTAATTAGCTTATTGTGAGAATATTACAAACGTCTGACAAAAGTGAAAAATGTAAATTTCCAATTTCAACCAAACATGCTAGAAATGCTTCAATTGAGCTAATTAGCTTATTGTGAGAATATTACAAACGTCTGACAAAAGTGAAAAATGTAAATTTCCAATTTCAACCAAACATGCTAGAAATGCTCCAATTGAGCTAATTAGCTTATTGTGAGAATATTACAAACGTCTGACAAAACTGAAAAATGTAAATTTCCAATTTCAACCAAACATGCTAGAAATGCTCCAATTGAGCTAATTAGCTTATTGTGAGAATATTACAAACGTCTGACAAAACTGAAAAATGTAATTTTCCAATTTCAACCAAACATGCTAGAAATGCTCCAATTGAGCTAATTGGCTTATTGTGAGAATATTACAAACGTCTGACAAAACTGAAAAATGTAAATTTCCAATTTCAACCAAACATGCTAGAAATGCTCCAATTGAGCTAATTAGCTTATTGTGAGAATATTACAAACGTCTGACAAAACTGAAAAATGTAAATTTCCAAATTCAACCAAACATGCTAGAAATGCTCAAATTGCGCAAATAAGCCTACTGTAAGAATTTTACAAACGTCTGACAAAACTGAAAAATGTAAATTTCTAATTTCAACCAAACATGCTAGATATGCTCCAATTGAGCTAATTAGGTTATTGTGAGAATATTACAAACGTCTGACAAAACTGAAAAATGTAAATTTCCAATTTCAACCAAACATGCTAGAAGTGCTCCAATTGAGCTAATTAGCTTATTGTGAGAATATTACAAACGTCTGACAAAACTGAAAAATGTAAATTTCTAATTTCAACTAAACATGCTAGAAATGCTCCAATTGAGCTAAGTAGCTTATTGTGAGAATATTGCAATTGTCTGACAAAAGTGAAAAATTTAAATATCCAATTTCAACCAAACATGCTAGAAATGCTCCAATTGAGCTAATTAGCTTATTGTGAGAATATTGCAATTGTCTGACAAAAGTGAAAAATGTAAATTTCCAATTTCAACCGAACATGCTAGAAATGCTCCAATTGAGCTAATTAGCTTATTGTGAGAATATTACAAACGTCTGACAAAACTGAAAAATGTAAATTTCCAATTTCAACCAAACATGCTAGAAATGCTCCAATTGAGCTAATTAGCTTATTGTGAGAATATTACAAACGTCTGACAAAACTGAAAAATGTAAATTTCCAATTTCAACCAAACAGGCTAGAAATGCTTCAATTGAGCTAATTAGCTTATTGTGAGAATATTACAAACGTCTGACAAAACTGAAAAATGTAAATTTCCAATTTCAACCAAACATGCTAGAAATGCTCCAATTGAGCTAATTAGCTTATTGTGAGAATATTACAAACGTCTGACAAAAGTGAAAAATGTAAATTTCCAATTTCAACCAAACATGCTAGAAATGCTCAAATTGCGCATATAAGCCTACTGTAAGAATTTTACAAACGTCTGACCAAACTGAAAAATGTAAATTTCCAATTTCAACCAAACATGCTAGAAATGCTCGAATTGCGAAATAAGCCTACTGTAAGAGTTTTACAAACGTTTGACAAAACTGAAAAATGTAAATTTTCAATTTCAACCAAACATGCTAGAAATGCTCCAATTGAGCTAATTAGGTTATTGTGAGAATATTACAAACGTCTGACAAAACTGAAAAATGTGAATTTCAAATTTCAACCAAACATGCTAGAAATGCTCGAATTGCGAAATAAGCCTACTGTAAGAATTTTACAAACGTTTGACAAAACTGAAAAATGTAAATTTTCAATTTCAACCAAACATGCTAGAAATGCTCCAATTGAGCTAATTAGCTTATTGTGAGAATATCGCAATTGTCTGACAAAAGTGAAAAATGTAAATTTCCAATTTCAACCGAACATGCTAGAAATGCTCCAATTGAGCTAATTAGCTTATTGTGAGAATATTACAAACGTCTGACAAAACTGAAAAATGTAAATTTCCAATTTCAACCAAACATGCTAGAAATGCTCCAATTGAGCTAATTAGCTTATTGTGAGAATATTACAAACGTCTGACAAAACTGAAAAATGTAAATTTCCAATTTCAACCAAACAGGCTAGAAATGCTTCAATTGAGCTAATTAGCTTATTGTGAGAATATTACAAACGTCTGACAAAACTGAAAAATGTAAATTTCCAATTTCAACCAAACATGCTAGAAATGCTCCAATTGAGCTAATTAGCTTATTGTGAGAATATTACAAACGTCTGACAAAAGTGAAAAATGTAAATTTCCAATTTCAACCAAACATGCTAGAAATGCTCAAATTGCGCATATAAGCCTACTGTAAGAATTTTACAAACGTCTGACAAAACTGAAAAATGTAAATTTCCAATTTCAACCAAACATGCTAGAAATGCTCGAATTGCGAAATAAGCCTACTGTAAGAGTTTTACAAACGTTTGACAAAACTGAAAAATGTAAATTTTCAATTTCAACCAAACATGCTAGAAATGCTCCAATTGAGCTAATTAGGTTATTGTGAGAATATTACAAACGTCTGACAAAAGTGAAAAATGTAAATTTCCAAGTTCAACCAAACATGCTAGAAATGCTTCAATTGAGCTAATTAGCTTATTGTGAGAATATTACAAACGTCTGACAAAAGTGAAAAATGTAAATTTCCAATTTCAACCAAACATGCTAGAAATGCTCCAATTGAGCTAATTAGCTTATTGTGAGAATATTACAAACGTCTGACAAAACTGAAAAATGTAAATTTCCAATTTCAACCAAACATGCTAGAAATGCTCCAATTGAGCTAATTAGCTTATTGTGAGAATATTACAAACGTCTGACAAAACTGAAAAATGTAAATTTCCAATTTCAACCAAACATGCTAGAAATGCTCCAATTGAGCTAATTAGCTTATTGTGAGAATATTACAAACGTCTTACAAAACTGAAAAATGTAATTTTCCAATTTCAACCAAACATGCTAGAAATGCTCCAATTGAGCTAATTGGCTTATTGTGAGAATATTACAAACGTCTGACAAAACTGAAAAATGTAAATTTCCAATTTCAACCAAACATGCTAGAAATGCTTCAATTGAGCTAATTAGCTTATTGTGAGAATATTACAAACGTCTGACAAAACTGAAAAATGTAAATTTCCAATTTCAACCAAACATGCTAGAAATGCTCAAATTGCGCATATAAGCCTACTGTAAGAATTTTACAAACGTCTGACAAAACTGAAAAATGTAAATTTCCAATTTCAACCAAACATGCTAGAAATGCTCCAATTGAGCTAATTAGCTTATTGAGAGAATATTGCAATTGTCTGACAAAAGTGAAAAATGTAAATTTCCAATTTCAACCAAACATGCTAGAAATGCTCCAATTGAGCTAATTAGGTTATTGTGAGAATATTACAAACGTCTGACAAAAGTGAAAAATGTGAATTTCAAATTTCAACCAAACATGCTAGAAATGCTCGAATTGCGAAATAAGCCTACTGTAAGAATTTTACAAACGTTTGACAAAACTGAAAAATGTAAATTTTCAATTTCAACCAAACATGCTAGAAATGCTCCAATTGAGCTAATTAGCTTATTGTGAGAATATTGCAATTGTCTGACAAAAGTGAAAAATGTAAATTTCCAATTTCAACCAAACATGCTAGAAATGCTCCAATTGAGCTAATTAGCTTATTGTGAGAATATTGCAATTGTCTGACAAAAGTGAAAAATGTAAATTTCCAATTTCAACCAAACATGCTAGAAATGCTCCAATTGAGCTAATTAGCTTATTGAGAGAATATTACAAACGTCTGACAAAACTGAAAAATGTAAATTTCCAATTTCAACCAAACATGCTAGAAATGCTCCAATTTAGCTAATTAGCTTATTGTGAGATTATTGCAATTGTTTGACAAAAGTGAAAAATGTAAATTTCCAATTTCAACCAAACATGCTAGAAATGCTCCAATTGAGCTAATTAGGTTATTGTGAGAATATTACAAACGTCTGACCAAACTGAAAAATGTAATCTTCCAATTTCACCAAAACATGCTAGAAATGCTCCAATTGAGCTAATTAGCTTATTGTGAGAATATTACAAAGGTCTGACAAAAGTGAAAAATGTAAATTTCCAATTTCAACCAAACATGCTAGAACCGTTCCAATTGAGCTAATTAGCTTATTGTGAGAATATTACAAACGTCTGGCAAAAGTGAAAAATGTAAATTTCCAATTTCAACCAAACATGCTAGAAATGCTTCAATTGAGCTAATTAGCTTATTGTGAGAATATTACAAACGTCTGACAAAAGTGAAAAATGTAAATTTCCAATTTCAACCAAACATGCTAGAAATGCTCCAATTGAGCTAATTAGCTTATTGTGAGAATATTACAAACGTCTGACAAAACTGAAAAATGTAAATTTCCAATTTCAACCAAACATGCTAGAAATGCTCCAATTGAGCTAATTAGCTTATTGTGAGAATATTACAAACGTCTGACAAAACTGAAAAATGTAAATTTCCAATTTCAACCAAACATGCTAGAAATGCTCCAATTGAGCTAATTAGCTTATTGTGAGAATATTACAAACGTCTTACAAAACTGAAAAATGTAATTTTCCAATTTCAACCAAACATGCTAGAAATGCTCCAATTGAGCTAATTGGCTTATTGTGAGAATATTACAAACGTCTGACAAAACTGAAAAATGTAAATTTCCAAATTCAACCAAACATGCTAGAAATGCTCAAATTGCGCAAATAAGCCTACTGTAAGAATTTTACAAACGTCTGACAAAACTGAAAAATGTAAATTTCTAATTTCAACCAAACATGCTAGATATGCTCCAATTGAGCTAATTAGGTTATTGTGAGAATATTACAAACGTCTGACAAAACTGAAAAATGTAAATTTCCAATTTCAACCAAACATGCTAGAAGTGCTCCAATTGAGCTAATTAGCTTATTGTGAGAATATTACAAACGTCTGACAAAACTGAAAAATGTAAATTTCTAATTTCAACTAAACATGCTAGAAATGCTCCAATTGAGCTAAGTAGCTTATTGTGAGAATATTGCAATTGTCTGACAAAAGTGAAAAATTTAAATATCCAATTTCAACCAAACATGCTAGAAATGCTCCAATTGAGCTAATTAGCTTATTGTGAGAATATTGCAATTGTCTGACAAAAGTGAAAAATGTAAATTTCCAATTTCAACCGAACATGCTAGAAATGCTCCAATTGAGCTAATTAGCTTATTGTGAGAATATTACAAACGTCTGACAAAACTGAAAAATGTAAATTTCCAATTTCAACCAAACATGCTAGAAATGCTCCAATTGAGCTAATTAGCTTATTGTGAGAATATTACAAACGTCTGACAAAACTGAAAAATGTAAATTTCCAATTTCAACCAAACAGGCTAGAAATGCTTCAATTGAGCTAATTAGCTTATTGTGAGAATATTACAAACGTCTGACAAAACTGAAAAATGTAAATTTCCAATTTCAACCAAACATGCTAGAAATGCTCCAATTGAGCTAATTAGCTTATTGTGAGAATATTACAAACGTCTGACAAAAGTGAAAAATGTAAATTTCCAATTTCAACCAAACATGCTAGAAATGCTCAAATTGCGCATATAAGCCTACTGTAAGAATTTTACAAACGTCTGACAAAACTGAAAAATGTAAATTTCCAATTTCAACCAAACATGCTAGAAATGCTCGAATTGCGAAATAAGCCTACTGTAAGAGTTTTACAAACGTTTGACAAAACTGAAAAATGTAAATTTTCAATTTCAACCAAACATGCTAGAAATGCTCCAATTGAGCTAATTAGGTTATTGTGAGAATATTACAAACGTCTGACAAAACTGAAAAATGTGAATTTCAAATTTCAACCAAACATGCTAGAAATGCTCGAATTGCGAAATAAGCCTACTGTAAGAATTTTACAAACGTTTGACAAAACTGAAAAATGTAAATTTTCAATTTCAACCAAACATGCTAGAAATGCTCCAATTGAGCTAATTAGCTTATTGTGAGAATATCGCAATTGTCTGACAAAAGTGAAAAATGTAAATTTCCAATTTCAACCAAACATGCTAGAAATGCTCCAATTGAGCTAATTAGCTTATTGAGAGAATATTACAAACGTCTGACAAAACTGAAAAATGTAAATTTCCAATTTCAACCAAACATGCTAGAAATGCTCCAATTGAGCTAATTAGCTTATTGTGAGATTATTGCAATTGTTTGACAAAAGTGAAAAATGTAAATTTCCAATTTCAACCAAACATGCTAGAAATGCTCCAATTGAGCTAATTAGGTTATTGTGAGAATATTACAAACGTCTGACCAAACTGAAAAATGTAAATTTCCAATTTCATCAAAACATGCTAGAAATGCTCCAATTGAGCTAATTAGCTTATTGTGAGAATATTACAAACGTCTGACAAAACTGAAAAATGTAAATTTCCAATTTCAACCAAACTTGCTAGAACCGTTCCAATTGAGCTAATTAGCTTATTGTGAGAATATTACAAACGTCTGACAAAAGTGAAAAATGTAAATTTCCAATTTCAACCAAACATGCTAGAAATGCTCAAATTGCGCATATAAGCCTACTGTAAGAATTTTACAAACGTCTGACAAAACTGAAAAATGTGAATTTCAAATTTCAACCAAACATGCTAGAAATGCTCGATTTGCGAAATAAGCCTACTGTAAGAATTTTACAAACGTTTGACAGAACTGAAAAATGTAAATTTTCAATTTCAACCAAACATGCTAGAAATGCTCCAATTGAGCTAATTAGCTTATTGTGAGAATATTGCAATTGTCTGACAAAAGTGAAAAATGTAAATTTCCAATTTCAACCAAACATGCTAGAAATGCTCCAATTGAGCTAATTAGCTTATTGTGAGAATATTGCAATTGTCTGACAAAAGTGAAAAATGTAAATTTCCAATTTCAACAAAACATGCTAGAAATGCTCCAATTGAGCTAATTAGCATATTGAGAGAATATTACAAACGTCTGACAAAACTGAAAAATGTAAATTTCCAATTTCAACCAAACATGCTAGAAATGCTCCAATTGAGCTAATTAGCTTATTGTGAGATTATTGCAATTGTTTGACAAAAGTGAAAAATGTAAATTTCCAATTTCAACCAAACATGCTAGAAATGCTCCAATTGAGCTAATTAGGTTATTGTGAGAATATTACAAACGTCTGACAAAACTGAAAAATGTGAATTTCAAATTTCAACCAAACATGCTAGAAATGCTCGAATTGAGCTAATTAGGTTATTGTGAGAATATTACAAACGTCTGACAAAAGTGAAAAATGTAAATTTCCAATTTCAACCAAACATGCTAGAAATGCTTCAATTGAGCTAATTAGCTTATTGTGAGAATATTACAAACGTCTGACAAAAGTGGAAAATGTAAATTTCCAATTTCAACCAAACATGCTAGAAATGCTCCAATTGAGCTAATTAGCTTATTGTGAGAATATTACAAACGTCTGACAAAACTGAAAAATGTAAATTTCCAATTTCAACCAAACATACTAGAAATGCTCCAATTGAGCTAATTAGCTTATTGTGAGAATATTACAAACGTCTGACAAAACTGAAAAATGTAAATTTCCAATTTCAACCAAACATGCTAGAAATGCTCCAATTGAGCTAATTAGCTTATTGTGAGAATATTACAAACGTCTTACAAAACTGAAAAATGTAATTTTCCAATTTCAACCAAACATGCTAGAAATGCTCCAATTGAGCTAATTGGCTTATTGTGAGAATATTACAAACGTCTGACAAAACTGAAAAATGTAAATTTCCAATTTCAACCAAACATGCTAGAAATGCTCCAATTGAGCTAATTAGCTTATTGTGAGAATATTACAAACGTCTGACAAAACTGAAAAATGTAAATTTCCAAATTCAACCAAACATGCTAGAAATGCTCAAATTGCGCAAATAAGCCTACTGTAAGAATTTTACAAACGTCTGACAAAACTGAAAAATGTAAATTTCTAATTTCAACCAAACATGCTAGATATGCTCCAATTGAGCTAATTAGGTTATTGTGAGAATATTACAAACGTCTGACAAAACTGAAAAATGTAAATTTCCAATTTCAACCAAACATGCTAGAAGTGCTCCAATTGAGCTAATTAGCTTATTGTGAGAATATTACAAACGTCTGACAAAACTGAAAAATGTAAATTTCTAATTTCAACTAAACATGCTAGAAATGCTCCAATTGAGCTAATTAGCTTATTGTGAGAATATTGCAATTGTCTGACAAAAGTGAAAAATTTAAATATCCAATTTCAACCAAACATGCTAGAAATGCTCCAATTGAGCTAATTAGCTTATTGTGAGAATATTGCAATTGTCTGACAAAAGTGAAAAATGTAAATTTCCAATTTCAACCGAACATGCTAGAAATGCTCCAATTGAGCTAATTAGCTTATTGTGAGAATATTACAAACGTCTGACAAAACTGAAAAATGTAAATTTCCAATTTCAACCAAACATGCTAGAAATGCTCCAATTGAGCTAATTAGCTTATTGTGAGAATATTACAAACGTCTGACAAAACTGAAAAATGTAAATTTTTAATTTCAACTAAACATGCTAGAAATGCTCCAATTGAGCTAATTAGCTTATTGTGAGAATATTGCAATTGTCTGACAAAAGTGAAAAATTTAAATATCCAATTTCAACCAAACATGCTAGAAATGCTCCAATTGAGCTAATTAGCTTATTGTGAGAATATTGCAATTGTCTGACAAAAGTGAAAAATGTAAATTTCCAATTTCAACCAAACATGCTAGAAATGCTTCAATTGAGCTAATTAGCTTATTGTGAGAATATTACAAACATCTGACAAAACTGAAAAATGTAAATTTCCAATTTCAACCAAACATGCTAGAAATGCTCAAATTGCGCATATAAGCCTACTGTAAGAATTTTACAAACGTCTGACAAAACTGAAAAATGTAAATTTCCAATTTCAACCAAACATGCTAGAAATGCTCCAATTGAGCTAATTAGCTTATTGAGAGAATATTGCAATTGTCTGACAAAAGTGAAAAATGTAAATTTCCAATTTCAACCAAACATGCTAGAAATGCTCCAATTGAGCTAATTAGGTTATTGTGAGAATATTACAAACGTCTGACAAAAGTGAAAAATGTGAATTTCAAATTTCAACCAAACATGCTAGAAATGCTCGAATTGCGAAATAAGCCTACTGTAAGAATTTTACAAACGTTTGACAAAACTGAAAAATGTAAATTTTCAATTTCAACCAAACATGCTAGAAATGCTCCAATTGAGCTAATTAGCTTATTGTGAGAATATTGCAATTGTCTGACAAAAGTGAAAAATGTAAATTTCCAATTTCAACCAAACATGCTAGAAATGCTCCAATTGAGCTAATTAGCTTATTGTGAGAATATTGCAAACGTCTGACAAAAGTGAAAAATGTAAATTTCCAATTTCAACCAAACATGCTAGAAATGCTCCAATTGAGCTAATTAGCTTATTGAGAGAATATTACAAACGTCTGACAAAACTGAAAAATGTAAATTTCCAATTTCAACCAAACATGCTAGAAATGCTCCAATTTAGCTAATTAGCTTATTGTGAGATTATTGCAATTGTTTGACAAAAGTGAAAAATGTAAATTTCCAATTTCAACCAAACATGCTAGAAATGCTCCAATTGAGCTAATTAGGTTATTGTAAGAATATTACAAACGTCTGACCAAACTGAAAAATGTAAATTTCCAATTTCACCAAAACATGCTAGAAATGCTCCAATTGAGCTAATTAGCTTATTGTGAGAATATTACAAAGGTCTGACAAAAGTGAAAAATGTAAATTTCCAATTTCAACCAAACATGCTAGAACCGTTCCAATTGAGCTAATTAGCTTATTGTGAGAATATTACAAACGTCTGACAAAAGTGAAAAACGTAAATTTCCAATTTCAACCAAACATGCTAGAAATGCTTCAATTGAGCTAATTAGCTTATTGTGAGAATATTACAAACGTCTGACAAAAGTGAAAAATGTAAATTTCCAATTTCAACCAAACATGCTAGAAATGCTCCAATTGAGCTAATTAGCTTATTGTGAGAATATTACAAACGTCTGACAAAACTGAAAAATGTAAATTTCCAATTTCAACCAAACATGCTAGAAATGCTCCAATTGAGCTAATTAGCTTATTGTGAGAATATTACAAACGTCTTACAAAACTGAAAAATGTAATTTTCCAATTTCAACCAAACATGCTAGAAATGCTCCAATTGCGCAAATAAGCCTACTGTAAGAATTTTACAAACGTCTGACAAAACTGAAAAATGTAAATTTCTAATTTCAACCAAACATGCTAGATATGCTCCAATTGAGCTAATTAGGTTATTGTGAGAATATTACAAACGTCTGACAAAACTGAAAAATGTAAATTTCCAATTTCAACCAAACATGCTAGAAGTGCTCCAATTGAGCTAATTAGCTTATTGTGAGAATATTACAAACGTCTGACAAAACTGAAAAATGTAAATTTCTAATTTCAACTAAACATGCTAGAAATGCTCCAATTGAGCTAATTAGCTTATTGTGAGAATATTGCAATTGTCTGACAAAAGTGAAAAATTTAAATATCCAATTTCAACCAAACATGCTAGAAATGCTCCAATTGAGCTAATTAGCTTATTGTGAGAATATTGCAATTGTCTGACAAAAGTGAAAAATGTAAATTTCCAATTTCAACCGAACATGCTAGAAATGCTCCAATTGAGCTAATTAGCTTATTGTGAGAATATTACAAACGTCTGACAAAACTGAAAAATGTAAATTTCCAATTTCAACCAAACATGCTAGAAATGCTCCAATTGAGCTAATTAGCTTATTGTGAGAATATTACAAACGTCTGACAAAACTGAAAAATGTAAATTTCCAATTTCAACCAAACAGGCTAGAAATGCTTCAATTGAGCTAATTAGCTTATTGTGAGAATATTACAAACGTCTGACAAAACTGAAAAATGTAAATTTCCAATCAACCAAACATGCTAGAAATGCTTCAATTGAGCTAATTAGCTTATTGTGAGAATATTACAAACGTCTGACAAAAGTGAAAAATGTAAATTTCCAATTTCAACCAAACATGCTAGAAATGCTCCAATTGAGCTAATTAGCTTATTGTGAGAATATTACAAACGTCTGACAAAACTGAAAAATGTAATTTTCCAATTTCAACCAAACATGCTAGAAATGCTCCAATTGAGCTAATTGGCTTATTGTGAGAATATTACAAACGTCTGACAAAACTGAAAAATGTAAATTTCCAATTTCAACCAAACATGCTAGAAATGCTCCAATTGAGCTAATTAGCTTATTGTGAGAATATTACAAACGTCTGACAAAACTGAAAAATGTAAATTTCCAATTTCAACCAAACATGCTAGAAATGCTCAAATTGCGCAAATAAGCCTACTGTAAGAATTTTACAAACGTCTGACAAAACTGAAAAATGTAAATTTCCAATTTCAACCAAACATGCTAGATATGCTCCAATTGAGCTAATTAGGTTATTGTGAGAATATTACAAACGTCTGACAAAACTGAAAAATGTAAATTTCCAATTTCAACCAAACATGCTAAAAGTGCTCCAATTGAGCTAATTAGCTTATTGTGAGAATATTACAAACGTCTGACAAAACTGAAAAATGTAAATTTCTAATTTCAACCAAACATGCTAGAAATGCTCCAATTGAGCTAATTAGCTTATTGTGAGAATATTGCAATTGTCTGACAAAAGTGAAAAATTTAAATATCCAATTTCAACCAAACATGCTAGAAATGCTCCAATTGAGCTAATTAGCTTATTGTGAGAATATTGCAATTGTCTGACAAAAGTGAAAAATGTAAATTTCCAATTTCAACCGAACATGCTAGAAATGCTCCAATTGAGCTAATTAGCTTATTGTGAGAATATTACAAAGGTCTGACAAATGTGTAAAATGTAAATTTCCAATTTCAACCAAACATGCTAGAACCGTTCCAATTGAGCTAATTAGCTTATTGTGAGAATATTACAAACGTCTGACAAAACTGAAAAATGTAAATTTCCAATTTCAACCAAACATGCTAGAAATGCTCAAATTGCGCATATAAGCCTACTGTAAGAATTTTACAAACGTCTGACAAAACTGAAAAATGTGAATTTCAAATTTCAACCAAACATGCTAGAAATGCTCGAATTGCGAAATAAGCCTACTGTAAGAATTTTACAAACGTTTGACAGAACTGAAAAATGTAAATTTTCAATTTCAACCAAACATGCTAGAAATGCTCCAATTGAGCTAATTAGCTTATTGTGAGAATATTGCAATTGTCTGACAAAAGTGAAAAATGTAAATTTCCAATTTCAACCAAACATGCTAGAAATGCTCCAATTGAGCTAATTAGCTTATTGTGAGAATATTGCAATTGTATGACAAAAGTGAAAAATGTAAATTTCCAATTTCAACCAAACATGCTAGAAATGCTCCAATTGAGCTAATTAGCATATTGAGAGAATATTACAAACGTCTGACAAAACTGAAAAATGTAAATTTCCAATTTCAACCAAACATGCTAGAAATGCTCCAATTGAGCTAATTAGCTTATTGTGAGATTATTGCAATTGTTTGACAAAAGTGAAAAATGTAAATTTCCAATTTCAACCAAACATGCTAGAAATGCTCCAATTGAGCTAATTAGGTTATTGTGAGAATATTACAAACGTCTGACAAAACTGAAAAATGTGAATTTCAAATTTCAACCAAACATGCTAGAAATGCTCGAATTGCGAAATAAGCCTACTGTAAGAATTTTACAAACAGTTGACAAAACTGAAAAATGTAAATTTTCAATTTCAACCAAACATGCTAGAAATGCTCCAATTGAGCTAATTAGCTTATTGTGAGAATATTGCAATTGTCTGACAAAAGTGAAAAATGTAAATTTCCAATTTCATCCAAACATGCTAGAAATGCTCCAATTGAGCTAATTAGCTTATTGTGAGAATATTGCAATTGTCTGACAAAAGTGAAAAATGTAAATTTCCAATTTCAACCAAACATGCTAGAAATGCTCCAATTGAGCTAATCAGCTTATTGAGAGAATATTACAAACGTCTGACAAAACTGAAAAATGTAAATTTCCAATTGCAACCAAACATGCTAGAAATGCTCCAATTGAGCTAATTAGCTTATTGTGAGATTATTGCAATTGTTTGACAAAAGTGAAAAATGTAAATTTCCAATTTCAACCAAACATGCTAGAAATGCTCCAATTGAGCTAATTAGGTTATTGTGAGAATATTACAAACGTCTGACCAAACTGAAAAATGTAAATTTCCAATTTCACCAAAACATGCTAGAAATGCTCCAATTGAGCTAATTAGCTTATTGTGAGAATATTACAAACGTCTGACAAAACTGAAAAATGTAAATTTCCAATTTCAACCAAACATGCTAGAACCGTTCCAATTGAGCTAATTAACTTATTGTGAGAATATTACAAACGTCTGACAAAAGTGAAAAATGTAAATTTCCAATTTCAACCAAACATGCTAGAAATGCTTCAATTGAGCTAATTAGCTTATTGTGAGAATATTACAAACGTCTGACAAAAGTGAAAAATGTAAATTTCCAATTTCAACCAAACATGCTAGAAATGCTCCAATTGAGCTAATTAGCTTATTGTGAGAATATTACAAACGTCTGACAAAA
Organism: Watersipora subatra; assembly: GCF_963576615.1. NCBI lineage: Eukaryota > Metazoa > Bryozoa > Gymnolaemata > Cheilostomatida > Watersiporidae > Watersipora > Watersipora subatra. Next base: position 207,721 of record NW_027045228.1, on the reverse strand, counting down.
CTGAAAAATGTAAATTTCCAATTTCAACCAAACATGCTAGAAATGCTCCAATTGAGCTAATTAGCTTATTGTGAGAATATTACAAACGTCTGACAAAACTGAAAAATGTAAATTTCCAATTTCAACCAAACATGCTAGAAATGCTCCAATTGAGCTAATTAGCTTATTGTGAGAATATTACAAACGTCTTACAAAACTGAAAAATGTAATTTTCCAATTTCAACCAAACATGCTAGAAATGCTCCAATTGAGCTAATTGGCTTATTGTGAGAATATTACAAACGTCTGACAAAACTGAAAAATGTAAATTTCCAATTTCAACCAAACATGCTAGAAATGCTCCAATTGAGCTAATTAGCTTATTGTGAGAATATTACAAACGTCTGACAAAACTGAAAAATGTAAATTTCCAATTTCAACCAAACATGCTAGAAATGCTCAAATTGCGCAAATAAGCCTACTGTAAGAATTTTACAAACGTCTGACAAAACTGAAAAATGTAAATTTCTAATTTCAACCAAACATGCTAGATATGCTCCAATTGAGCTAATTAGGTTATTGTGAGAATATTACAAACGTCTGACAAAACTGAAAAATGTAAATTTCCAATTTCAACCAAACATGCTAGAAGTGCTCCAATTGAGCTAATTAGCTTATTGTGAGAATATTACAAACGTCTGACAAAACTGAAAAATGTAAATTTCTAATTTCAACTAAACATGCTAGAAATGCTCCAATTGAGCTAATTAGCTTATTGTGAGAATATTGCAATTGTCTGACAAAAGTGAAAAATTTAAATATCCAATTTCAACCAAACATGCTAGAAATGCTCCAATTGAGCTAATTAGCTTATTGTGAGAATATTGCAATTGTCTGACAAAAGTGAAAAATGTAAATTTCCAATTTCAACCGAACATGCTAGAAATGCTCCAATTGAGCTAATTAGCTTATTGTGAGAATATTACAAAGGTCTGACAAAAGTGTAAAATGTAAATTTCCAATTTCAACCAAACATGCTAGAAATGCTCCAATTGAGCTAATTAGCTTATTGTGAGAATATTACAAACGTCTGACAAAACTGAAAAATGTAAATTTCCAATTTCAACCAAACATGCTAGAAATGCTTCAATTGAGCTAATTAGCTTATTGTGAGAATATTACAAACGTCTGACAAAACTGAAAAATGTAAATTTCCAATTTCAACCAAACATGCTAGAAATGCTCCAATTGAGCTAATTAGCTTATTGTGAGAATATTACAAACGTCTGACAAAAGTGAAAAATGTAAATTTCCAATTTCAACCAAACATGCTAGAAATGCTCAAATTGCGCATATAAGCCTACTGTAAGAATTTTACAAACGTCTGACAAAACTGAAAAATGTAAATTTCCAATTTCAACCAAACATGCTAGAAATGCTCCAATTGAGCTAATTAGCTTATTGAGAGAATATTGCAATTGTCTGACAAAAGTGAAAAATGTAAATTTCCAATTTCAACCAAACATGCTAGAAATGCTCCAATTGAGCTAATTAGGTTATTGTGAGAATATTACAAACGTCTGACAAAACTGAAAAATGTGAATTTCAAATTTCAACCAAACATGCTAGAAATGCTCGAATTGCGAAATAAGCCTACTCTAAGAATTTTACAAACGTTTGACAAAACTGAAAAATGTAAATTTTCAATTTCAACCAAACATGCTAGAAATGCTCCAATTGAGCTAATTAGCTTATTGTGAGAATATTGCAACTGTCTGACAAAAGTGAAAAATGTAAATTTCCAATTTCAACCAAACATGCTAGAAATGCTCCAATTGAGCTAATTAGCTTATTGTGAGAATATTACAAACGTCTGACAAAACTGAAAAATGTAAATTTCCAATTTCAACCAAACATGCTAGAAATGCTCCAATTGAGCTAATTAGCTTATTGTGAGAATATTACAAACGTCTGACAAAACTGAAAAATGTAAATTTCCAATTTCAACCAAACATGCTAGAAATGCTCCAATTGAGCTAATTAGCTTATTGTGAGAATATTACAAACGTCTTACAAAACTGAAAAATGTAATTTTCCAATTTCAACCAAACATGCTAGAAATGCTCCAATTGAGCTAATTGGCTTATTGTGAGAATATTACAAACGTCTGACAAAACTGAAAAATGTAAATTTCCAATTTCAACCAAACATGCTAGAAATGCTCCAATTGAGCTAATTAGCTTATTGTGAGAATATTACAAACGTCTGACAAAACTGAAAAATGTAAATTTCCAATTTCAACCAAACATGCTAGAAATGCTCAAATTGCGCAAATAAGCCTACTATAAGAATTTTACAAACGTCTGACAAAACTGAAAAATGTAAATTTCTAATTTCAACCAAACATGCTAGATATGCTCCAATTGAGCTAATTAGGTTATTGTGAGAATATTACAAACGTCTGACAAAACTGAAAAATGTAAATTTCCAATTTCAACCAAACATGCTAGAAGTGCTCCAATTGAGCTAATTAGCTTATTGTGAGAATATTACAAACGTCTGACAAAACTGAAAAATGTAAATTTCTAATTTCAACTAAACATGCTAGAAATGCTCCAATTGAGCTAATTAGCTTATTGTGAGAATATTGCAATTGTCTGACAAAAGTGAAAAATTTAAATATCCAATTTCAACCAAACATGCTAGAAATGCTCCAATTGAGCTAATTAGCTTATTGTGAGAATATTGCAATTGTCTGACAAAAGTGAAAAATGTAAATTTCCAATTTCAACCGAACATGCTAGAAATGCTCCAATTGAGCTAATTAGCTTATTGTGAGAATATTACAAAGGTCTGACAAAAGTGTAAAATGTAAATTTCCAATTTCAACCAAACATGCTAGAAATGCTCCAATTGAGCTAATTAGCTTATTGTGAGAATATTACAAACGTCTGACAAAACTGAAAAATGTAAATTTCCAATTTCAACCAAACATGCTAGAAATGCTTCAATTGAGCTAATTAGCTTATTGTGAGAATATTACAAACGTCTGACAAAACTGAAAAATGTAAATTTCCAATTTCAACCAAACATGCTAGAAATGCTCCAATTGAGCTAATTAGCTTATTGTGAGAATATTACAAACGTCTGACAAAAGTGAAAAATGTAAATTTCCAATTTCAACCAAACATGCTAGAAATGCTCAAATTGCGCATATAAGCCTACTGTAAGAATTTTACAAACGTCTGACAAAACTGAAAAATGTAAATTTCCAATTTCAACCAAACATGCTAGAAATGCTCCAATTGAGCAAATTAGCTTATTGAGAGAATATTGCAATTGTCTGACAAAAGTGAAAAATGTAAATTTCCAATTTCAACCAAACATGCTAGAAATGCTCCAATTGAGCTAATTAGGTTATTGTGAGAATATTACAAACGTCTGACAAAACTGAAAAATGTGAATTTCAAATTTCAACCAAACATGCTAGAAATGCTCGAATTGCGAAATAAGCCTACTGTAAGAATTTTACAAACGTTTGACAAAACTGAAAAATGTAAATTTTCAATTTCAACCAAACATGCTAGAAATGCTCCAATTGAGCTAATTAGCTTATTGTGAGAATATTGCAATTGTCTGACAAAAGTGAAAAATGTAAATTTCCAATTTCAACCAAACATGCTAGAAATGCTCCAATTGAGCTAATTAGCTTATTGTGAGAATATCGCAATTGTCTGACAAAAGTGAAAAATGTAAATTTCCAATTTCAACCAAACATGCTAGAAATGCTCCAATTGAGCTAATTAGCTTATTGAGAGAATATTACAAACGTCTGACAAAACTGAAAAATGTAAATTTCCAATTTCAACCAAACATGCTAGAAATGCTCCAATTGAGCTAATTAGCTTATTGTGAGATTATTGCAATTGTTTGACAAAAGTGAAAAATGTAAATTTCCAATTTCAACCAAACATGCTAGAAATGCTCCAATTGAGCTAATTAGGTTATTGTGAGAATATTACAAACGTCTGACCAAACTGAAAAATGTAAATTTCCAATTTCACCAAAACATGCTAGAAATGCTCCAATTGAGCTAATTAGCTTATTGTGAGAATATTACAAACGTCTGACAAAACTGAAAAATGTAAATTTCCAATTTCAACCAAACATGCTAGAACCGTTCCAATTGAGCTAATTAGCTTATTGTGAGAATATTACAAACGTCTGACAAAAGTGAAAAATGTAAATTTCCAATTTCAACCAAACATGCTAGAAATGCTCAAATTGCGCATATAAGCCTACTGTAAGAATTTTACAAACGTCTGACAAAACTGAAAAATGTGAATTTCAAATTTCAACCAAACATGCTAGAAATGCTCGAATTGCGAAATAAGCCTACTGTAAGAATTTTACAAACGTTTGACAGAACTGAAAAATGTAAATTTTCAATTTCAACCAAACATGCTAGAAATGCTCCAATTGAGCTAATTAGCTTATTGTGAGAATATTGCAACTGTCTGACAAAAGTGAAAAATGTAAATTTCCATTTTCAACCAAACATGCTAGAAATGCTCCAATTGAGCTAATTAGCTTATTGTGAGAATATTGCAATTGTCAGACAAAAGTGAAAAATGTAATTTTCCAATTTCAACCAAACATGCTAGAAATGCTCCAATTGAGCTAATTAGCTTATTGAGAGAATATTACAAACGTCTGACAAAACTGAAAAATGTAAATTTCCAATTTCAACCAAACATGCTAGAAATGCTCCAATTGAGCTAATTAGCTTATTGTGAGATTATTGCAATTGTTTGACAAAAGTGAAAAATGTAAATTTCCAATTTCAACCAAACATGCTAGAAATGCTCCAATTGAGCTAATTAGCTTATTGTGAGAATATTACAAACGTCTGACAAAAGTGAAAAATGTAAATTTCCAATTTCAACCAAACATGCTAGAAACGTTCCAATTGAGCTAATTAGCTTATTGTGAGAATATTACAAACCTCTGACAAAAGTGAAAAATGTAAATTTCCAATTTCAACCAAACATGCTAGAAATGCTCCAATTGAGCTAATTAGCTTATTGTGAGAATATTGCAATTGTCTGACAAAAGTGAAAAATGTAAATTTCCAATTTCAACCAAACATGCTAGAAATGCTCCAATTGAGCTAATTAGCTTATTGTGAGAATATTGCAATTGTCTGACAAAAGTGAAAAATGTAAATTTCCAATTTCAACCAAACATGCTAGAAATGCTCCAATTGAGCTAATTAGCTTATTGAGAGAATATTACAAACGTCTGACAAAACTGAAAAATGTAAATTTCCAATTTCAACCAAACATGCTAGAAATGCTCCAATTGAGCTAATTAGCTTATTGTGAGAATATTACAAACGTCTGACAAAACTGAAAAATGTAAATTTCCAATTTCAACCAAACATGCTAGAAATGCTCCAATTGAGCTAATTAGCTTATTGTGAGATTATTGCAATATTTTGACAAAAGTGAAAAATGTAAATTTCCAATTTCAACCAAACATGCTAGAAATGCTCCAATTGAGCTAATTAGCTTATTGTGAGAATATTACAAACGTCTGACCAAACTGAAAAATGTAAATTTCCAATTTCAACAAAACATGCTAGAAATGCTCCAATTGAGCTAATTAGCTTATTGTGAGAATATTACAAACGTCTGACAAAACTGAAAAATGTAAATTTCCAATTTCAACCAAACATGCTAGAACCGTTCCAAATGAGCTAATTAGCTTATTGTGAGAATATTACAAACGTCTGACAAAAGTGAAAAATGTAAATTTCCAATTTCAACCAAACATGCTAGAAATGCTCAAATTGCGCATATAAGCCTACTGTAAGAATTTTACAAACGTCTGACAAAACTGAAAAATTTGAATTTCAAATTTCAACCAAACATGCTAGAAATGCTCGAATTGCGAAATAAGCCTACTGTAAGAATTTTACAAACGTTTGACAAAACTGAAAAATGTAAATTTTCAATTTCAACCAAACATGCTAGAAATGCTCCAATTGAGCTAATTAGCTTATTGTGAGAATATTGCAATTGTCTGACAAAAGTGAAAAATGTAAATTTCCAATTTCAACCAAACATGCTAGAAATGCTCCAATTGAGCTAATTAGCTTATTGTGAGAATATTGCAATTGTCTGACAAAAGTGAAAAATGTAAATTTCCAATTTCAACCAAACATGCTAGAAATGCTCCAATTGAGCTAATTAGCTTATTGAGAGAATATTACAAACGTCTGACAAAACTGAAAAATGTAAATTTCCAATTTCAACCAAACATGCTAGAAATGCTCCAATTGAGCTAATTAGCTTATTGTGAGATTATTGCAATTGTTTGACAAAAGTGAAAAATGTAATATTCCAATTTCAACAAAACATGCTAGAAATGCTCCAATTGAGCTAATTAGCTTATTGTGAGAATATTACAAACGTCTGACAAAACTGAAAAATGTAAATTTCCAATTTCAACCAAACATGCTAGAAACGTTCCAATTGAGCTAATTAGCTTATTGTGAGAATATTACAAACCTCTGACAAAAGTGAAAAATGTAAATTTCCAATTTCAACCAAACATGCTAGAAATGCTCCAATTGAGCTAATTAGCTTATTGTGAGAATATTGCAATTGTCTGACAAAAGTGAAAAATGTAAATTTCCAATTTCAACCAAACATGCTAGAAATGCTCCAATTGAGCTAATTAGCTTATTGTGAGAATATTGCAATTGTCTGACAAAAGTGAAAAATGTAAATTTCCAATTTCAACCAAACATGCTAGAAATGCTCCAATTGAGCTAATTAGCTTATTGTGAGAATATTACAAACGTCTGACAAAACTGAAAAATGTAAATTTCCAATTTCAACCAAACATGCTAGAAATGCTCCAATTGAGCTAATTAGCTTATTGTGAGAATATTACAAACGTCTTACAAAACTGAAAAATGTAATTTTCCAATTTCAACCAAACATGCTAGAAATGCTCCAATTGAGCTAATTGGCTTATTGTGAGAATATTACAAACGTCTGACAAAACTGAAAAATGTAAATTTCCAATTTCAACCAAACATGCTAGAAATGCTCCAATTGAGCTAATTAGCTTATTGTGAGAATATTACAAACGTCTGACAAAACTGAAAAATGTAAATTTCCAATTTCAACCAAACATGCTAGAAATGCTCAAATTGCGCAAATAAGCCTACTGTAAGAATTTTACAAACGTCTGACAAAACTGAAAAATGTAAATTTCTAATTTCAACCAAACATGCTAGAAATGCTCCAATTGAGCTAATTAGCTTATTGTGAGAATATTACAAACGTCTGACAAAACTGAAAAATGTAAATTTCCAATTTCAACCAAACATGCTAGAAGTGCTCCAATTGAGCTAATTAGGTTATTGTGAGAATATTACAAACGTCTGACAAAACTGAAAAATGTAAATTTCTAATTTCAACTAAACATGCTAGAAATGCTCCAATTGAGCTAATTAGCTTATTGTGAGAATATTGCAATTGTCTGACAAAAGTGAAAAATGTAAATTTCCAATTTCAACCAAACATGCTAGAAATGCTCCAATTGAGCTAATTAGCTTATTGTGAGAATATTGCAATTGTCTGACAAAAGTGAAAAATGTAAATTTCCAAATTCAACCAAACATGCTAGAAATGCTCCAATTGAGCTAATTAGCTTATTGTGAGAATATTGCAATTGTCTGACAAAAGTGAGAAATGTGAATTTCCAATTTCAACCAAACATGCTAGAAATGCTCCAGTTGAGCTAATTAGCTTATTGTGAGAATATTGCAATTGTCTGACAAAAGTGAAAAATGTAAATTTCCAATTTCAACCAAACATGCTAGAAATGCTCCAATTGAGCTAATTAGCTTATTGAGAGAATATTACAAACGTCTGACAAAACTGAAAAATGTAAATTTCCAATTTCAACAGAACATGCTAGAAATGCTCCAATTGAGCTAATTAGCTTATTGTGAGAATATTACAAACGTCTGACAAAACTGAAAAATGTAAATTTCCAATTTCAACCAAACATGCTAGAAATGCTTCAATTGAGCTAATTAGCTTATTGTGAGAATATTACAAACGTCTGACAAAAGTGAAAAATGTAAATTTCCAATTTCAACCAAACATGCTAGAAATGCTCCAATTGAGCTAATTAGCTTATTGTGAAATTATTGCAATTGTTTGACAAAAGTGAAAAATGTAAATTTCCAATTTCAACCAAACATGCTAGAAATGCTCCAATTGAGCTAATTGGCTTATTGTGAGAATATTACAAACGTCTGACAAAACTGAAAAATGTAAATTTCCAATTTCAACCAAACATGCTAGAAATGCTCCAATTGAGCTAATTAGCTTATTGTGAGAATATTACAAACGTCTGACAAAACTGAAAAATGTAAATTTCCAATTTCAACCAAACATGCTAGAAATGCTCAAATTGCGCAAATAAGCCTACTGTAAGAATTTTACAAACGTCTGACAAAACTGAAAAATGTAAATTTCTAATTTCAACCAAACATGCTAGAAATGCTCCAATTGAGCTAATTATCTTATTGTGAGAATATTACAAACGTCTGACAAAACTGAAAAATGTAAATTTCCAATTTCAACCAAACATGCTAGAAGTGCTCCAATTGAGCTAATTAGGTTATTGTGAAAATATTACAAACGTCTGACAAAACTGAAAAATGTAAATTTCTAATTTCAACTAAACATGCTAGAAATGCTCCAATTGAGCTAATTAGCTTATTGTGAGAATATTGCAATTGTCTGACAAAAGTGAAAAATGTAAATTTCCAATTTCAACCAAACATGCTAGAAATGCTCCAATTGAGCTAATTAGCTTATTGTGAGAATATTGCAATTGTCTGACAAAAGTGAAAAATGTAAATTTCCAAATTCAACCAAACATGCTAGAAATGCTCCAATTGAGCTAATTAGCTTATTGTGAGAATATTGCAATTGTCTGACAAAAGTGAGAAATGTGAATTTCCAATTTCAACCAAACATGCTAGAAATGCTCCAGTTGAGCTAATTAGCTTATTGTGAGAATATTGCAATTGTCTGACAAAAGTGAAAAATGTAAATTTCCAATTTCAACCAAACATGCTAGAAATGCTCCAATTGAGCTAATTAGCTTATTGAGAGAATATTACAAACGTCTGACAAAACTGAAAAATGTAAATTTCCAATTTCAACAGAACATGCTAGAAATGCTCCAATTGAGCTAATTAGCTTATTGTGAGAATATTACAAACGTCTGACAAAACTGAAAAATGTAAATTTCCAATTTCAACCAAACATGCTAGAAATGCTCCAATTGAGCTAATTAGCTTATTGTGAAATTATTGCAATTGTTTGACAAAAGTGAAAAATGTAAATTTCCAATTTCAACCAAACATGCTAGAAATGCTCCAATTGAGCTAATTAGCTTATTGTGAGAATATTACAAACGTCTGACCAAACTGAAAAATGTAAATTTCCAATTTCAACAAAACATGCTAAAAATGCTCCAATTGAGCTAATTAGCTTATTGTGAGAATATTACAAACGTCTGACAAAAGTGAAAAATGTAAATTTCCAATTTCAACCAAACATGCTAGAAATGCTCAAATTGCGCATATAAGCCTACTGTAAGAATTTTACAAACGTCTGACAAAACTGAAAAATGTGAATTTCAAATTTCAACCAAACATGCTAGAAATGCTCGAATTGCGAAATAAGCCTACTGTAAGAATTTTACAAACGTTTGACAAAACTGAAAAATGTAAATTTTCAATTTCAACCAAACATGCTAGAAATGCTCCAATTGAGCTAATTAGCTTATTGTGAGAATATTGCAATTGTCTGACAAAAGTGAAAAATGTAAATTTCCAATTTCAACCAAACATGCTAGAAATGCTCCAATTGAGCTAATTAGCTTATTGAGAGAATATTACAAACGTCTGACAAAACTGAAAAATGTAAATTTCCAATTTCAACCAAACATGCTAGAAATGCTCCAATTGAGCTAATTAGCTTATTGTGAGATTATTGCAATTGTTTGACAAAAGTGAAAAATGTAAATTTCCAATTTCAACCAAACATGCTAGAAATGCTCCAATTGAGCTAATTAGCTTATTGTGAGAATATTACAAACGTCTGACCAAACTGAAAAATGTAAATTTCCAATTTCAACAAAACATGCTAGAAATGCTCCAATTGAGCTAATTAGCTTATTGTGAGAATATTACAAACGTCTGACAAAACTGAAAAATGTAAATTTCCAATTTCAACCAAACATGCTAGAAATGCTCCAATTGAGCTAATTAGCTTATTGTGAGAATATTGCAATTGTCTGACAAAAGTGAAAAATGTAAATTTCCAATTTCAACCAAACATGCTAGAAATGCTCCAATTGAGCTAATTAGCTTATTGTGAGAATATTACAAACGTCTGATAAAACTGAAAAGTGTAAATTTCCAATTTCAACCAAACATGCTAGAAATGCTCCAATTGAGCTAATTAGCTTATTGTGAGAATATTGCAATTGTCTGACAAAAGGGAAAAATGTAAATTTCCAATTTCAACCAAACATGCTAGAAATGCTCCAATTGAGCTAATTAGCTTATTGTGAGAATATTAAAAACGTCTGACCAAACTGAAAAATGTAAATTTCCAATTTCAACCAAACATGCTAGAAATGCTCCAATTGAGCTAATTAGTTTATTGTAAGAATATTACAAACGTCTGACAAAACTGAAAAATGTAAATTTCCAATTTCAACCAAACATGCTGGAAATGTTCCAATTGAGCTAATTAGCTTATTGTGAGAATATTACAAACGTCTGACAAAAGTGAAAAATGTAATTTTCCAATTTCAACCAAACATGCTAGAAATGCTCCAATTAAGCTAATTAGCTTATTGTGAGAATATTGCAATTGTCTGACAAAAGTGAAAAATGTAAATTTCCAATTTCAACTAAACATGCTAGAAATGCTGCAATTGAGCTAATTAGCTTATTGTGAGAATATTGCAATTGTCTGACAAAAGTGAAAAATGTAAATTTCCAATTTCAACCAAACATGCTAGAAATGCTCCGATTGAGCTAATTAGCTTATTGTGAGAATATTGCAATTGTTTGACAAAAGTGAAAAATGTAAATTTCCAATTTCAACCAAACATGCTAGAAATGCTCCAATTGAGCTAATTAGCTTATTGTGAGAATATTACAAAGGTCTGACAAAACTGAAAAATGTAAATTTCCAATTTCAACCAAACATGCTAGAAATGCTCCAATTGAGCTAATTAGCTTAATGTGAGATTATTACAAACGTCTGACAAAACTGAAAAATGTAAATTTCCAATTTCAACCAAACATGCTAGAAATGCTCCAATTGAGCTAATTAGCTTATTGTGAGAATATTACAAACGTCTGACCAAACTGAAAAATGTAAATTTCCAATTTCAACCAAACATGCTAGAAATGCTCCAATTGAGCTAATTAGCTTATTGTGAGAATATTACAAACGTCTGACAAAACTGAAAAATGTAAATTTCCAATCTCAACCAAACATGCTAGAAATGCTCCAATTGAACTAATTAGCCTATTGTGAGAATATTACAAACGTCTGACAAAACTGAAAAATGTAAATTTCCAATTTCAACCAAACATGCTAGAAATGCTCCAATTGAGCTAATTAGCTTATTGTGAGAATATTACAAACGTCTGACAAAACTGAAAAATGTAAATTTCTAATTTCAGCTAAACATGCTAGAAATGCTCCAATTGAGCTAATTAGCTTATTGTGAGAATATTGCAATTGTCTGACAAAAGTGAAAAATGTAAATTTCCAATTTCAACCAAACATGCTAGAAATGCTCCAATTGAGCTAATTAGCTTATTTTGAGAATATTACAAAGGTCTGACAAAAGTGAAAAATTTAAATTTCCAATTTCAACCAAACATGCTAGAAATGCTCCAATTGAGCTAATTAGCTTATTGTGAGAATATTACAAACGTCTGACAAAACTGAAAAATGTAAATTTCCAATTTTAACCAAACATGCTAGAAATGCTCCAATTGATCTAATTAGCTTATTGTGAGAATATTACAAACGTCTGACAAAACTGAAAAATGTAAATTTCCAATTTCAACCAAACATGCTAGAAATGCTCCAATTGAGCTAATTAGCTTATTGTGAGAATATTACAAACGTCTTACAAAACTGAAAAATGTAATTTTCCAATTCAAACAGAACATGCTAGAAATGCTCCAATTGAGCTAATTAGCTTATTGTGAGAATATTACAAACGTCTGACAAAACTGAAAAATGTAAATTTCCAATTTCAACCAAACATGCTAGAAATGCTCCAATTGAACTAATTGGCTTATTGTGAGAATATTACAAACGTCTGACAAAACTGAAAAATGTAAATTTCCAATTTCAACCAAACATGCTAGAAATGCTCAAATTGCGCAAATAAGCCTACTGTAAGAATTTTACAAACGTCTGACAAAACTGAAAAATGTAAATTTCTAATTTCAACCAAACATGCTAGAAATGCTCCAATTGAGCTAATTAGCTTATTGTGAGAATATTACAAACGTCTGACAAAACTGAAAAATGTAAATTTCCAATTTCAACCAAACATGCTAGAAATGCTCCAATTGAGCTAATTAGCTTATTGTGAGAATATTACAAACGTCTGACAAAACTGAAAAATGTAAATTTCCAATTTCAACCAAACATGCTAGAAATGCTCCAATTGAGCTAATTAGCTTATTGTGAGAATATTACAAACGTCTGACAAAACTGAAAAATGTAAATTTCCAATTTCAACCAAACATGCTAGAAATGCTCCAATTGAGCTAATTAGCTTATTGTGAGAATATTGCAATTGTCTGACAAAAGTGAGAAATGTGAATTTCCAATTTCAACCAAACATGCTAGAAATGCTCCAGTTGAGCTAATTAGCTTATTGTGAGAATATTGCAATTGTCTGACAAAAGTGAAAAATGTAAATTTCCAATTTCAACCAAACATGCTAGAAATGCTCCAATTGAGCTAATTAGCTTATTGAGAGAATATTACAAACGTCTGACAAAACTGAAAAATGTAAATTTCCAATTTCAACAGAACATGCTAGAAATGCTCCAATTGAGCTAATTAGCTTATTGTGAGAATATTACAAACGTCTGACAAAACTGAAAAATGTAAATTTCCAATTTCAACCAAACATGCTAGAAATGCTCCAATTGAGCTAATTAGCTTATTGTGAAATTATTGCAATTGTTTGACAAAAGTGAAAAATGTAAATTTCCAATTTCAACCAAACATGCTAGAAATGCTCCAATTGAGCTAATTAGCTTATTGTGAGAATATTACAAACGTCTGACCAAACTGAAAAATGTAAATTTCCAATTTCAACAAAACATGCTAAAAATGCTCCAATTGAGCTAATTAGCTTATTGTGAGAATATTACAAACGTCTGACAAAAGTGAAAAATGTAAATTTCCAATTTCAACCAAACATGCTAGAAATGCTCAAATTGCGCATATAAGCCTACTGTAAGAATTTTACAAACGTCTGACAAAACTGAAAAATGTGAATTTCAAATTTCAACCAAACATGCTAGAAATGCTCGAATTGCGAAATAAGCCTACTGTAAGAATTTTACAAACGTTTGACAAAACTGAAAAATGTAAATTTTCAATTTCAACCAAACATGCTAGAAATGCTCCAATTGAGCTAATTAGCTTATTGTGAGAATATTGCAATTGTCTGACAAAAGTGAAAAATGTAAATTTCCAATTTCAACCAAACATGCTAGAAATGCTCCAATTGAGCTAATTAGCTTATTGAGAGAATATTACAAACGTCTGACAAAACTGAAAAATGTAAATTTCCAATTTCAACCAAACATGCTAGAAATGCTCCAATTGAGCTAATTAGCTTATTGTGAGATTATTGCAATTGTTTGACAAAAGTGAAAAATGTAAATTTCCAATTTCAACCAAACATGCTAGAAATGCTCCAATTGAGCTAATTAGCTTATTGTGAGAATATTACAAACGTCTGACCAAACTGAAAAATGTAAATTTCCAATTTCAACAAAACATGCTAGAAATGCTCCAATTGAGCTAATTAGCTTATTGTGAGAATATTACAAACGTCTGACAAAACTGAAAAATGTAAATTTCCAATTTCAACCAAACATGCTAGAAATGCTCCAATTGAGCTAATTAGCTTATTGTGAGAATATTGCAATTGTCTGACAAAAGTGAAAAATGTAAATTTCCAATTTCAACCAAACATGCTAGAAATGCTCCAATTGAGCTAATTAGCTTATTGTGAGAATATTACAAACGTCTGATAAAACTGAAAAGTGTAAATTTCCAATTTCAACCAAACATGCTAGAAATGCTCCAATTGAGCTAATTAGCTTATTGTGAGAATATTGCAATTGTCTGACAAAAGGGAAAAATGTAAATTTCCAATTTCAACCAAACATGCTAGAAATGCTCCAATTGAGCTAATTAGCTTATTGTGAGAATATTAAAAACGTCTGACCAAACTGAAAAATGTAAATTTCCAATTTCAACCAAACATGCTAGAAATGCTCCAATTGAGCTAATTAGTTTATTGTAAGAATATTACAAACGTCTGACAAAACTGAAAAATGTAAATTTCCAATTTCAACCAAACATGCTGGAAATGTTCCAATTGAGCTAATTAGCTTATTGTGAGAATATTACAAACGTCTGACAAAAGTGAAAAATGTAATTTTCCAATTTCAACCAAACATGCTAGAAATGCTCCAATTAAGCTAATTAGCTTATTGTGAGAATATTGCAATTGTCTGACAAAAGTGAAAAATGTAAATTTCCAATTTCAACTAAACATGCTAGAAATGCTGCAATTGAGCTAATTAGCTTATTGTGAGAATATTGCAATTGTCTGACAAAAGTGAAAAATGTAAATTTCCAATTTCAACCAAACATGCTAGAAATGCTCCGATTGAGCTAATTAGCTTATTGTGAGAATATTGCAATTGTCTGACAAAAGTGAAAAATGTAAATTTCCAATTTCAACCAAACATGCTAGAAATGCTCCAATTGAGCTAATTAGCTTATTGTGAGAATATTACAAAGGTCTGACAAAACTGAAAAATGTAAATTTCCAATTTCAACCAAACATGCTAGAAATGCTCCAATTGAGCTAATTAGCTTAATGTGAGATTATTACAAACGTCTGACAAAACTGAAAAATGTAAATTTCCAATTTCAACCAAACATGCTAGAAATGCTCCAATTGAGCTAATTAGCTTATTGTGAGAATATTACAAACGTCTGACCAAACTGAAAAATGTAAATTTCCAATTTCAACCAAACATGCTAGAAATGCTCCAATTGAGCTAATTAGCTTATTGTGAGAATATTACAAACGTCTGACAAAACTGAAAAATGTAAATTTCCAATCTCAACCAAACATGCTAGAAATGCTCCAATTGAACTAATTAGCCTATTGTGAGAATATTACAAACGTCTGACAAAACTGAAAAATGTAAATTTCCAATTTCAACCAAACATGCTAGAAATGCTCCAATTGAGCTAATTAGCTTATTGTGAGAATATTACAAACGTCTGACAAAACTGAAAAATGTAAATTTCTAATTTCAGCTAAACATGCTAGAAATGCTCCAATTGAGCTAATTAGCTTATTGTGAGAATATTGCAATTGTCTGACAAAAGTGAAAAATGTAAATTTCCAATTTCAACCAAACATGCTAGAAATGCTCCAATTGAGCTAATTAGCTTATTTTGAGAATATTACAAAGGTCTGACAAAAGTGAAAAATTTAAATTTCCAATTTCAACCAAACATGCTAGAAATGCTCCAATTGAGCTAATTAGCTTATTGTGAGAATATTACAAACGTCTGACAAAACTGAAAAATGTAAATTTCCAATTTTAACCAAACATGCTAGAAATGCTCCAATTGATCTAATTAGCTTATTGTGAGAATATTACAAACGTCTGACAAAACTGAAAAATGTAAATTTCCAATTTCAACCAAACATGCTAGAAATGCTCCAATTGAGCTAATTAGCTTATTGTGAGAATATTACAAACGTCTTACAAAACTGAAAAATGTAATTTTCCAATTCAAACAGAACATGCTAGAAATGCTCCAATTGAGCTAATTAGCTTATTGTGAGAATATTACAAACGTCTGACAAAACTGAAAAATGTAAATTTCCAATTTCAACCAAACATGCTAGAAATGCTCCAATTGAACTAATTGGCTTATTGTGAGAATATTACAAACGTCTGACAAAACTGAAAAATGTAAATTTCCAATTTCAACCAAACATGCTAGAAATGCTCAAATTGCGCAAATAAGCCTACTGTAAGAATTTTACAAACGTCTGACAAAACTGAAAAATGTAAATTTCTAATTTCAACCAAACATGCTAGAAATGCTCCAATTGAGCTAATTAGCTTATTGTGAGAATATTACAAACGTCTGACAAAACTGAAAAATGTAAATTTCCAATTTCAACCAAACATGCTAGAAATGCTCCAATTGAGCTAATTAGCTTATTGTGAGAATATTACAAACGTCTGACAAAACTGAAAAATGTAAATTTCCAATTTCAACCAAACATGCTAGAAATGCTCCAATTGAGCTAATTAGCTTATTGTGAGAATATTACAAACGTCTGACAAAACTGAAAAATGTAAATTTCCAATTTCAACCAAACATGCTAGAAATGCTCAAATTGCGCATATAAGCCTACTGTAAGAATTTTACAAACGTCTGACAAAACTGAAAAATGTGAATTTCAAATTTCAACCAAACATGCTAGAAATGCTCGAATTGCGAAATAAGCCTAATGTAAGAATTTTACAAACGTTTGACAAAACTGAAAAATGTAAATTTTCAATTTCAACCAAACATGCTAGAAATGCTCCAATTGAGCTAATTAGCTTATTGTGAGAATATTGCAATTGTCTGACAAAAGTGAAAAATGTAAATTTCCAATTTCAACCAAACATGCTAGAAATGCTCCAATTGAGCTAATTAGCTTATTGTGAGAATATTGCAATTGTCTGACAAAAGTGAAAAATGTAAATTTCCAATTTCAACCAAACATGCTAGAAATGCTCCAATTGAGCTAATTAGCTTATTGAGAGAATATTACAAACGTCTGACAAAACTGAAAAATGTAAATTTCCAATTTCAACCAAACATGCTAGAAATGCTCCAATTGAGCTAATTAGCTTATTGTGAGATTATTGCAATTGTTTGACAAAAGTGAAAAATGTAAATTTCCAATTTCAACCAAACATGCTAGAAATGCTCCAATTGAGCTAATTAGCTTATTGTGAGAATATTACAAACGTCTGACCAAACTGAAAAATGTAAATTTCCAATTTCAACAAAACATGCTAGAAATGCTCCAATTGAGCTAATTAGCTTATTGTGAGAATATTACAAACGTCTGACAAAACTGAAAAATGTAAATTTCCAATTTCAACCAAACATGCTAGAAATGCTCCAATTGAGCTAATTAGCTTATTGTGAGAATATTGCAATTGTCTGACAAAAGTGAAAAATGTAAATTTCCAATTTCAACCAAACATGCTAGAAATGCTCCAATTGAGCTAATTAGCTTATTGTGAGAATATTACAAACGTCTGATAAAACTGAAAAGTGTAAATTTCCAATTTCAACCAAACATGCTAGAAATGCTCCAATTGAGCTAATTAGCTTATTGTGAGAATATTGCAATTGTCTGACAAAAGGGAAAAATGTTAATTTCCAATTTCAACCAAACATGCTAGAAATGCTCCAATTGAGCTAATTAGCTTATTGTGAGAATATTAAAAACGTCTGACAAAACTGAAAAATGTAAATTTCCAATTTCAACCAAACATGCTAGAAATGTTCCAATTGAGCTAATTAGCTTATTGTGAGAATATTACAAACGTCTGACAAAAGTGAAAAATGTAATTTTCCAATTTCAACCAAACATGCTAGAAATGCTCCAATTAAGCTAATTAGCTTATTGTGAGAATATTGCAATTGTCTGACAAAAGTGAAAAATGTAAATTTCCAATTTCAACTAAACATGCTAGAAATGCTCCAATTGAGCTAATTAGCTTATTGTGAGAATATTGCAATTGTCTGACAAAAGTGAAAAATGTAAATTTCCAATTTCAACCAAACATGCTAGAAATGCTCCAATTGAGCTAATTAGCTTATTGTGAGAATATTACAAAGGTCTGACAAAACTGAAAAATGTAAATTTCCAATTTCAACCAAACATGCTAGAAATGCTCCAATTGAGCTAATTAGCTTATTGTGAGATTATTACAAACGTCTGACAAAACTGAAAAATGTAAATTTCCAATTTCAACCAAACATGCTAGAAATGCTCCAATTGAGCTAATTAGCTTATTGTGAGAATATTACAAACGTCTGACCAAACTGAAAAATGTAAATTTCCAATTTCAACCAAACATGCTAGAAATGCTCCAATTGAGCTAATTAGCTTATTGTGAGAATATTACAAACGTCTGACAAAACTGAAAAATGTAAATTTCCAATCTCAACCAAACATGCTAGAAATGCTCCAATTGAACTAATTAGCCTATTGTGAGAATATTACAAACGTCTGACAAAACTGAAAAATGTAAATTTCCAATTTCAACCAAACATGCTAGAAATGCTCCAATTGAGCTAATTAGCTTATTGTGAGAATATTACAAACGTCTGACAAAACTGAAAAATGTAAATTTCTAATTTCAACTAAACATGCTAGAAATGCTCCAATTGAGCTAATTAGCTTATTGTGAGAATATTGCAATTGTCTGACAAAAGTGAAAAATGTAAATTTCCAATTTCAACCAAACATGCTAGAAATGCTCCAATTGAGCTAATTAGCTTATTTTGAGAATATTACAAAGGTCTGACAAAAGTGAAAAATTTAAATTTCCAATTTCAACCAAACATGCTAGAAATGCTCCAATTGAGCTAATTAGCTTATTGTGAGAATATTACAAACGTCTGACAAAACTGAAAAATGTAAATTTCCAATTTCAACCAAACATGCTAGAAATGCTCCAATTGAGCTAATTAGCTTATTGTGAGAATATTACAAACGTCTTACAAAACTGAAAAATGTAATTTTCCAATTCAAATAGAACATGCTAGAAATGCTCCAATTGAGCTAATTAGCTTATTGTGAGAATATTACAAACGTCTGACAAAACTGAAAAATGTAAATTTCCAATTTCAACCAAACATGCTAGAAATGCTCCAATTGAACTAATTGGCTTATTGTGAGAATATTACAAACGTCTGACAAAACTGAAAAATGTAAATTTCCAATTTCAACCAAACATGCTAGAAATGCTCAAATTGCGCAAATAAGCCTACTGTAAGAATTTTACAAACGTCTGACAAAACTGAAAAATGTAAATTTCTAATTTCAACCAAACATGCTAGAAATGCTCCAATTGAGCTAATTAGCTTATTGTGAGAATATTACAAACGTCTGACAAAACTGAAAAATGTAAATTTCCAATTTCAACCAAACATGCTAGAAATGCTCCAATTGAGCTAATTAGCTTATTGTGAGAATATTACAAACGTCTGACAAAACTGAAAAATGTAAATTTCCAATTTCAACCAAACATGCTAGAAATGCTCCAATTGAGCTAATTAGCTTATTGTGAGAATATTACAAACGTCTGACAAAACTGAAAAATGTAAATTTCCAATTTCAACCAAACATGCTAGAAATGCTCCAATTGAGCTAATTAGCTTATTGTGAGAATATTACAAACGTCTGACAAAACTGAAAAATGTAAATTTCCAATTTCAACCAAACATGCTAGAAATGCTCCAATTGAGCTAATTAGCTTATTGTGAGAATATTACAAACGTCTGACAAAACTGAAAAATGTAAATTTCCAATTTCAACCAAACATGCTAGAAATGCTCCAATTGAGCTAATTAGCTTATTGTGAGAATATTACAAACGTCTGACAAAACTGAAAAATGTAAATTTCTAATTTCAACTAAACATGCTAGAAATGCTCCAATTGAGCTAATTAGCTTATTGTGAGAATATTGCAATTGTCTGACAAAAGTGAAAAATGTAAATTTCCAATTTCAACCAAACATGCTAGAAATGCTCCAATTGAGCTAATTAGCTTATTTTGAGAATATTACAAAGGTCTGACAAAAGTGAAAAATTTAAATTTCCAATTTCAACCAAACATGCTAGAAATGCTCCAATTGAGCTAATTAGCTTATTGTGAGAATATTACAAACGTCTGACAAAACTGAAAAATGTAAATTTCCAATTTCAACCAAACATGCTAGAAATGCTCCAATTGATCTAATTAGCTTATTGTGAGAATATTACAAACGTCTGACAAAACTGAAAAATGTAAATTTCCAATTTCAACCAAACATGCTAGAAATGCTCCAATTGAGCTAATTAGCTTATTGTGAGAATATTACAAACGTCTTACAAAACTGAAAAATGTAATTTTCCAATTCCAACAGAACATGCTAGAAATGCTCCAATTGAGCTAATTAGCTTATTGTGAGAATATTACAAACGTCTGACAAAACTGAAAAATGTAAATTTCCATCTTCAACCAAACATGCTAGAAATGCTCCAATTGAGCTAATTAGCTTATTGTGAGAATATTGCAATTGTCTGACAAAAGTGAAAAATGTAAATTTCCAATTTCAACCAAACATGCTAGAAATGCTCCAATTGAGCTAATTAGCTTATTTTGAGAATATTACAAAGGTCTGACAAAAGTGAAAAATTTAAATTTCCAATTTCAACCAAACATGCTAGAAATGCTCCAATTGAGCTAATTAGCTTATTGTGAGAATATTACAAACGTCTGACAAAACTGAAAAATGTAAATTTCCAATTTCAACCAAACATGCTAGAAATGCTCCAATTGATCTAATTAGCTTATTGTGAGAATATTACAAACGTCTGACAAAACTGAAAAATGTAAATTTCCAATTTCAACCAAACATGCTAGAAATGCTCCAATTGAGCTAATTAGCTTATTGTGAGAATATTACAAACGTCTTACAAAACTGAAAAATGTAATTTTCCAATTCCAACAGAACATGCTAGAAATGCTCCAATTGAGCTAATTAGCTTATTGTGAGAATATTACAAACGTCTGACAAAACTGAAAAATGTAAATTTCCAATTTCAACCAAACATGCTAGAAATGCTCCGATTGAACTAATTGGCTTATTGTGAGAATATTACAAACGTCTGACAAAACTGAAAAATGTAAATTTCCAATTTCAACCAAACATGCTAGAAATGCTCCAATTGAGCTAATTAGCTTATTGTGAGAATATTACAAACGTCTGACAAAACTGAAAAATGTAAATTTCCAATTTCAACCAAACATGCTAGAAATGCTCCAATTGAGCTAATTAGCTTATTGTGAGAATATTACAAACGTCTGACAAAACTGAAAAATGTAATTTTCCAAATTCA
Source organism: Watersipora subatra (assembly GCF_963576615.1). Taxonomy (NCBI): domain Eukaryota; kingdom Metazoa; phylum Bryozoa; class Gymnolaemata; order Cheilostomatida; family Watersiporidae; genus Watersipora; species Watersipora subatra. The sequence goes on along the minus strand of NW_027045228.1, from coordinate 186,142 downwards.
ACCAAACATGCTAGAAATGCTCAAATTGAGCTAATTAGCTTATTGTGAGAATATTACAAACGTCTGACAAAACTGAAAAATGTAAATTTCCAATTTCAACCAAACATGCTAGAAATGCTCCAATTGAGCTAATTAGCTTATTGTGAGAATATTACAAACGTCTGACAAAACTGAAAAATGTAAATTTCCAATTTCAACCAAACATGCTAGAAATGCTCCAATTGAGCTAATTAGCTTATTGTGAGAATATTACAAACGTCTGACAAAACTGAAAAATGTAAATTTCCAATTTCAACAAACATGCTAGAAATGCTCCAATTGAGCTAATTAGCTTATTGTGAGAATATTACAAACGTCTGACAAAACTGAAAAATGTAAATTTCTTATCTCAACCAAACATGCTAGAAATGCTCCAATTGAACTAATTAGCCTATTGTGAGAATATTACAAACGTCTGACAAAACTGAAAAATGTAAATTTCTAATTTCAACTAAACATGCTAGAAATGCTCCAATTGAGCTAATTAGCTTATTGTGAGAATATTGCAATTGTCTGACAAAAGTGAAAAATGTAAATTTCTAATTTCAACCAAACATGCTAGAAATGCTCCCAATTGAGCTAATTAGCTTATTGTGAGAATATTGCAATTGTCTGACAAAAGTGAAAAATGTAAATTTCCAATTTCAACCAAACACGCTAGAATTGCTCCAATTGAGCTAATTAGCTTATTTTGAGAATATTACAAAGGTCTGACAAAAGTGAAAAATTTAAATTTCCAATTTCAACCAAACATGCTAGAAATGCTCCAATTGAGCTAATTAGCTTATTGTGAGAATATTACAAACGTCTGACAAAACTGAAAAATGTAAATTTCCAATTTTAACCAAACATGCTAGAAATGCTCCAATTGATCTAATTAGCTTATTGTGAGAATATTACAAACGTCTGACAAAACTGAAAAATGTAAATTTCCAATTTCAACCAAACATGCTAGAAATGCTCCAATTGAGCTAATTAGCTTATTGTGAGAATATTACAAACGTCTGACAAAACTGAAAAATGTAAATTTCCAATTTCAACCAAACATGCTAGAAATGCTCAAATTGCGCAAATAAGCCTACTGTAAGAATTTTACAAACGTCTGACAAAACTGAAAAATGTAAATTTCTAATTTCAACCAAAAAATGCTAGAAATGCTCCAATTGAGCTAATTAGCTTATTGTGAGAATATTACAAACGTCTGACAAAACTGAAAAATGTAAATTTCCAATTTCAACCAAACATGCTAGAAATGCTCCAATTGAGCTAATTAGCTTATTGTGAGAATATTACAAACGTCTGACAAAACTGAAAAATGTAAATTTCTAATTTCAACTAAACATGCTAGAAATGCTCCAATTGAGCTAATTAGCTTATTGAGAGAATATTGCAATTGTCTGACAAAAGTGAAAAATTTAAATTTCCAATTTCAACCAAACATGCTAGAAATGCTCCAATTGAGCTAATTAGCTTATTGTGAGAATATTGCAATTGTCTGACAAAAGTGAAAAATGTAAATTTCCAATTTCAACCAAACATGCTAGAAATGCTCCAATTGAGCTAATTAGCTTATTGTGAGAATATTACAAAGGTCTGACAAAACTGAAAAATGTAAATTTCCAATTTCAACCAAACATGCTAGAAATGCTCCAATTGAGCTAATTAGCTTATTGTGAGAATATTACAAACGTCTTACAAAACTGAAAAATGTAATTTTCCAATTCCAACAGAACATGCTAGAAATGCTCCAATTGAGCTAATTAGCTTATTGTGAGAATATTACAAACGTCTGACAAAACTGAAAAATGTAAATTTCCATCTTCAACCAAACATGCTAGAAATGCTCCAATTGAGCTAATTAGCTTATTGTGAGAATATTGCAATTGTCTGACAAAAGTGAAAAATGTAAATTTCCAATTTCAACCAAACATGCTAGAAATGCTCCAATTGAGCTAATTAGCTTATTTTGAGAATATTACAAAGGTCTGACAAAAGTGAAAAATTTAAATTTCCAATTTCAACCAAACATGCTAGAAATGCTCCAATTGAGCTAATTAGCTTATTGTGAGAATATTACAAACGTCTGACAAAACTGAAAAATGTAAATTTCCAATTTCAACCAAACATGCTAGAAATGCTCCAATTGATCTAATTAGCTTATTGTGAGAATATTACAAACGTCTGACAAAACTGAAAAATGTAAATTTCCAATTTCAACCAAACATGCTAGAAATGCTCCAATTGAGCTAATTAGCTTATTGTGAGAATATTACAAACGTCTTACAAAACTGAAAAATGTAATTTTCCAATTCCAACAGAACATGCTAGAAATGCTCCAATTGAGCTAATTAGCTTATTGTGAGAATATTACAAACGTCTGACAAAACTGAAAAATGTAAATTTCCAATTTCAACCAAACATGCTAGAAATGCTCCGATTGAACTAATTGGCTTATTGTGAGAATATTACAAACGTCTGACAAAACTGAAAAATGTAAATTTCCAATTTCAACCAAACATGCTAGAAATGCTCCAATTGAGCTAATTAGCTTATTGTGAGAATATTACAAACGTCTGACAAAACTGAAAAATGTAAATTTCCAATTTCAACCAAACATGCTAGAAATGCTCCAATTGAGCTAATTAGCTTATTGTGAGAATATTACAAACGTCTGACAAAACTGAAAAATGTAATTTTCCAAATTCAACCAAACATGCTAGAAATGCTCAAATTGAGCTAATTAGCTTATTGTGAGAATATTACAAACGTCTGACAAAACTGAAAAATGTAAATTTCCAATTTCAACCAAACATGCTAGAAATGCTCCAATTGAGCTAATTAGCTTATTGTGAGAATATTACAAACGTCTGACAAAACTGAAAAATGTAAATTTCCAATTTCAACCAAACATGCTAGAAATGCTCCAATTGAGCTAATTAGCTTATTGTGAGAATATTACAAACGTCTGACAAAACTGAAAAATGTAAATTTCCAATTTCAACAAACATGCTAGAAATGCTCCAATTGAGCTAATTAGCTTATTGTGAGAATATTACAAACGTCTGACAAAACTGAAAAATGTAAATTTCTTATCTCAACCAAACATGCTAGAAATGCTCCAATTGAACTAATTAGCCTATTGTGAGAATATTACAAACGTCTGACAAAACTGAAAAATGTAAATTTCTAATTTCAACTAAACATGCTAGAAATGCTCCAATTGAGCTAATTAGCTTATTGTGAGAATATTGCAATTGTCTGACAAAAGTGAAAAATGTAAATTTCTAATTTCAACCAAACATGCTAGAAATGCTCCCAATTGAGCTAATTAGCTTATTGTGAGAATATTGCAATTGTCTGACAAAAGTGAAAAATGTAAATTTCCAATTTCAACCAAACATGCTAGAATTGCTCCAATTGAGCTAATTAGCTTATTTTGAGAATATTACAAAGGTCTGACAAAAGTGAAAAATTTAAATTTCCAATTTCAACCAAACATGCTAGAAATGCTCCAATTGAGCTAATTAGCTTATTGTGAGAATATTACAAACGTCTGACAAAACTGAAAAATGTAAATTTCCAATTTTAACCAAACATGCTAGAAATGCTCCAATTGATCTAATTAGCTTATTGTGAGAATATTACAAACGTCTGACAAAACTGAAAAATGTAAATTTCCAATTTCAACCAAACATGCTAGAAATGCTCCAATTGAGCTAATTAGCTTATTGTGAGAATATTACAAACGTCTGACAAAACTGAAAAATGTAAATTTCCAATTTCAACCAAACATGCTAGAAATGCTCAAATTGCGCAAATAAGCCTACTGTAAGAATATTACAAACGTCTGACAAAACTGAAAAATGTAAATTTCTAATTTCAACCAAAAAATGCTAGAAATGCTCCAATTGAGCTAATTAGCTTATTGTGAGAATATTACAAACGTCTGACAAAACTGAAAAATGTAAATTTCCAATTTCAACCAAACATGCTAGAAATGCTCCAATTGAGCTAATTAGCTTATTGTGAGAATATTACAAACGTCTGACAAAACTGAAAAATGTAAATTTCTAATTTCAACTAAACATGCTAGAAATGCTCCAATTGAGCTAATTAGCTTATTGAGAGAATATTGCAATTGTCTGACAAAAGTGAAAAATTTAAATTTCCAATTTCAACCAAACATGCTAGAAATGCTCCAATTGAGCTAATTAGCTTATTGTGAGAATATTGCAATTGTCTGACAAAAGTGAAAAATGTAAATTTCCAATTTCAACCAAACATGCTAGAAATGCTCCAATTGAGCTAATTAGCTTATTGTGAGAATATTACAAAGGTCTGACAAAAGTGAAAAATGTAAATTTCCAATTTCAACTAAACATGCTAGAAATGCTCCAATTGAGCTAATTAGCTTATTGTGAGAATATTACCGTCTGACAAAACTGAAAAATGTAAATTTCCAATTTCAACCAAACATGCTAGAAATGCTCCAATTGAGCTAATTAGCTTATTGTGAGAATATTACAAACGTCTGACAAAACTGAAAAATGTAAATTTCCAATTTCAACCAAACATGCTAGAAATGCTCCAATTGAGCTAATTAGCTTATTGTGAGAATATTACAAACGTCTGACAAAACTGAAAAATGTAATTTTCCAAATTCAACCAAACATGCTAGAAATGCTCAAATTGAGCTAATTAGCTTATTGTGAGAATATTACAAACGTCTGACAAAACTGAAAAATGTAAATTTCCAATTTCAACCAAACATGCTAGAAATGCTCCAATTGAGCTATTTATCTTATTGTGAGAATATTACAAACGTCTGACAAAACTGAAAAATGTAAATTTCCAATTTCAACCAAACATGCTAGAAATGCTCAAATTGCGCAAATAAGCCTACTGTAAGAATTTTATAAACGTCTGACAAAACTGAAAAATGTAAATTTCCAATTTCAACCAAACATGCTAGAAATGCTCCAATTGAGCTAATTAGCTTATTGTGAGAATATTACAAACGTCTGACCAAACTGAAAAATGTAAATTTCCAATTTCAACAAAACATGCTAGAAATGCTCCAATTGAGCTAATTAGCTTATTGTGAGAATATTACAAACGTCTGACAAAACTGAAAAATGTAAATTTCCAATTTCAACCAAACATGCTAGAAATGTTCCAATTGAGCTAATTAGCTTATTGTGAGAATATTACAAACGTCTGACAAAAGTGAAAAATGTAAATTTCCAATTTCAACCAAACATGCTAGAAATGCTCCAATTGAGCTAATTAGCTTATTCTGAGAATATTGCAATTGTCTGACAAAAGTGAAAAATGTAAATTTCCAATTTCAACCAAACATGCTAGAAATGCTCCAATTGAGCTAATTAGCTTATTGTGAGAATATTACAAACGTCTGATAAAACTGAAAAATGTAAATTTCCAATTTCAACCAAACATGCTAGAAATGCTCCAATTGAGCTAATTAGCTTATTGTGAGAATATTGCAATTGTCTGACAAAAGGGAAAAATGTAAATTTCCAATTTCAACCAAACATGCTAGAAATGCTCCAATTGAGCTAATTAGCTTATTGTGAGAATATTACAAACGTCTGACAAAACTGAAAAATGTAAATTTCCAATTTCAACCAAACATGCTAGAAATGCTCCAATTGAGCTAATTAGCTTATTGAGAGAATATTGCAATTGTCTGACAAAAGTGAAAAATGTAAATTTCCAATTTCAACCAAACATGCTAGAAATGCTCCAATTGAGCTAATTAGCTTATTGTGAGAATATTGCAATTGTCTGACAAAAGTGAAAAATGTAAATTTCCAATTTCAACCAAACATGCTAGAAATGCTCCAATTGAGCTAATTAGCTTATTGTGAGAATATTACAAACGTCTGACAAAACTGAAAAATGTAAATTTCCAATTTCAACCAAACATGCTAGAAATGCTCCAATTGAGCTAATTAGCTTATTGTGAGAATATTACAAACGTCTGACAAAACTGAAAAATGTAAATTTCCAATTTCAACCAAACATGCTAGAAATGCTCCAATTGAGCTAATTAGCTTATTGTGAGAATATTACAAACGTCTTACAAAACTGAAAAATGTAATTTTCCAATTTCAACCAAACATGCTAGAAATGCTCCAATTGAGCTAATTAGCTTATTGTGAGAATATTACAAAGGTCTGACAAAAGTGAAAAATGTAAATTTCCAATTTCAACTAAACATGCTAGAAATGCTCCAATTGAGCTAATTAGCTTATTGTGAGAATATTGCAATTGTCTGACAAAACTGAAAAATGTAAATTTCCAATTTCAACCAAACATGCTAGAAATGCTCCAATTGAGCTAATTAGCTTATTGTGAGAATATTACAAACGTCTGACAAAACTGAAAAATGTAAATTTCCAATTTCAACCAAACATGCTAGAAATGCTCCAATTGAGCTAATTAGCTTATTGTGAGAATATTACAAACGTCTGACAAACCTGAAAAATGTAATTTTCCAAATTCAACCAAACATGCTAGAAATGCTCAAATTGAGCTAATTAGCTTATTGTGAGAATATTACAAACGTCTGACAAAACTGAAAAATGTAAATTTCCAATTTCAACCAAACATGCTAGAAATGCTCCAATTGAGCTAATTATCTTATTGTGAGAATATTACAAACGTCTGACAAAACTGAAAAATGTAAATTTCCAATCTCAACCAAACATGCTAGAAATGCTCCAATTGAACTAATTAGCCTATTGTGAGAATATTACAAACGTCTGACAAAACTGAAAAATGTAAATTTCCAATTTCAACCAAACATGCTAGAAATGCTCCAATTGAGCTAATTAGCTTATTGTGAGAATATTACAAACGTCTGACAAAACTGAAAAATGTAAATTTCTAATTTCAACTAAACATGCTAGAAATGCTCCAATTGAGCTAATTAGCTTATTGTGAGAATATTGCAATTGTCTGACAAAAGTGAAAAATGTAAATTTCCAATTTCAACCAAACATGCTAGAAATGCTCCAATTGAGCTAATTAGCTTATTTTGAGAATATTACAAAGGTCTGACAAAAGTGAAAAATTTAAATTTCCAATTTCAACCAAACATGCTAGAAATGCTCCAATTGAGCTAATTAGCTTATTGTGAGAATATTACAAACGTCTGACAAAACTGAAAAATGTAAATTTCCAATTTTAACCAAACATGCTAGAAATGCTCCAATTGATCTAATTAGCTTATTGTGAGAATATTACAAACGTCTGACAAAACTGAAAAATGTAAATTTCCAATTTCAACCAAACATGCTAGAAATGCTCCAATTGAGCTAATTAGCTTATTGTGAGAATATTACAAACGTCTTACAAAACTGAAAAATGTAATTTTCCAATTCCAACAGAACATGCTAGAAATGCTCCAATTGAGCTAATTAGCTTATTGTGAGAATATTACAAACGTCTGACAAAACTGAAAAATGTAAATTTCCAATTTCAACCAAACATGCTAGAAATGCTCCAATTGAACTAATTGGCTTATTGTGAGAATATTACAAACGTCTGACAAAACTGAAAAATGTAAATTTCCAATTTCAACCAAACATGCTAGAAATGCTCAAATTGCGCAAATAAGCCTACTGTAAGAATTTTACAAACGTCTGACAAAACTGAAAAATGTAAATTTCTAATTTCAACCAAACATGCTAGAAATGCTCCAATTGAGCTAATTAGCTTATTGTGAGAATATTACAAACGTCTGACAAAACTGAAAAATGTAAATTTCCAATTTCAACCAAACATGCTAGAAATGCTCCAATTGAGCTAATTAGCTTATTGTGAGAATATTACAAACGTCTGACAAAACTGAAAAATGTAAATTTCTAATTTCAACTAAACATGCTAGAAATGCTCCAATTGAGCTAATTAGCTTATTGAGAGAATATTGCAATTATCTGACAAAAGTGAAAAATGTAAATTTCCAATTTCAACCAAACATGCTAGAAATGCTCCAACTGAGCTAATTAGCTTATTGTGAGAATATTGCAATTGTCTGACAAAAGTGAAAAATGTAAATTTCCAATTTCAACCAAACATGCTAGGACCGTTCCAATTGAGCTAATTAGCTTATTGTGAGAATATTACAAAGGTCTGACAAAAGTGAAAAATGTAAATTTCCAATTTCAACTAAACATGCTAGAAATGCTCCAATTGAGCTAATTAGCTTATTGTGAGAATATTACAAACGTCTGACAAAACTGAAAAATGTAAATTTCCAATTTCAACCAAACATGCTAGAAATGCTCCAATTGAGCTAATTAGCTTATTGTGAGAATATTACAAACGTCTGACAAAACTGAAAAATGTAAATTTCCAATTTCAACCAAACATGCTAGAAATGCTCCAATTGAGCTAATTAGCTTATTGTGAGAATATTACAAACGTCTGACAAAACTGAAAAATGTAATTTTCCAAATTCAACCAAACATGCTAGAAATGCTCAAATTGAGCTAATTAGCTTATTGTGAGAATATTACAAACGTCTGACAAAACTGAAAAATGTAAATTTCCAATTTCAACCAAACATGCTAGAAATGCTCCAATTGAGCTAATTAGCTTATTGTGAGAATATTACAAACGTCTGACAAAACTGAAAAATGTAAATTTCCACTTTCAACCAAACATGCTAGAAATGCTCCAATTGAGCTAATTAGCTTATTGTGAGAATATTACAAACGTCTGACAAAACTGAAAAATGTAAATTTCCAATTTCAACCAAACATGCTAGAAATGCTCCAATTGAGCTAATTAGCTTATTGTGAGAATATTACAAACGTCTGACAAAACTGAAAAATGTAAATTTCCAATCTCAACCAAACATGCTAGAAATGCTCCAATTGAACTAATTAGCCTATTGTGAGAATATTACAAACGTCTGACAAAACTGAAAAATGTAAATTTCTAATTTCAACTAAACATGCTAGAAATGCTCCAATTGAGCTAATTAGCTTATTGTGAGAATATTGCAATTGTCTGACAAAAGTGAAAAATGTAAATTTCTAATTTCAACCAAACATGCTAGAAATGCTCCAATTGAGCTAATTAGCTTATTGTGAGAATATTGCAATTGTCTGACAAAAGTGAAAAATTTAAATTTCCAATTTCAACCAAACATGCTAGAAATGCTCCAATTGAGCTAATTAGCTTATTGTGAGAATATTACAAACGTCTGACAAAACTGAAAAATGTAAATTTCCAATTTTAACCAAACATGCTAGAAATGCTCCAATTGATCTAATTAGCTTATTGTGAGAATATTACAAACGTCTGACAAAACTGAAAAATGTAAATTTCCAATTTCAACCAAACATGCTAGAAATGCTCCAATTGAGCTAATTAGCTTATTGTGAGAATATTACAAACGTCTTACAAAACTGAAAAATGTAATTTTCCAATTTCAACCAAACATGCTAGAAATGCTCCAATTGAGCTAATTAGCTTATTGTGAGAATATTACAAACGTCTGACAAAACTGAAAAATGTAAATTTCCAATTTCAACCAAACATGCTAGAAATGCTCCAATTGAGCTAATTAGCTTATTGTGAGAATATTACAAACGTCTGACAAAACTGAAAAATGTAAATTTCCAATTTCAACCAAACATGCTAGAAATGCTCAAATTGCGCATATAAGCCTACTGTAAGAATTTTACAAACGTCTGACAAAACTGAAAAATGTAAAATTCTAATTTCAACCAAAAAATGCTAGAAATGCTCCAATTGAGCTAATTAGCTTATTGTGAGAATATTACAAACGTCTGACAAAACTGAAAAATGTAAATTTCCAATTTCAACCAAACATGCTAGAAATGCTCCAATTGAGCTAATTAGCTTATTGTGAGAATATTACAAACGTCTGACAAAACTGAAAAATGTAAATTTCTAATTTCAACTAAACATGCTAGAAATGCTCCAATTGAGCTAATTAGCTTATTGAGAGAATATTGCAATTGTCTGACAAAAGTGAAAAATTTAAATTTCCAATTTCAACCAAACATGCTAGAAATGCTCCAATTGAGCTAATTAGCTTATTGTGAGAATATTGCAATTGTCTGACAAAAGTGAAAAATGTAAATTTCCAATTTCAACCAAACATGCTAGAAATGCTCCAATTGAGCTAATTAGCTTATTGTGAGAATATTACAAAGGTCTGACAAAAGTGAAAAATGTAAATTTCCAATTTCAACTAAACATGCTAGAAATGCTCCAATTGAGCTAATTAGCTTATTGTGAGAATAATACCGTCTGACAAAACTGAAAAATGTAAATTTCCAATTTCAACCAAACATGCTAGAAATGCTCCAATTGAGCTAATTAGCTTATTGTGAGAATATTACAAACGTCTGACAAAACTGAAAAATGTAAATTTCCAATTTCAACCAAACATGCTAGAAATGCTCCAATTGAGCTAATTAGCTTATTGTGAGAATATTACAAACGTCTGACAAAACTGAAAAATGTAATTTTCCAAATTCAACCAAACATGCTAGAAATGCTCAAATTGAGCTAATTAGCTTATTGTGAGAATATTACAAACGTCTGACAAAACTGAAAAATGTAAATTTCCAATTTCAACCAAACATGCTAGAAATGCTCCAATTGAGCTAATTATCTTATTGTGAGAATATTACAAACGTCTGACAAAACTGAAAAATGTAAATTTCCAATTTCAACCAAACATGCTAGAAATGCTCAAATTGCGCAAATAAGCCTACTGTAAGAATTTTATAAACGTCTGACAAAACTGAAAAATGTAAATTTCCAATTTCAACCAAACATGCTAGAAATGCTCCAATTGAGCTAATTAGCTTATTGTGAGAATATTACAAACGTCTGACCAAACTGAAAAATGTAAATTTCCAATTTCAACAAAACATGCTAGAAATGCTCCAATTGAGCTAATTAGCTTATTGTGAGAATATTACAAACGTCTGACAAAACTGAAAAATGTAAATTTCCAATTTCAACCAAACATGCTAGAAATGTTCCAATTGAGCTAATTAGCTTATTGTGAGAATATTACAAACGTCTGACAAAAGTGAAAAATGTAAATTTCCAATTTCAACCAAACATGCTAGAAATGCTCCAATTGAGCTAATTAGCTTATTGTGAGAATATTGCAATTGTCTGACAAAAGTGAAAAATGTAAATTTCCAATTTCAACCAAACATGCTAGAAATGCTCCAATTGAGCTAATTAGCTTGTTGTGAGAATATTACAAACGTATGATAAAACTGAAAAATGTAAATTTCCAATTTCAACCAAACATGCTAGAAATGCTCCAATTGAGCTAATTAGCTTATTGTGAGAATATTGCAATTGTCTGACAAAAGGGAAAAATGTAAATTTCCAATTTCAACCAAACATGCTAGAAATGCTCCAATTGAGCTAATTAGCTTATTGTGAGAATATTACAAACGTCTGACCAAACTGAAAAATGTAAATTTCCAATTTCAACCAAACATGCTAGAAATGCTCCAATTGAGCTAATTAGCTTATTGAGAGAATATTGCAATTGTCTGACAAAAGTGAAAAATGTAAATTTCCAATTTCAACCAAACATGCTAGAAATGCTCCAATTGAGCTAATTAGCTTATTGTGAGAATATTGCAATTGTCTGACAAAAGTGAAAAATGTAAATTTCCAATTTCAACCAAACATGCTAGAAATGCTCCAATTGAGCTAATTAGCTTATTGTGAGAATATTACAAAGGTCTGACAAAAGTGAAAAATGTAAATTTCCAATTTCAACTAAACATGCTAGAAATGCTCCAATTGAGCTAATTAGCTTATTGTGAGAATATTGCAATTGTCTGACAAAACTGAAAAATGTAAATTTCCAATTTCAACCAAACATGCTAGAAATGCTCCAATTGAGCTAATTAGCTTATTGTGAGAATATTACAAACGTCTGACAAAACTGAAAAATGTAAATTTCCAATTTCAACCAAACATGCTAGAAATGCTCCAATTGAGCTAATTAGCTTATTGTGAGAATATTACAAACGTCTGACAAACCTGAAAAATGTAATTTTCCAAATTCAACCAAACATGCTAGAAATGCTCAAATTGAGCTAATTAGCTTATTGTGAGAATATTACAAACGTCTGACAAAACTGAAAAATGTAAATTTCCAATTTCAACCAAACATGCTAGAAATGCTCCAATTGAGCTAATTAGCTTATTGTGAGAATATTACAAACGTCTGACAAAACTGAAAAATGTAAATTTCCAATTTCAACCAAACATGCTAGAAATGTTCCAATTGAGCTAATTAGCTTATTGTGAGAATATTACAAACGTCTGATAAAACTGAAAAATGTAAATTTCCAATTTCAACCAAACATGCTAGAAATGCTCCAATTGAGCTAATTAGCTTATTGTGAGAATATTGCAATTGTCTGACAAAAGTGAAAAATGTAAATTTCCAATTTCAACTAAACATGCTAGAAGTGCTCCAATTGAGCTAATTAGCTTATTGTGAGAATATTGCAATTGTCTGACAAAAGTGAAAAATGTAAATTTCCAATTTCAACCAAACATGCTAGAAATGCTCCAATTGAGCTAATTAGCTTATTGTGAGAATATTACAAACGTCTGACAAAACTGAAAAATGTAAATTTCCAATTTCAACCAAACATGCTAGAAATGCTCCAATTGAGCTAATTAGCTTATTGTGAGAATATTACAAACGTCTGACAAAAGTGAAAAATGTAAATTTCCAATTTCAACCAAACATGCTAGAAATGCTCCAATTGAGCTAATTAGCTTATTGTGAGAATATTACAAACGTCTGACAAAACTGAAAAATGTGAATTTCCAATTTCAACCAAACATGCTAGATATGCTCCAATTGAGCTAATTAGCTTATTGTGAGAATATTACAAACGTCTGACAAAACTGAAAAATGTAAATTTCCAATTTCAACCAAACATGCTAGAAATGCTCCAATTGAGCTAATTAGCTTATTGTGAGAATATTACAAACGTCTGACAAAACTGAAAAATGTAAATTTCTAATTTCAACTAAACATGCTAGAAATGCTCCAATTGAGCTAATTAGCTTATTGTGAGAATATTGCAATTGTCTGACAAAAGTGAAAAATGTAAAGTTCCAATTTCAACCAAACATGCTAGAAATGCTCCAATTGAGCCAATTAGCTTATTTTGAGAATATTACAAAGGTCTGACAAAAGTGAAAAATTTAAATTTCCAATTTCAACCAAACATGCTAGAAATGCTCCAATTGAGCTAATTAGCTTATTGTGAGAATATTACAAACGTCTGACAAAACTGAAAAATGTAAATTTCCAATTTTAACCAAACATGCTAGAAATGCTCCAATTGATCTAATTAGCTTATTGTGAGAATATTACAAACGTCTGACAAAACTGAAAAATGTAAATTTCCAATTTCAACCAAACATGCTAGAAATTCTCCAATTGAGCTAATTAGCTTATTGTGAGAATATTACAAACGTCTTACAAAACTGAAAAATGTAATTTTCCAATTTCAACCAAACATGCTAGAAATGCTCCAATTGAGCTAATTAGCTTATTGTGAGAATATTACAAACGTCTGACAAAACTGAAAAATGTAAATTTCCAAATTCAACCAAACATGCTAGAAATGCTCCAATTGAGCTAATTAGCTTATTGTGAGAATATTACAAACGTCTGACAAAACTGAAAAATGTAAATTTCCAATTTCAACCAAACATGCTAGAAATGCTCAAATTGCGCAAATAAGCCTACTGTAAGAATTTTACAAACGTCTGACAAAACTGAAAAATGTAAATTTCTAATTTCAACCAAAAAATGCTAGAAATGCTCCAATTGAGCTAATTAGCTTATTGTGAGAATATTACAAACGTCTGACAAAACTGAAAAATGTAAATTTCCAATTTCAACCAAACATGCTAGAAATGCTCCAATTGAGCTAATTAGCTTATTGTGAGAATATTACAAACGTCTGACAAAACTGAAAAATGTAAATTTCTAATTTCAACTAAACATGCTAGAAATGCTCCAATTGAGCTAATTAGCTTATTGAGAGAATATTGCAATTGTCTGACAAAAGTGAAAAATGTAAATTTCCAATTTCAACCAAACATGCTAGAAATGCTCCAATTGAGCTAATTAGCTTATTGTGAGAATATTGCAATTGTCTGACAAAAGTGAAAAATGTAAATTTCCAATTTCAACCAAACATGCTAGAAATGCTCCAATTGAGCTAATTAGCTTATTGTGAGAATATTACAAAGGTCTGACAAAAGTGAAAAATGTAAATTTCCAATTTCAACTAAACATGCTAGAAATGCTTCAATTGAGCTAATTAGCTTATTGTGAGAATATTACAAACGTCTGACAAAACTGAAAAATGTAAACTTCCAATTTCAACCAAACATGCTAGAAATGCTCCAATTGAGCTAATTAGCTTATTGTGAGAATATTACAAACGTCTGACAAAACTGAAAAATGTAAATTTCCAATTTCAACCAAACATGCTAGAAATGCTCCAATTGAGCTAATTAGCTTATTGTGAGAATATTACAAACGTCTGACAAAACTGAAAAATGTAATTTTCCAAATTCAACCAAACATGCTAGAAATGCTCAAATTGAGCTAATTAGCTTATTGTGAGAATATTACAAACGTCTGACAAAACTGAAAAATGTAAATTTCCAATTTCAACCAAACATGCTAGAAATGCTCCAATTGAGCTAATTATCTTATTGTGAGAATATTACAAACGTCTGACAAAACTGAAAAATGTAAATTTCCAATTTCAACCAAACATGCTAGAAATGCTCAAATTGCGCAAATAAGCCTACTGTAAGAATTTTATAAACGTCTGACAAAACTGAAAAATGTAAATTTCCAATTTCAACCAAACATGCTAGAAATGCTCCAATTGAGCTAATTAGCTTATTGTGAGAATATTACAAACGTCTGACCAAACTGAAAAATGTAAATTTCCAATTTCAACAAAACATGCTAGAAATGCTCCAATTGAGCTAATTAGCTTATTGTGAGAATATTACAAACGTCTGACAAAACTGAAAAATGTAAATTTCCAATTTCAACCAAACATGCTAGAAATGTTCCAATTGAGCTAATTAGCTTATTGTGAGAATATTACAAACGTCTGACAAAAGTGAAAAATGCAAATTTCCAATTTCAACCAAACATGCTAGAAATGCTCCAATTGAGCTAATTAGCTTATTGTGAGAATATTGCAATTGTCTGACAAAAGTGAAAAATGTAAATTTCCAATTTCAACCAAACATGCTAGAAATGCTCCAATTGAGCTAATTAGCTTATTTTGAGAATATTACAAAGGTCTGACAAAAGTGAAAAATTTAAATTTCCAATTTCAACCAAACATGCTAGAAATGCTCCAATTGAGCTAATTAGCTTATTGTGAGAATATTACAAACGTCTGACAAAACTGAAAAATGTAAATTTCCAATTTTAACCAAACATGCTAGAAATGCTCCAATTGATCTAATTAGCTTGTTGTGAGAATATTACAAACGTATGATAAAACTGAAAAATGTAAATTTCCAATTTCAACCAAACATGCTAGAAATGCTCCAATTGAGCTAATTAGCTTATTGTGAGAATATTGCAATTGTCTGACAAAAGGGAAAAATGTAAATTTCCAATTTCAACCAAACATGCTAGAAATGCTCCAATTGAGCTAATTAGCTTATTGTGAGAATATTACAAACGTCTGACCAAACTGAAAAATGTAAATTTCCAATTTCAACCAAACATGCTAGAAATGCTCCAATTGAGCTAATTAGCTTATTGAGAGAATATTGCAATTGTCTGACAAAAGTGAAAAATGTAAATTTCCAATTTCAACCAAACATGCTAGAAATGCTCCAATTGAGCTAATTAGCTTATTGTGAGAATATTGCAATTGTCTGACAAAAGTGAAAAATGTAAATTTCCAATTTCAACCAAACATGCTAGAAATGCTCCAATTGAGCTAATTAGCTTATTGTGAGAATATTACAAAGGTCTGACAAAAGTGAAAAATGTAAATTTCCAATTTCAACTAAACATGCTAGAAATGCTCCAATTGAGCTAATTAGCTTATTGTGAGAATATTGCAATTGTCTGACAAAACTGAAAAATGTAAATTTCCAATTTCAACCAAACATGCTAGAAATGCTCCAATTGAGCTAATTAGCTTATTGTGAGAATATTACAAACGTCTGACAAAACTGAAAAATGTAAATTTCCAATTTCAACCAAACATGCTAGAAATGCTCCAATTGAGCTAATTAGCTTATTGTGAGAATATTACAAACGTCTGACAAACCTGAAAAATGTAATTTTCCAAATTCAACCAAACATGCTAGAAATGCTCAAATTGAGCTAATTAGCTTATTGTGAGAATATTACAAACGTCTGACAAAACTGAAAAATGTAAATTTCCAATTTCAACCAAACATGCTAGAAATGCTCCAATTGAGCTAATTAGCTTATTGTGAGAATATTACAAACGTCTGACAAAACTGAAAAATGTAAATTTCCAATTTCAACCAAACATGCTAGAAATGTTCCAATTGAGCTAATTAGCTTATTGTGAGAATATTACAAACGTCTGATAAAACTGAAAAATGTAAATTTCCAATTTCAACCAAACATGCTAGAAATGCTCCAATTGAGCTAATTAGCTTATTGTGAGAATATTGCAATTGTCTGACAAAAGGGAAAAATGTAAATTTCCAATTTCAACCAAACATGCTAGAAATGCTCCAATTGAGCTAATTAGCTTATTGTGAGAATATTACAAACGTCTGACCAAACTGAAAAATGTAAATTTCCAATTTCAACCAAACATGCTAGAAATGCTCCAATTGAGCTAATTAGCTTATTGTGAGAATATTACAAACGTCTGACAAAACTGAAAAATGTAAATTTCCAATTTCAACCAAACATGCTAGAAATGTTCCAATTGAGCTAATTAGCTTATTGTGAGAATATTACAAACGTCTGACAAAAGTGAAAAATGTAATTTTCCAATTTCAACCAAACATGCTAGAAATGCTCCAATTGAGCTAATTAGCTTATTGTGAGAATATTGCAATTGTCTGACAAAAGTGAAAAATGTAAATTTCCAATTTCAACTAAACATGCTAGAAGTGCTCCAATTGAGCTAATTAGCTTATTGTGAGAATATTGCAATTGTCTGACAAAAGTGAAAAATGTAAATTTCCAATTTCAACCAAACATGCTAGAAATGCTCCAATTGAGCTAATTAGCTTATTGTGAGAATATTACAAACGTCTGACAAAACTGAAAAATGTAAATTTCCAATTTCAACCAAACATGCTAGAAATGCTCCAATTGAGCTAATTAGCTTATTGTGAGAATATTACAAACGTCTGACAAAAGTGAAAAATGTAAATTTCCAATTTCAACCAAACATGCTAGAAATGCTCCAATTGAGCTAATTAGCTTATTGTGAGAATATTACAAACGTCTGACAAAACTGAAAAATGTGAATTTCCAATTTCAACCAAACATGCTAGAAATGCTCCAATTGAGCTAATTAGCTTATTGTGAGAATATTACAAACGTCTGACAAAACTGAAAAATGTAAATTTCCAATTTCAACCAAACATGCTAGAAATGCTCCAATTGAGCTAATTAGCTTATTGTGAGAATATTACAAACGTCTGACAAAACTGAAAAATGTAAATTTCTAATTTCAACTAAACATGCTAGAAATGCTCCAATTGAGCTAATTAGCTTATTGTGAGAATATTGCAATTGTCTGACAAAAGTGAAAAATGTAAAGTTCCAATTTCAACCAAACATGCTAGAAATGCTCCAATTGAGCCAATTAGCTTATTTTGAGAATATTACAAAGGTCTGACAAAAGTGAAAAATTTAAATTTCCAATTTCAACCAAACATGCTAGAAATGCTCCAATTGAGCTAATTAGCTTATTGTGAGAATATTACAAACGTCTGACAAAACTGAAAAATGTAAATTTCCAATTTTAACCAAACATGCTAGAAATGCTCCAATTGATCTAATTAGCTTATTGTGAGAATATTACAAACGTCTGACAAAACTGAAAAATGTAAATTTCCAATTTCAACCAAACATGCTAGAAATTCTCCAATTGAGCTAATTAGCTTATTGTGAGAATATTACAAACGTCTTACAAAACTGAAAAATGTAATTTTCCAATTTCAACCAAACATGCTAGAAATGCTCCAATTGAGCTAATTAGCTTATTGTGAGAATATTACAAACGTCTGACAAAACTGAAAAATGTAAATTTCCAAATTCAACCAAACATGCTAGAAATGCTCCAATTGAGCTAATTAGCTTATTGTGAGAATATTACAAACGTCTGACAAAACTGAAAAATGTAAATTTCCAATTTCAACCAAACATGCTAGAAATGCTCAAATTGCGCAAATAAGCCTACTGTAAGAATTTTACAAACGTCTGACAAAACTGAAAAATGTAAATTTCTAATTTCAACCAAAAAATGCTAGAAATGCTCCAATTGAGCTAATTAGCTTATTGTGAGAATATTACAAACGTCTGACAAAACTGAAAAATGTAAATTTCCAATTTCAACCAAACATGCTAGAAATGCTCCAATTGAGCTAATTAGCTTATTGTGAGAATATTACAAACGTCTGACAAAACTGAAAAATGTAAATTTCTAATTTCAACTAAACATGCTAGAAATGCTCCAATTGAGCTAATTAGCTTATTGAGAGAATATTGCAATTGTCTGACAAAAGTGAAAAATGTAAATTTCCAATTTCAACCAAACATGCTAGAAATGCTCCAATTGAGCTAATTAGCTTATTGTGAGAATATTGCAATTGTCTGACAAAAGTGAAAAATGTAAATTTCCAATTTCAACCAAACATGCTAGAAATGCTCCAATTGAGCTAATTAGCTTATTGTGAGAATATTACAAAGGTCTGACAAAAGTGAAAAATGTAAATTTCCAATTTCAACTAAACATGCTAGAAATGCTTCAATTGAGCTAATTAGCTTATTGTGAGAATATTACAAACGTCTGACAAAACTGAAAAATGTAAACTTCCAATTTCAACCAAACATGCTAGAAATGCTCCAATTGAGCTAATTAGCTTATTGTGAGAATATTACAAACGTCTGACAAAACTGAAAAATGTAAATTTCCAATTTCAACCAAACATGCTAGAAATGCTCCAATTGAGCTAATTAGCTTATTGTGAGAATATTACAAACGTCTGACAAAACTGAAAAATGTAATTTTCCAAATTCAACCAAACATGCTAGAAATGCTCAAATTGAGCTAATTAGCTTATTGTGAGAATATTACAAACGTCTGACAAAACTGAAAAATGTAAATTTCCAATTTCAACCAAACATGCTAGAAATGCTCCAATTGAGCTAATTATCTTATTGTGAGAATATTACAAACGTCTGACAAAACTGAAAAATGTAAATTTCCAATTTCAACCAAACATGCTAGAAATGCTCAAATTGCGCAAATAAGCCTACTGTAAGAATTTTATAAACGTCTGACAAAACTGAAAAATGTAAATTTCCAATTTCAACCAAACATGCTAGAAATGCTCCAATTGAGCTAATTAGCTTATTGTGAGAATATTACAAACGTCTGACCAAACTGAAAAATGTAAATTTCCAATTTCAACAAAACATGCTAGAAATGCTCCAATTGAGCTAATTAGCTTATTGTGAGAATATTACAAACGTCTGACAAAACTGAAAAATGTAAATTTCCAATTTCAACCAAACATGCTAGAAATGTTCCAATTGAGCTAATTAGCTTATTGTGAGAATATTACAAACGTCTGACAAAAGTGAAAAATGCAAATTTCCAATTTCAACCAAACATGCTAGAAATGCTCCAATTGAGCTAATTAGCTTATTGTGAGAATATTGCAATTGTCTGACAAAAGTGAAAAATGTAAATTTCCAATTTCAACCAAACATGCTAGAAATGCTCCAATTGAGCTAATTAGCTTATTTTGAGAATATTACAAAGGTCTGACAAAAGTGAAAAATTTAAATTTCCAATTTCAACCAAACATGCTAGAAATGCTCCAATTGAGCTAATTAGCTTATTGTGAGAATATTACAAACGTCTGACAAAACTGAAAAATGTAAATTTCCAATTTTAACCAAACATGCTAGAAATGCTCCAATTGATCTAATTAGCTTATTGTGAGAATATTACAAACGTCTGACAAAACTGAAAAATGTAAATTTCCAATTTCAACCAAACATGCTAGAAATGCTCCAATTGAGCTAATTAGCTTATTGTGAGAATATTACAAACGTCTTACAAAACTGAAAAATGTAATTTTCCAATTTCAACCAAACATGCTAGAAATGCTCCAATTGAGCTAATTAGCTTATTGTGAGAATATTACAAACGTCTGACAAAACTGAAAAATGTAAATTTCCAAATTCAACCAAACATGCTAGAAATGCTCCAATTGAGCTAATTAGCTTATTGTGAGAATATTACAAACGTCTGACAAAACTGAAAAATGTAAATTTCCAATTTCAACCAAACATGCTAGAAATGCTCAAATTGCGCAAATAAGCCTACTGTAAGAATTTTACAAACGTCTGACAAAACTGAAAAATGTAAATTTCTAATTTCAACCAAAAAATGCTAGAAATGCTCCAATTGAGCTAATTAGCTTATTGTGAGAATATTACAAACGTCTGACAAAACTAGAAAAATGTAAATTTCTAATTTCAACCAAACATGCTAGAAATGCTCCAATTGAGCTAATTAGCTTATTGTGAGAATATTACAAACGTCTGACAAAATTGAAAAATGTAAATTTCTAATTTCAACTAAACATACTAGAAATGCTCCAATTGAGCTAATTAGCTTATTGAGAGAATATTGCAATTGTCTGACAAAAGTGAAAAATGTGAATTTCCAATTTCAACCAAACATGCTAGAAATGCTCCAATTGAGCTAATTAGCTTATTGTGAGAATATTGCAATTGTCTGACAAAAGTGAAAAATGTAAATTTCCAATTTCAACCAAACATGCTAGAAATGCTCCAATTGAGCTAATTAGCTTATTGTGAGAATATTACAAAGGTCTGACAAAAGTGAAAAATGTAAATTTCCAATTTCAACTAAACATGCTAGAAATGCTTCAATTGAGCAAATTAGCTTATTGTGAGAATATTACAAACGTCTGACAAAACTGAAAAATGTAAACTTCCAATTTCAACCAAACATGCTAGAAATGCTCCAATTGAGCTAATTAGCTTATTGTGAGAATATTACAAACGTCTGACAAAACTGAAAAATGTAAATTTCCAATTTCAACCAAACATGCTAGAAATGCTCCAATTGAGCTAATTAGCTTATTGTGAGAATATTACAAACGTCTGACAAAACTGAAAAATGTAATTTTCCAAATTCAACCAAACATGCTAGAAATGCTCAAATTGAGCTAATTAGCTTATTGTGAGAATATTACAAACGTCTGACAAAACTGAAAAATGTAAATTTCCAATTTCAACCAAACATGCTAGAAATGCTCCAATTGAGCTAATTATCTTATTGTGAGAATATTACAAACGTCTGACAAAACTGAAAAATGTAAATTTCCAATTTCAACCAAACATGCTAGAAATGCTCAAATTGCGCAAATAAGCCTACTGTAAGAATTTTATAAACGTCTGACAAAACTGAAAAATGTAAATTTCCAATTTCAACCAAACATGCTAGAAATGCTCCAATTGAGCTAATTAGCTTATTGTGAGAATATTACAAACGTCTGACCAAACTGAAAAATGTAAATTTCCATCTTCAACAAAACATGCTAGAAATGCTCCAATTGAGCTAATTAGCTTATTGTGAGAATATTACAAACGTCTGACAAAACTGAAAAATGTAAATTTCCAATTTCAACCAAACATGCTAGAAATGTTCCAATTGAGCTAATTAGCTTATTGTGAGAATATTACAAACGTCTGACAAAAGTGAAAAATGCAAATTTCCAATTTCAACCAAACATGCTAGAAATGCTCCAATTGAGCTAATTAGCTTATTGTGAGAATATTGCAATTGTCTGACAAAAGTGAAAAATGTAAATTTCCAATTTCAACCAAACATGCTAGAAATGCTCCAATTGAGCTAATTAGCTTATTGTGAGAATATTACAAACGTCTGATAAAACTGAAAAATGTAAATTTCCAATTTCAACCAAACATGCTAGAAATGCTCCAATTGATCTAATTAGCTTATTGTGAGAATATTACAAACGTCTGACAAAACTGAAAAATGTAAATTTCCAATTTCAACCAAACATGCTAGAAATGCTCCAATTGAGCTAATTAGCTTATTGTGAGAATATTACAAACGTCTTACAAAACTGAAAAATGTAATTTTTTAATTTCAACCAAACATGCTAGAAATGCTCCAATTGAGCTAATTAGCTTATTGTGAGAATATTACAAAGGTCTGACAAAAGTGAAAAATGTAAATTTCCAATTTCAACTAAACATGCTAGAAATGCTTCAATTGAGCTAATTAGCTTATTGTGAGAATATTACAAACGTCTGACAAAACTGAAAAATGTAAACTTCCAATTTCAACCAAACATGCTAGAAATGCTCCAATTGAGCTAATTAGCTTATTGTGAGAATATTACAAACGTCTGACAAAACTGAAAAATGTAAATTTCCAATTTCAACCAAACATGCTAGAAATGCTCCAATTGAGCTAATTAGCTTATTGTGAGAATATTACAAACGTCTGACAAAACTGAAAAATGTAATTTTCCAAATTCAACCAAACATGCTAGAAATGCTCAAATTGAGCTAATTAGCTTATTGTGAGAATATTACAAACGTCTGACAAAACTGAAAAATGTAAATTTCCAATTTCAACCAAACATGCTAGAAATGCTCCAATTGAGCTAATTATCTTATTGTGAGAATATTACAAACGTCTGACAAAACTGAAAAATGTAAATTTCCAATTTCAACCAAACATGCTAGAAATGCTCAAATTGCGCAAATAAGCCTACTGTAAGAATTTTATAAACGTCTGACAAAACTGAAAAATGTAAATTTCCAATTTCAACCAAACATGCTAGAAATGCTCCAATTGAGCTAATTAGCTTATTGTGAGAATATTACAAACGTCTGACCAAACTGAAAAATGTAAATTTCCAATTTCAACAAAACATGCTAGAAATGCTCCAATTGAGCTAATTAGCTTATTGTGAGAATATTACAAACGTCTGACAAAACTGAAAAATGTAAATTTCCAATTTCAACCAAACATGCTAGAAATGTTCAAATTGAGCTAATTAGCTTATTGTGAGATTATTACAAACGTCTGACAAAAGTGAAAAATGCAAATTTCCAATTTCAACCAAACATGCTAGAAATGCTCCAATTGAGCTAATTAGCTTATTGTGAGAATATTACAAACGTCTGACAAAACTGAAAAATGTAAATTTCCAATTTCAACCAAACATGCTAGAAATGCTCCAATTGAGCTAATTAGCTTATTGTGAGAATATTACAAACGTCTGACAAAACTGAAAAATGTAAATTTCTAATTTCAACTAAACATGCTAGAAATGCTCCAATTGAGCTAATTAGCTTATTGAGAGAATATTGCAATTGTCTGACAAAAGTGAAAAATGTAAATTTCCAATTTCAACCAAACATGCTAGAAATGCTCCAATTGAGCTAATTAGCTTATTGTGAGAATATTGCAATTGTCTGACAAAAGTGAAAAATGTAAATTTCCAATTTCAACCAAACATGCTAGAAATGCTCCAATTGAGCTAATTAGCTTATTGTGAGAATATTACAAAGGTCTGACAAAAGTGAAAAATGTAAATTTCCAATTTCAACTAAACATGCTAGAAATGCTTCAATTGAGCTAATTAGCTTATTGTGAGAATATTACAAACGTCTGACAAAACTGAAAAATGTAAACTTCCAATTTCAACCAAACATGCTAGAAATGCTCCAATTGAGCTAATTAGCTTATTGTGAGAATATTACAAACGTCTGACAAAACTGAAAAATGTAAATTTCCAATTTCAACCAAACATGCTAGAAATGCTCCAATTGAGCTAATTAGCTTATTGTGAGAATATTACAAACGTCTGACAAAACTGAAAAATGTAATTTTCCAAATTCAACCAAACATGCTAGAAATGCTCAAATTGAGCTAATTAGCTTATTGTGAGAATATTACAAACGTCTGACAAAACTGAAAAATGTAAATTTCCAATTTCAACCAAACATGCTAGAAATGCTCCAATTGAGCTAATTATCTTATTGTGAGAATATTACAAACGTCTGACAAAACTGAAAAATGTAAATTTCCAATTTCAACCAAACATGCTAGAAATGCTCAAATTGCGCAAATAAGCCTACTGTAAGAATTTTATAAACGTCTGACAAAACTGAAAAATGTAAATTTCCAATTTCAACCAAACATGCTAGAAATGCTCCAATTGAGCTAATTAGCTTATTGTGAGAATATTACAAACGTCTGACCAAACTGAAAAATGTAAATTTCCAATTTCAACAAAACATGCTAGAAATGCTCCAATTGAGCTAATTAGCTTATTGTGAGAATATTACAAACGTCTGACAAAACTGAAAAATGTAAATTTCCAATTTCAACCAAACATGCTAGAAATGTTCCAATTGAGCTAATTAGCTTATTGTGAGAATATTACAAACGTCTGACAAAAGTGAAAAATGCAAATTTCCAATTTCAACCAAACATGCTAGAAATGCTCCAATTGAGCTAATTAGCTTATTGTGAGAATATTGCAATTGTCTGACAAAAGTGAAAAATGTAAATTTCCAATTTCAACCAAACATGCTAGAAATGCTCCAATTGAGCTAATTAGCTTATTTTGAGAATATTACAAAGGTCTGACAAAAGTGAAAAATTTAAATTTCCAATTTCAACCAAACATGCTAGAAATGCTCCAATTGAGCTAATTAGCTTATTGTGAGAATATTACAAACGTCTGACAAAACTGACAAATGTAAATTTCCAATTTTAAGCAAACATGCTAGAAATGCTCCAATTGATCTAATTAGCTTATTGTGAGAATATTACAAACGTCTGACAAAACTGAAAAATGTAAATTTCCAATTTCAACCAAACATGCTAGAAATGCTCCAATTGAGCTAATTAGCTTATTGTGAGAATATTACAAACGTCTTACAAAACTGAAAAATGTAATTTTCCAATTTCAACCAAACATGCTAGAAATGCTCCAATTGAGCTAATTAGCTTATTGTGAGAATATTACAAACGTCTGACAAAACTGAAAAATGTAAATTTCCAAATTCAACCAAACATGCTAGAAATGCTCCAATTGAGCTAATTAGCTTATTGTGAGAATATTACAAACGTCTGACAAAACTGAAAAATGTAAATTTCCAATTTCAACCAAACATGCTAGAAATGCTCAAATTGCGCAAATAAGCCTACTGTAAGAATTTTACAAACGTCTGACAAAACTGAAAAATGTAAATTTCTAATTTCAACCAAAAAATGCTAGAAATGCTCCAATTGAGCTAATTAGCTTATTGTGAGAATATTACAAACGTCTGACAAAACTAGAAAAATGTAAATTTCTAATTTCAACCAAACATGCTAGAAATGCTCCAATTGAGCTAATTAGCTTATTGTGAGAATATTACAAACGTCTGACAAAATTGAAAAATGTAAATTTCTAATTTCAACTAAACATACTAGAAATGCTCCAATTGAGCTAATTAGCTTATTGAGAGAATATTGCAATTGTCTGACAAAAGTGAAAAATGTGAATTTCCAATTTCAACCAAACATGCTAGAAATGCTCCAATTGAGCTAATTAGCTTATTGTGAGAATATTGCAATTGTCTGACAAAAGTGAAAAATGTAAATTTCCAATTTCAACCAAACATGCTAGAAATGCTCCAATTGAGCTAATTAGCTTATTGTGAGAATATTACAAAGGTCTGACAAAAGTGAAAAATGTAAATTTCCAATTTCAACTAAACATGCTAGAAATGCTTCAATTGAGCAAATTAGCTTATTGTGAGAATATTACAAACGTCTGACAAAACTGAAAAATGTAAACTTCCAATTTCAACCAAACATGCTAGAAATGCTCCAATTGAGCTAATTAGCTTATTGTGAGAATATTACAAACGTCTGACAAAACTGAAAAATGTAAATTTCCAATTTCAACCAAACATGCTAGAAATGCTCCAATTGAGCTAATTAGCTTATTGTGAGAATATTACAAACGTCTGACAAAACTGAAAAATGTAATTTTCCAAATTCAACCAAACATGCTAGAAATGCTCAAATTGAGCTAATTAGCTTATTGTGAGAATATTACAAACGTCTGACAAAACTGAAAAATGTAAATTTCCAATTTCAACCAAACATGCTAGAAATGCTCCAATTGAGCTAATTATCTTATTGTGAGAATATTACAAACGTCTGACAAAACTGAAAAATGTAAATTTCCAATTTCAACCAAACATGCTAGAAATGCTCAAATTGCGCAAATAAGCCTACTGTAAGAATTTTATAAACGTCTGACAAAACTGAAAAATGTAAATTTCCAATTTCAACCAAACATGCTAGAAATGCTCCAATTGAGCTAATTAGCTTATTGTGAGAATATTACAAACGTCTGACCAAACTGAAAAATGTAAATTTCCAATTTCAACAAAACATGCTAGAAATGCTCCAATTGAGCTAATTAGCTTATTGTGAGAATATTACAAACGTCTGACAAAACTGAAAAATGTAAATTTCCAATTTCAACCAAACATGCTAGAAATGTTCCAATTGAGCTAATTAGCTTATTGTGAGAATATTACAAACGTCTGACAAAAGTGAAAAATGCAAATTTCCAATTTCAACCAAACATGCTAGAAATGCTCCAATTGAGCTAATTAGCTTATTGTGAGAATATTGCAATTGTCTGACAAAAGTGAAAAATGTAAATTTCCAATTTCAACCAAACATGCTAGAAATGCTCCAATTGAGCTAATTAGCTTATTGTGAGAATATTACAAACGTCTGACAAAACTGAAAAATGTAAATTTCCAATTTCAACCAAACATGCTAGAAATGTTCCAATTGAGCTAATTAGCTTATTGTGAGAATATTACAAACGTCTGACAAAAGTGAAAAATGCAAATTTCCAATTTCAACCAAACATGCTAGAAATGCTCCAATTGAGCTAATTAGCTTATTGTGAGAATATTGCAATTGTCTGACAAAAGTGAAAAATGTAAATTTCCAATTTCAACCAAACATGCTAGAAATGCTCCAATTGAGCTAATTAGCTTATTGTGAGAATATTACAAACGTCTGATAAAACTGAAAAATGTAAATTTCCAATTTCAACCAAACATGCTAGAAATGCTCCAATTGATCTAATTAGCTTATTGTGAGAATATTACAAACGTCTGACAAAACTGAAAAATGTAAATTTCCAATTTCAACCAAACATGCTAGAAATGCTCCAATTGAGCTAATTAGCTTATTGTGAGAATATTACAAACGTCTTACAAAACTGAAAAATGTAATTTTTTAATTTCAACCAAACATGCTAGAAATGCTCCAATTGAGCTAATTAGCTTATTGTGAGAATATTACAAAGGTCTGACAAAAGTGAAAAATGTAAATTTCCAATTTCAACTAAACATGCTAGAAATGCTTCAATTGAGCTAATTAGCTTATTGTGAGAATATTACAAACGTCTGACAAAACTGAAAAATGTAAACTTCCAATTTCAACCAAACATGCTAGAAATGCTCCAATTGAGCTAATTAGCTTATTGTGAGAATATTACAAACGTCTGACAAAACTGAAAAATGTAAATTTCCAATTTCAACCAAACATGCTAGAAATGCTCCAATTGAGCTAATTAGCTTATTGTGAGAATATTACAAACGTCTGACAAAACTGAAAAATGTAATTTTCCAAATTCAACCAAACATGCTAGAAATGCTCAAATTGAGCTAATTATCTTATTGTGAGAATATTACAAACGTCTGACAAAACTGAAAAATGTAAATTTCCAATTTCAACCAAACATGCTAGAAATGCTCAAATTGCGCAAATAAGCCTACTGTAAGAATTTTATAAACGTCTGACAAAACTGAAAAATGTAAATTTCCAATTTCAACCAAACATGCTAGAAATGCTCCAATTGAGCTAATTAGCTTATTGTGAGAATATTACAAACGTCTGACCAAACTGAAAAATGTAAATTTCCAATTTCAACAAAACATGCTAGAAATGCTCCAATTGAGCTAATTAGCTTATTGTGAGAATATTACAAACGTCTGACAAAACTGAAAAATGTAAATTTCCAATTTCAACCAAACATGCTAGAAATGCTCAAATTGCGCAAATAAGCCTACTGTAAGAATTTTACAAACGTCTGACAAAACTGAAAAATGTAAATTTCTAATTTCAACCAAAAAATGCTAGAAATGCTCCAATTGAGCTAATTAGCTTATTGTGAGAATATTACAAACGTCTGACAAAACTAGAAAAATGTAAATTTCTAATTTCAACCAAACATGCTAGAAATGCTCCAATTGAGCTAATTAGCTTATTGTGAGAATATTACAAACGTCTGACAAAATTGAAAAATGTAAATTTCTAATTTCAACTAAACATACTAGAAATGCTCCAATTGAGCTAATTAGCTTATTGAGAGAATATTGCAATTGTCTGACAAAAGTGAAAAATGTGAATTTCCAATTTCAACCAAACATGCTAGAAATGCTCCAATTGAGCTAATTAGCTTATTGTGAGAATATTGCAATTGTCTGACAAAAGTGAAAAATGTAAATTTCCAATTTCAACCAAACATGCTAGAAATGCTCCAATTGAGCTAATTAGCTTATTGTGAGAATATTACAAAGGTCTGACAAAAGTGAAAAATGTAAATTTCCAATTTCAACTAAACATGCTAGAAATGCTTCAATTGAGCAAATTAGCTTATTGTGAGAATATTACAAACGTCTGACAAAACTGAAAAATGTAAATTTCCAATTTCAACCAAACATGCTAGAAATGCTCAAATTGCGCAAATAAGCCTACTGTAAGAATTTTATAAACGTCTGACAAAACTGAAAAATGTAATTTTCCAAATTCAACCAAACATGCTAGAAATGCTCAAATTGAGCTAATTAGCTTATTGTGAGAATATTACAAACGTCTGACAAAACTGAAAAATGTAAATTTCCAATTTCAACCAAACATGCTAGAAATGCTCCAATTGAGCTAATTATCTTATTGTGAGAATATTACAAACGTCTGACAAAACTGAAAAATGTAAATTTCCAATTTCAACCAAACATGCTAGAAATGCTCAAATTGCGCAAATAAGCCTACTGTAAGAATTTTATAAACGTCTGACAAAACTGAAAAATGTAAATTTCCAATTTCAACCAAACATGCTAGAAATGCTCCAATTGAGCTAATTAGCTTATTGTGAGAATATTACAAACGTCTGACCAAACTGAAAAATGTAAATTTCCAATTTCAACAAAACATGCTAGAAATGCTCCAATTGAGCTAATTAGCTTATTGTGAGAATATTACAAACGTCTGACAAAACTGAAAAATGTAAATTTCCAATTTCAACCAAACATGCTAGAAATGTTCCAATTGAGCTAATTAGCTTATTGTGAGAATATTACAAACGTCTGACAAAAGTGAAAAATGCAAATTTCCAATTTCAACCAAACATGCTAGAAATGCTCCAATTGAGCTAATTAGCTTATTGTGAGAATATTGCAATTGTCTGACAAAAGTGAAAAATGTAAATTTCCAATTTCAACCAAACATGCTAGAAATGCTCCAATTGAGCTAATTAGCTTATTGTGAGAATATTACAAACGTCTGATAAAACTGAAAAATGTAAATTTCCAATTTCAACCAAACATGCTAGAAATGCTCCAATTGATCTAATTAGCTTATTGTGAGAATATTACAAACGTCTGACAAAACTGAAAAATGTAAATTTCCAATTTCAACCAAACATGCTAGAAATGCTCCAATTGAGCTAATTAGCTTATTGTGAGAATATTACAAACGTCTTACAAAACTGAAAAATGTAATTTTTTAATTTCAACCAAACATGCTAGAAATGCTCCAATTGAGCTAATTAGCTTATTGTGAGAATATTGCAATTGTCTGACAAAAGTGAAAAATGTAAATTTCCAATTTCAACTAAACATGCTAGAAATGCTTCAATTGAGCTAATTAGCTTATTGTGAGAATATTACAAACGTCTGACAAAACTGAAAAATGTAAACTTCCAATTTCAACCAAACATGCTAGAAATGCTCCAATTGAGCTAATTAGCTTATTGTGAGAATATTACAAACGTCTGACAAAACTGAAAAATGTAAATTTCCAATTTCAACCAAACATGCTAGAAATGCTCCAATTGAGCTAATTAGCTTATTGTGAGAATATTACAAACGTCTGACAAAACTGAAAAATGTAATTTTCCAAATTCAACCAAACATGCTAGAAATGCTCAAATTGAGCTAATTAGCTTATTGTGAGAATATTACAAACGTCTGACAAAACTGAAAAATGTAAATTTCCAATTTCAACCAAACATGCTAGAAATGCTCCAATTGAGCTAATTATCTTATTGTGAGAATATTACAAACGTCTGACAAAACTGAAAAATGTAAATTTCCAATTTCAACCAAACATGCTAGAAATGCTCAAATTGCGCAAATAAGCCTACTGTAAGAATTTTATAAACGTCTGACAAAACTGAAAAATGTAAATTTCCAATTTCAACCAAACATGCTAGAAATGCTCCAATTGAGCTAATTAGCTTATTGTGAGAATATTACAAACGTCTGACCAAACTGAAAAATGTAAATTTCCAATTTCAACAAAACATGCTAGAAATGCTCCAATTGAGCTAATTAGCTTATTGTGAGAATATTACAAACGTCTGACAAAACTGAAAAATGTAAATTTCCAATTTCAACCAAACATGCTAGAAATGTTCAAATTGAGCTAATTAGCTTATTGTGAGATTATTACAAACGTCTGACAAAAGTGAAAAATGCAAATTTCCAATTTCAACCAAACATGCTAGAAATGCTCCAATTGAGCTAATTAGCTTATTGTGAGAATATTGCAATTGTCTGACAAAACTGAAAAATGTAAATTTCCAATTTCAACCAAACATGCTAGAAATGCTCCAATTGAGCTAATTAGCTTATTGTGAGAATATTACAAACGTCTTACAAAACTGAAAAATGTAATTTTCCAATTTCAACCAAACATGCTAGAAATGCTCCAATTGAGCTAATTAGCTTATTGTGAGAATATTACAAACGTCTGACAAAACTGAAAAGTGTAAATTTCCAAATTCAACCAAACATGCTAGAAATGCTCCAATTGAGCTAATTAGCTTATTGTGAGAATATTACAAACGTCTGACAAAACTGAAAAATGTAAATTTCCAATTTCAACCAAACATGCTAGAAATGCTCAAATTGCGCAAATAAGCCTACTGTAAAAATTTTACAAACGTCTGACAAAACTGAAAAATGTAAATTTCTAATTTCAACCAAAAAATGCTAGAAATGCTCCAATTGAGCTAATTAGCTTATTGTGAGAATATTACAAACGTCTGACAAAACTGAAAAATGTAAATTTCTAATTTCAACTAAACATGCTAGAAATGCTCCAATTGAGCTAATTAGCTTATTGAGAGAATATTGCAATTGTCTGACAAAAGTGAAAAATGTGAATTTCCAATTTCAACCAAACATGCTAGAAATGCTCCAATTGAGCTAATTAGCTTATTGTGAGAATATTGCAATTGTCTGACAAAAGTGAAAAATGTAATTTTCCAATTTCAACCAAACATGCTAGAAATGCTCCAATTGAGCTAATTAGCTTATTGTGAGAATATTACAAAGGTCCGACAAAAGTGAAAAATGTAAATTTCCAATTTCAACTAAACATGCTAGAAATGCTTCAATTGAGCAAATTAGCTTATTGTGAGAATATTACAAACGTCTGACAAAACTGAAAAATGTAAACTTCCAATTTCAACCAAACATGCTAGAAATGCTCCAATTGAGCTAATTAGCTTATTGTGAGAATATTACAAACGTCTGACAAAACTGAAAAATGTAAATTTCCAATTTCAACCAAACATGCTAGAAATGCTCCAATTGAGCTAATTAGCTTATTGTGAGAATATTACAAACGTCTGACAAAACTGAAAAATGTAATTTTCCAAATTCAACCAAACATGCTAGAAATGCTCAAATTGAGCTAATTAGCTTATTGTGAGAATATTACAAACGTCTGACAAAACTGAAAAATGTAAATTTCCAATTTCAACCAAACATGCTAGATATGCTCCAATTGAGCTAATTATCTTATTGTGAGAATATTACAAACGTCTGACAAAACTGAAAAATGTAAATTTCCAATTTCAACCAAACATGCTAGAAATGCTCAAATTGCGCAAATAAGCCTACTGTAAGAATTTTATAAACGTCTGACAAAACTGAAAAATGTAAATTTCCAATTTCAACCAAACATGCTAGAAATGCTCCAATTGAGCTAATTAGCTTATTGTGAGAATATTACAAACGTCTGACCAAACTGAAAAATGTAAATTTCCAATTTCAACAAAACATGCTAGAAATGCTCCAATTGAGCTAATTAGCTTATTGTGAGAATATTACAAACGTCTGACAAAACTGAAAAATGTAAATTTCCAATTTCAACCAAACATGCTAGAAATGTTCCAATTGAGCTAATTAGCTTATTGTGAGAATATTGCAATTGTCTGACAAAAGTGAAAAATGTAATTTTCCAATTTCAACCAAACATGCTAGAAATGCTCCAATTGAGCTAATTAGCTTATTGTGAGAATATTACAAAGGTCCGACAAAAGTGAAAAATGTAAATTTCCAATTTCAACTAAACATGCTAGAAATGCTTCAATTGAGCAAATTAGCTTATTGTGAGAATATTACAAACGTCTGACAAAACTGAAAAATGTAAACTTCCAATTTCAACCAAACATGCTAGAAATGCTCCAATTGAGCTAATTAGCTTATTGTTAGAATATTACAAACGTCTGACAAAACTGAAAAATGTAAATTTCCAATTTCAACCAAACATGCTAGAAATGCTCCAATTGAGCTAATTAGCTTATTGTGAGAATATTACAAACGTCTGACAAAACTGAAAAATGTAATTTTCCAAATTCAACCAAACATGCTAGAAATGCTCAAATTGAGCTAATTAGCTTATTGTGAGAATATTACAAACGTCTGACAAAACTGAAAAATGTAAATTTCCAATTTCAACCAAACATGCTAGATATGCTCCAATTGAGCTAATTATCTTATTGTGAGAATATTACAAACGTCTGACAAAACTGAAAAATGTAAATTTCCAATTTCAACCAAACATGCTAGAAATGCTCAAATTGCGCAAATAAGCCTACTGTAAGAATTTTATAAACGTCTGACAAAACTGAAAAATGTAAATTTCCAATTTCAACCAAACATGCTAGAAATGCTCCAATTGAGCTAATTAGCTTATTGTGAGAATATTACAAACGTCTGACCAAACTGAAAAATGTAAATTTCCAATTTCAACAAAACATGCTAGAAATGCTCCAATTGAGCTAATTAGCTTATTGTGAGAATATTACAAACGTCTGACAAAACTGAAAAATGTAAATTTCCAATTTCAACCAAACATGCTAGAAATGTTCCAATTGAGCTAATTAGCTTATTGTGAGAATATTACAAACGTCTGACAAAAGTGAAAAATGCAAATTTCCAATTTCAACCAAACATGCTAGAAATGCTCCAATTGAGCTAATTAGCTTATTGTGAGAATATTGCAATTGTCTGACAAAAGTGAAAAATGTAAATTTCCAATTTCAACCAAACATGCTAGAAATGCTCCAATTGAGCTAATTAGCTTATTGTGAGAATATTACAAACGTCTGATAAAACTGAAAAATGTAAATTTCCAATTTCAACCAAACATGCTAGAAATGCTCCAATTGAGCTAATTAGCTTATTGTGAGAATATTGCAATTGTCTGACAAAAGGGAAAAATGTAAATTTCCAATTTCAACCAAACATGCTAGAAATGCTCCAATTGAGCTAATTAGCTTATTGTGAGAATATTACAAACGTCTGACCAAACTGAAAAATGTAAATTTCCAATTTCAACCAAACATGCTAGAAATGCTCCAATTGAGCTAATTAGCTTATTGTGAGAATATTACAAACGTCTGACAAAACTGAAAAATGTAAATTTCCAATTTCAACCAAACATGCTAGAAATGTTCCAATTGAGCTAATTAGCTTATTGTGAGAATATTACAAACGTCTGACAAAAGTGAAAAATGTAATTTTCCAATTTCAACCAAACATGCTAGAAATGCTCCAATTGAGCTAATTAGCTTATTGTGAGAATATTGCAATTGTCTGACAAAAGTGAAAAATGTAAATTTCCAATTTCAACTAAACATGCTAGAAATGCTCCAATTGAGCTAATTAGCTTATTGTGAGAATATTGCAATTGTCTGACAAAAGTGAAAAATGTAAATTTCCAATTTCAACCAAACATGCTAGAAATGCTCCAATTGAGCTAATTAGCTTATTGTGAGAATATTGCAATTGTCTGACAAAACTGAAAAATGTAAATTTCCATCTTCAACCAAACATGCTAGAAATGCTCCAATTGAGCTAATTAGCTTATTGTGAGAATATTACAAAGGTCTGACAAAACTGAAAAATGTAAATTTCCAATTTCAACCAAACATGCTAGAAATGCTCCAATTGAGCTAATTAGCTTATTGTGAGAATATTACAAACGTCTGACAAAACTGAAAAATGTAAATTTCCAATTTTAACCAAACATGCTAGAAATGCTCCAATTGAGCTAATTAGCTTATTGTGAGAATATTACAAACGTCTGACAAAAGTGAAAAATGTAAAGTTCCAATTTCAACCAAACATGCTAGAAATGCTCCAATTGAGCTAATTAGCTTATTGTGAGAATATTACAAACGTCTGACAAAACTGAAAAATGTAAATTTCCAATTTCAACCAAACATGCTAGAAATGTTCCAATTGAGCTAATTAGCTTATTGTGAGAATATTACAAACGTCTGACAAAAGTGAAAAATGTAATTTTCCAATTTCAACCAAACATGCTAGAAATGCTCCAATTGAGCTAATTAGCTTATTGTGAGAATATTGCAATTGTCTGACAAAAGTGAAAAATGTAAAGTTCCAATTTCAACCAAACATGCTAGAAATGCTCCAATTGAGCTAATTAGCTTATTGTGAGAATATTACAGACGTCTGACAAAACTGAAAAATGTAAATTTCCAATTTCAACCAAACATGCTAGAAATGCTCCAATTGAGCTAATTAGCTTATTGTGAGAATATTACAAACGTCTGACAAAACTGAAAAATGTAATTTTCCAAATTCAACCAAACATGCTAGAAATGCTCAAATTGAGCTAATTAGCTTATTGTGAGAATATTACAAACGTCTGACAAAACTGAAAAATGTAAATTTCCAATTTCAACCAAACATGCTAGATATGCTCCAATTGAGCTAATTATCTTATTGTGAGAATATTACAAACGTCTGACAAAACTGAAAAATGTAAATTTCCAATTTCAACCAAACATGCTAGAAATGCTCAAATTGCGCAAATAAGCCTACTGTAAGAATTTTATAAACGTCTGACAAAACTGAAAAATGTAAATTTCCAATTTCAACCAAACATGCTAGAAATGCTCCAATTGAGCTAATTAGCTTATTGTGAGAATATTACAAACGTCTGACCAAACTGAAAAATGTAAATTTCCAATTTCAACAAAACATGCTAGAAATGCTCCAATTGAGCTAATTAGCTTATTGTGAGAATATTACAAACGTCTGACAAAACTGAAAAATGTAAATTTCCAATTTCAACCAAACATGCTAGAAATGTTCCAATTGAGCTAATTAGCTTATTGTGAGAATATTACAAACGTCTGACAAAAGTGAAAAATGCAAATTTCCAATTTCAACCAAACATGCTAGAAATGCTCCAATTGAGCTAATTAGCTTATTGTGAGAATATTGCAATTGTCTGACAAAAGTGAAAAATGTAAATTTCCAATTTCAACCAAACATGCTAGAAATGCTCCAATTGAGCTAATTAGCTTATTGTGAGAATATTACAAACGTCTGATAAAACTGAAAAATGTAAATTTCCAATTTCAACCAAACATGCTAGAAATGCTCCAATTGAGCTAATTAGCTTATTGTGAGAATATTGCAATTGTCTGACAAAAGGGAAAAATGTAAATTTCCAATTTCAACCAAACATGCTAGAAATGCTCCAATTGAGCTAATTAGCTTATTGTGAGAATATTACAAACGTCTGACCAAACTGAAAAATGTAAATTTCCAATTTCAACCAAACATGCTAGAAATGCTCCAATTGAGCTAATTAGCTTATTGTGAGAATATTACAAACGTCTGACAAAACTGAAAAATGTAAATTTCCAATTTCAACCAAACATGCTAGAAATGTTCCAATTGAGCTAATTAGCTTATTGTGAGAATATTACAAACGTCTGACAAAAGTGAAAAATGTAATTTTCCAATTTCAACCAAACATGCTAGAAATGCTCCAATTGAGCTAATTAGCTTATTGTGAGAATATTGCAATTGTCTGACAAAAGTGAAAAATGTAAATTTCCAATTTCAACTAAACATGCTAGAAATGCTCCAATTGAGCTAATTAGCTTATTGTGAGAATATTGCAATTGTCTGACAAAAGTGAAAAATGTAAATTTCCAATTTCAACCAAACATGCTAGAAATGCTCCAATTGAGCTAATTAGCTTATTGTGAGAATATTGCAATTGTCTGACAAAACTGAAAAATGTAAATTTCCATCTTCAACCAAACATGCTAGAAATGCTCCAATTGAGCTAATTAGCTTATTGTGAGAATATTACAAAGGTCTGACAAAACTGAAAAATGTAAATTTCCAATTTCAACCAAACATGCTAGAAATGCTCCAATTGAGCTAATTAGCTTATTGTGAGAATATTACAAACGTCTGACAAAACTGAAAAATGTAAATTTCCAATTTTAACCAAACATGCTAGAAATGCTCCAATTGAGCTAATTAGCTTATTGTGAGAATATTACAAACGTCTGACAAAAGTGAAAAATGTAAAGTTCCAATTTCAACCAAACATGCTAGAAATGCTCCAATTGAGCTAATTAGCTTATTGTGAGAATATTACAAACGTCTGACAAAACTGAAAAATGTAAATTTCCAATTTCAACCAAACATGCTAGAAATGTTCCAATTGAGCTAATTAGCTTATTGTGAGAATATTACAAACGTCTGACAAAAGTGAAAAATGTAATTTTCCAATTTCAACCAAACATGCTAGAAATGCTCCAATTGAGCTAATTAGCTTATTGTGAGAATATTGCAATTGTCTGACAAAAGTGAAAAATGTAAAGTTCCAATTTCAACCAAACATGCTAGAAATGCTCCAATTGAGCTAATTAGCTTATTGTGAGAATATTACAGACGTCTGACAAAACTGAAAAATGTAAATTTCCAATTTCAACCAAACATGCTAGAAATGCTCCAATTGAGCTAATTAGCTTATTGTGAGAATATTACAAACGTCTGACAAAACTGAAAAATGTAAATTTCCAATTTCAACCAAACATGCTAGAAATGTTCCAATTGAGCTAATTAGCTTATTGTGAGAATATTACAAACGTCTGACAAAAGTGAAAAATGTAATTTTCCAATTTCAGCCAAACATGCTAGAAATGCTCCAATTGAGCTAATTAGCTTATTGTGAGAATATTGCAATTGTCTGACAAAAGTGAAAAATGTAAATTTCCAATTTCAACTAAACATGCTAGAAATGCTCCAATTGAGCTAATTAGCTTATTGTGAGAATATTGCAATTGTCTGACAAAAGTGAAAAATGTAAATTTCCAATTTCAACCAAACATGCTAGAAATGCTCCAATTGAGCTAATTAGCTTATTGTGAGAATATTGCAATTGTCTGACAAAACTGAAAAATGTAAATTTCCATCTTCAACCAAACATGCTAGAAATGCCCCAATTGAGCTAATTAGCTTATTGTGAGAATATTACAAAGGTCTGACAAAACTGAAAAATGTAAATTTCCAATTTCAACCAAACATGCTAGAAATGCTCCAATTGAGCTAATTAGCTTATTGTGAGAATATTACAAACGTCTGACAAAACTGAAAAATGTAAATTTCCAATTTCAACCAAACATGCTAGAAATGTTCCAATTGAGCTAATTAGCTTATTGTGAGAATATTACAAACGTCTGACAAAAGTGAAAAATGTAAAGTTCCAATTTCAACCAAACATGCTAGAAATGCTCCAATTGAGCTAATTAGCTTATTGTGAGAATATTACAAACGTCTGACAAAACTGAAAAATGTAAATTTCCAATTTCAACCAAACATGCTAGAAATGTTCCAATTGAGCTAATTAGCTTATTGTGAGAGTATTACAAACGTCTGACAAAAGTGAAAAATGGAATTTTCCAATTTCAACCAAACATGCTAGAAATGCTCCAATTGAGCTAATTAGCTTATTGTGAGAATATTGCAATTGTCTGACAAAAGTGAAAAATGTAAAGTTCCAATTTCAACCAAACATGCTAGAAATGCTCCAATTGAGCTAATTAGCTTATTGTGAGAATATTACAAACGTCTGACAAAACTGAAAAATGTAAATTTCCAATTTCAACCAAACAAGCTAGAAATGTTCCAATTGAGCTAATTAGCTTATTGTGAGAATATTACAAACGTCTGACAAAAGTGAAAAATGTAATTTTCCAATTTCAACCAAACATGCTAGAAATGCTCCAATTGAGCTAATTAGCTTATTGTGAGAATATTGCAATTGTCTGACAAAAGTGAAAAATGTAAATTTCCAATTTCAACCAAACATGCTAGAAATGCTCCAATTGAGCTAATTAGCTTATTGTGAGAATATTGCAATTGTCTGACAAAACTGAAAAATGTAAATTTCCATCTTCAACCAAACATGCTAGAAATGCTCCAATTGAGCTAATTAGCTTATTGTGAGAATATTACAAACGTCTGACAAAAGTGAAAAATGTAAATTTCCAATTTCAACCAAACATGCTAGAAATGCTCCAATTGAGCTAATTAGCT
Source organism: Watersipora subatra (assembly GCF_963576615.1). Lineage (NCBI taxonomy): Eukaryota > Metazoa > Bryozoa > Gymnolaemata > Cheilostomatida > Watersiporidae > Watersipora > Watersipora subatra. Next base: position 146,700 of record NW_027045228.1, on the reverse strand, counting down.
TATTGTGAGAATATTGCAATTGTCTGACAAAAGTGAAAAATGTAAATTTCCAATTTCAACCAAACATGCTAGAAATGCTCCAATTGAGCTAATTAGCTTATTGTGAGAATATTACAAAGGTCTGACAAAAGTGAAAAATGTAAATTTCCAATTTCAACTAAACATGCTAGAAATGCTTCAATTGAGCTAATTAGCTTATCGTGAGAATATTACAAACGTCTGACAAAAGTGAAAAATGTAAACTTCCAATTTCAACCAAACATGCTAGAAATGCTCCAATTGAGCTAATTAGCTTATTGTGAGAATATTGCAATTGTCTGACAAAAGTGAAAAATGTAAATTTCCAATTTCAATCAAACATGCTAGAAATGCTCCAATTGAGCTAATTAGCTTATTGTGAGAATATTACAAAGGTCTGACAAAAGTGAAAAATGTAAATTTCCAATTTCAACTAAACATGCTAGAAATGCTTCAATTGAGCTAATTAGCTTATTGTGAGAATATTACAAACGTCTGATAAAACTGAAAAATGTAAATTTCCAATTTCAACCAAACATGCTAGAAATGCTCCAATTGAGCTAATTAGCTTATTGTGAGAATATTGCAATTGTCTGACAAAAGGGAAAAATGTAAATTTCCAATTTCAACCAAACATGCTAGAAATGCTCCAATTGAGCTAATTAGCTTATTGTGAGAATATTACAAACGTCTGACCAAACTGAAAAATGTAAATTTCCAATTTCAACCAAACATGCTAGAAATGCTCCAATTGAGCTAATTAGCTTATTGTGAGAATATTACAAACGTCTGACAAAACTGAAAAATGTAAATTTCCAATTTCAACCAAACATGCTAGAAATGTTCCAATTGAGCTAATTAGCTTATTGTGAGAATATTACAAAGGTCTGACAAAAGTGAAAAATGTAATTTTCCAATTTCAACCAAACATGCTAGAAATGCTCCAATTGAGCTAATTAGCTTATTGTGAGAATATTGCAATTGTCTGACAAAAGTGAAAAATGTAAATTTCCAATTTCAACTAAACATGCTAGAAATGCTCCAATTGAGCTAATTAGCTTATTGTGAGAATATTGCAATTGTCTGACAAAAGTGAAAAATGTAAATTTCCAATTTCAACCAAACATGCTAGAAATGCTCCAATTGAGCTAATTAGCTTATTGTGAGAATATTGCAATTGTCTGACAAAACTGAAAAATGTAAATTTCCATCTTCAACCAAACATGCTAGAAATGCTCCAATTGAGCTAATTAGCTTATTGTGAGAATATTACAAAGGTCTGACAAAACTGAAAAATGTAAATTTCCAATTTCAACCAAACATGCTAGAAATGCTCCAATTGAGCTAATTAGCTTATTGTGAGAATATTACAAACGTCTGACAAAACTGAAAAATGTAAATTTCCAATTTCAACCAAACATGCTAGAAATGCTCCAATTGAGCTAATTAGCTTATTGTGAGAATATTACAAACGTCTGACAAAAGTGAAAAATGTAAAGTTCCAATTTCAACCAAACATGCTAGAAATGCTCCAATTGAGCTAATTAGCTTATTGTGAGAATATTACAAACGTCTGACAAAACTGAAAAATGTAAATTTCCAATTTCAACCAAACATGCTAGAAATGTTCCAATTGAGCTAATTAGCTTATTGTGAGAATATTACAAACGTCTGACAAAACTGAAAAATGTAATTTTCCAATTTCAACCAAACATGCTAGAAATGCTCCAATTGAGCTAATTAGATTATTGTGAGAATATTGCAATTGTCTGACAAAAGTGAAAAATGTAAATTTCCAATTTCAACTAAACATGCTAGAAATGCTCCAATTGAGCTAATTAGCTTATTGTGAGAATATTGCAATTGTCTGACAAAAGTGAAAAATGTAAATTTCCAATTTCAACCAAACATGCTAGAAATGCTCCAATTGAGCTAATTAGCTTATTGTGAGAATATTACAAACGTCTGACAAAACTGAAAAATGTAAATTTCCAATTTCAACCAAACATGCTAGAAATGTTCCAATTGAGCTAATTAGCTTATTGTGAGAATATTACAAACGTCTGACAAAAGTGAAAAATGCAAATTTCCAATTTCAACCAAACATGCTAGAAATGCTCCAATTGAGCTAATTAGCTTATTGTGAGAATATTGCAATTGTCTGACAAAAGTGAAAAATGTAAATTTCCAATTTCAACCAAACATGCTAGAAATGCTCCAATTGAGCTAATTAGCTTATTGTGAGAATATTACAAACGTCTGATAAAACTGAAAAATGTAAATTTCCAATTTCAACCAAACATGCTAGAAATGCTCCAATTGAGCTAATTAGCTTATTGTGAGAATATTGCAATTGTCTGACAAAAGGGAAAAATGTAAATTTCCAATTTGAACCAAACATGCTAGAAATGCTCCAATTGAGCTAATTAGCTTATTGTGAGAATATTACAAACGTCTGACCAAACTGAAAAATGTAAATTTCCAATTTCAACCAAACATGCTAGAAATGCTCCAATTGAGCTAATTAGCTTATTGTGAGATTATTACAAACGTCTGACAAAACTGAAAAATGTAAATTTCCAATTTCAACCAAACATGCTAGAAATGTTCCAATTGAGCTAATTAGCTTATTGTGAGAATATTACAAACGTCTGACAAAAGTGAAAAATGTAATTTTCCAATTTCAACCAAACATGCTAGAAATGCTCCAATTGAGCTAATTAGCTTATTGTGAGAATATTGCAATTGTCTGACAAAAGTGAAAACTGTAAATTTCCAATTTCAACTAAACATGCTAGAAATGCTCCAATTGAGCTAATTAGCTTATTGTGAGAATATTGCAATTGTCTGACAAAAGTGAAAAATGTAAATTTCCAATTTCAACCAAACATGCTAGAAATGCTCCAATTGAGCTAATTAGCTTATTGTGAGAATATTGCAATTGTCTGACAAAACTGAAAAATGTAAATTTCCATCTTCAACCAAACATGCTAGAAATGCCCCAATTGAGCTAATTAGCTTATTGTGAGAATATTACAAAGGTCTGACAAAAGTGAAAAATGTAAATTTCCAATTTCAACCAAACATGCTAGAAATGCTCCAATTGAGCTAATTAGCTTATTGTGAGAATATTACAAACGTCTGACAAAAGTGAAAAATGTAAAGTTCCAATTTCAACCAAACATGCTAGAAATGCTCCAATTGAGCTAATTAGCTTATTGTGAGAATATTACAAACGTCTGACAAAACTGAAAAATGTAAATTTCCAATTTCAACCAAACATGCTAGAAATGTTCCAATTGAGCTAATTAGCTTATTGTGAGAATATTACAAACGTCTGACAAAAGTGAAAAATGTAATTTTCCAATTTCAACCAAACATGCTAGAAATGCTCCAATTGAGCTAATTAGCTTATTGTGAGAATATTACAAACGTCTGACAAAACTGAAAAATGTAAATTTCCAATTTCAACCAAACATGCTAGAAATGTTCCAATTGAGCTAATTAGCTTATTGTGAGAATATTACAAACGTCTGACAAAAGTGAAAAATGTAATTTTCCAATTTCAACCAAACATGCTAGAAATGCTCCAATTGAGCTAATTAGCTTATTGTGAGAATATTGCAATTGTCTGACAAAAGTGAAAAATGTAAATTTCCAATTTCAACCAAACATGCTAGAAATGCTCCAATTGAGCTAATTAGCTTATTGTGAGAATATTGCAATTGTCTGACAAAACTGAAAAATGTAATTTCCATCTTCAACCAAACATGCTAGAAATGCTCCAATTGAGCTAATTAGCTTATTGTGAGAATATTACAAACGTCTGACAAAACTGAAAAATGTAAATTTCCAATTTCAACCAAACATGCTAGAAATGCTCCAATTGAGCTAATTAGCTTATTGTGAGAATATTACAAACGTCTGACAAAAGTGAAAAATGTAAATTTCCAATTTCAACCAAACATGCTAGAAATGCTCCAATTGAGCTAATTAGCTTATTGTGAGAATATTACAAACGTCTGACAAAACTGAAAAATGTAAATTTCTAATTTCAACTAAACATGCTAGAAATGCTCCAATTGAGCTAATTAGCTTATTGAGAGAATATTGCAATTGTCTGACAAAAGTGAAAAATGTAAATTTCCAATTTCAACCAAACATGCTAGAAATGCTCCAATTGAGCTAATTAGCTTATTGTGAGAATATTGCAATTGTCTGACAAAAGTGAAAAATGTAAATTTCCAATTTCAACCAAACATGCTAGAAATGCTCCAATTGAGCTAATTAGCTTATTGTGAGAATATTACAAAGGTCTGACAAAAGTGAAAAATGTAAATTTCCAATTTCAACTAAACATGCTAGAAATGCTTCAATTGAGCTAATTAGCTTATTGTGAGAATATTACAAACGTCTGACAAAACTGAAAAATGTAAACTTCCAATTTCAACCAAACATGCTAGAAATGCTCCAATTGAGCTAATTAGCTTATTGTGAGAATATTGCAATTGTCTGACAAAAGTGAAAAATGTAAATTTCCAATTTCAACCAAACATGCTAGAAATGCTCCAATTGAGCTAATTAGCTTATTGTGAGAATATTACAAAGGTCTGACAAAAGTGAAAAATGTAAATTTCCAATTTCAACTAAACATGCTAGAAATGCTTCAATTGAGCTAATTAGCTTATTGTGAGAATATTACAAACGTCTGACAAAACTGAAAAATGTAAATTTCCAATTTCAACCAAACATGCTAGAAATGCTCCAATTGAGCTAATTAGCTTAATGTGAGAATATTGCAATTGTCTGACAAAAGGGAAAAATGTAAATTTCCAATTTCAACCAAACATGCTAGAAATGCTCCAATTGAGCTAATTAGCTTATTGTGAGAATATTACAAACGTCTGATAAAACTGAAAAATGTAAATTTTCAATTTCAACCAAACATGCTAGAAATGCTCCAATTGAGCTAATTAGCTTATTGTGAGAATATTGCAATTGTCTGACAAAAGGGAAAAATGTAAATTTCCAATTTCAACCAAACATGCTAGAAATGCTCCAATTGAGCTAATTAGCTTATTGTGAGAATATTACAAACGTCTGACAAAACTGAAAAATGTAAATTTCCAATTTCAACCAAACATGCTAGAAATGTTCCAATTGAGCTAATTAGCTTATTGTGAGAATATTACAAACGTCTGACAAAAGTGAAAAATGTAATTTTCCAATTTCAACCAAACATGCTAGAAATGCTCCAATTGAGCTAATTAGCTTATTGTGAGAATATTGCAATTGTCTGACAAAAGTGAAAACTGTAAATTTCCAATTTCAACTAAACATGCTAGAAATGCTCCAATTGAGCTAATTAGCTTATTGTGAGAATATTGCAATTGTCTGACAAAAGTGAAAAATGTAAATTTCCAATTTCAACCAAACATGCTAGAAATGCTCCAATTGAGCTAATTAGCTTATTGTGAGAATATTGCAATTGTCTGACAAAACTGAAAAATGTAAATTTCCATCTTCAACCAAACATGCTAGAAATGCCCCAATTGAGCTAATTAGCTTATTGTGAGAATATTACAAAGGTCTGACAAAAGTGAAAAATGTAAATTTCCAATTTCAACCAAACATGCTAGAAATGCTCCAATTGAGCTAATTAGCTTATTGTGAGAATATTACAAACGTCTGACAAAAGTGAAAAATGTAAAGTTCCAATTTCAACCAAACATGCTAGAAATGCTCCAATTGAGCTAATTAGCTTATTGTGAGAATATTACAAACGTCTGACAAAACTGAAAAATGTAAATTTCCAATTTCAACCAAACATGCTAGAAATGTTCCAATTGAGCTAATTAGCTTATTGTGAGAATATTACAAACGTCTGACAAAAGTGAAAAATGTAATTTTCCAATTTCAACCAAACATGCTAGAAATGCTCCAATTGAGCTAATTAGCTTATTGTGAGAATATTACAAACGTCTGACAAAACTGAAAAATGTAAATTTCCAATTTCAACCAAACATGCTAGAAATGTTCCAATTGAGCTAATTAGCTTATTGTGAGAATATTACAAACGTCTGACAAAAGTGAAAAATGTAATTTTCCAATTTCAACCAAACATGCTAGAAATGCTCCAATTGAGCTAATTAGCTTATTGTGAGAATATTGCAATTGTCTGACAAAAGTGAAAAATGTAAATTTCCAATTTCAACCAAACATGCTAGAAATGCTCCAATTGAGCTAATTAGCTTATTGTGAGAATATTCCAATTGTCTGACAAAACTGAAAAATGTAATTTCCATCTTCAACCAAACATGCTAGAAATGCTCCAATTGAGCTAATTAGCTTATTGTGAGAATATTACAAACGTCTGACAAAACTGAAAAATGTAAATTTCCAATTTCAACCAAACATGCTAGAAATGCTCCAATTGAGCTAATTAGCTTATTGTGAGAATATTACAAACGTCTGACAAAACTGAAAAATGTAAATTTCTAATTTCAACTAAACATGCTAGAAATGCTCCAATTGAGCTAATTAGCTTATTGAGAGAATATTGCAATTGTCTGACAAAAGTGAAAAATGTAAATTTCCAATTTCAACCAAACATGCTAGAAATGCTCCAATTGAGCTAATTAGCTTATTGTGAGAATATTGCAATTGTCTGACAAAAGTGAAAAATGTAAATTTCCAATTTCAACCAAACATGCTAGAAATGCTCCAATTGAGCTAATTAGCTTATTGTGAGAATATTACAAAGGTCTGACAAAAGTGAAAAATGTAAATTTCCAATTTCAACTAAACATGCTAGAAATGCTTCAATTGAGCTAATTAGCTTATTGTGAGAATATTACAAACGTCTGACAAAACTGAAAAATGTAAACTTCCAATTTCAACCAAACATGCTAGAAATGCTCCAATTGAGCTAATTAGCTTATTGTGAGAATATTGCAATTGTCTGACAAAAGTGAAAAATGTAAATTTCCAATTTCAACCAAACATGCTAGAAATGCTCCAATTGAGCTAATTAGCTTATTGTGAGAATATTACAAAGGTCTGACAAAAGTGAAAAATGTAAATTTCCAATTTCAACTAAACATGCTAGAAATGCTTCAATTGAGCTAATTAGCTTATTGTGAGAATATTACAAACGTCTGACAAAACTGAAAAATGTAAATTTCCAATTTCAACCAAACATGCTAGAAATGCTCCAATTGAGCTAATTAGCTTAATGTGAGAATATTGCAATTGTCTGACAAAAGGGAAAAATGTAAATTTCCAATTTCAACCAAACATGCTAGAAATGCTCCAATTGAGCTAATTAGCTTATTGTGAGAATATTACAAACGTCTGATAAAACTGAAAAATGTAAATTTCCAATTTCAACCAAACATGCTAGAAATGCTCCAATTGAGCTAATTAGCTTATTGTGAGAATATTGCAATTGTCTGACAAAAGGGAAAAATGTAAATTTCCAATTTCAACCAAACATGCTAGAAATGCTCCAATTGAGCTAATTAGCTTATTGTGAGAATATTACAAACGTCTGACCAAACTGAAAAATGTAAATTTCCAATTTCAACCAAACATGCTAGAAATGCTCCAATTGAGCTAATTAGCTTATTGTGAGAATATTACAAACGTCTGACAAAACTGAAAAATGTAAATTTCCAATTTCAACCAAACATGCTAGAAATGTTCCAATTGAGCTAATTAGCTTATTGTGAGAATATTACAAACGTCTGACAAAAGTGAAAAATGTAATTTTCCAATTTCAACCAAACATGCTAGAAATGCTCCAATTGAGCTAATTAGCTTATTGTGAGAATATTGCAATTGTCTGACAAAAGTGAAAAATGTAAATTTCCAATTTCAACTAAACATGCTAGAAATGCTCCAATTGAGCTAATTAGCTTATTGTGAGAATATTGCAATTGTCTGACAAAAGTGAAAAATGTAAATTTCCAATTTCAACCAAACATGCTAGAAATGCTCCAATTGAGCTAATTAGCTTATTGTGAGAATATTGCAATTGTCTGACAAAACTGAAAAATGTAAATTTCCATCTTCAACCAAACATGCTAGAAATGCTCCAATTGAGCTAATTAGCTTATTGTGAGAATATTACAAACGTCTGACAAAACTGAAAAATGTAAATTTTCAATTTCAACCAAACATGCTAGAAATGCTCCAATTGAGCTAATTAGCTTATTGTGAGAATATTACAAACGTCTGACAAAAGTGAAAAATGTAAATTTCCAATTTCAACCAAACATGCTAGAAATGCTCCAATTGAGCTAATTAGCTTATTGTGAGAATATTACAAACGTCTGACAAAACTGAAAAATGTGAATTTCCAATTTCAACCAAACATGCTAGAAATGCTCCAATTGAGCTAATTAGCTTACTGTGAGAATATTACAAACGTCTGACAAAAGTGAAAAATGTAAATTTCCAATTTCAACCAAACATGCTAGAAATGCTCCAATTGAGCTAATTAGCTTATTGTGAGAATATTGCAATTGTCTGACAAAACTGAAAAATGTAAATTTCCATCTTCAACCAAACATGCTAGAAATGCTCCAATTGAGCTAATTAGCTTATTGTGAGAATATTACAAAGGTCTGACAAAACTGAAAAATGTAAATTTCCAATTTCAACCAAACATGCTAGAAATGCTCCAATTGAGCTAATTAGCTTATTGTGAGAATATTACAAACGTCTGACAAAACTGAAAAATGTAAATTTCCAATTTTAACCAAACATGCTAGAAATGCTCCAATTGAGCTAATTAGCTTATTGTGAGAATATTACAAACGTCTGACAAAAGTGAAAAATGTAAAGTTCCAATTTCAACCAAACATGCTAGAAATGCTCCAATTGAGCTAATTAGCTTATTGTGAGAATATTACAAACGTCTGACAAAACTGAAAAATGTAAATTTCCAATTTCAACCAAACATGCTAGAAATGTTCCAATTGAGCTAATTAGCTTATTGTGAGAATATTACAAACGTCTGACAAAAGTGAAAAATGTAATTTTCCAATTTCAACCAAACATGCTAGAAATGCTCCAATTGAGCTAATTAGCTTATTGTGAGAATATTGCAATTGTCTGACAAAAGTGAAAAATGTAAAGTTCCAATTTCAACCAAACATGCTAGAAATGCTCCAATTGAGCTAATTAGCTTATTGTGAGAATATTACAGACGTCTGACAAAACTGAAAAATGTAAATTTCCAATTTCAACCAAACATGCTAGAAATGCTCCAATTGAGCTAATTAGCTTATTGTGAGAATATTACAAACGTCTGACAAAACTGAAAAATGTAAAATTCCAATTTCAACCAAACATGCTAGAAATGTTCCAATTGAGCTAATTAGCTTATTGTGAGAATATTACAAACGTCTGACAAAAGTGAAAAATGTAATTTTCCAATTTCAGCCAAACATGCTAGAAATGCTCCAATTGAGCTAATTAGCTTATTGTGAGAATATTGCAATTGTCTGACAAAAGTGAAAAATGTAAATTTCCAATTTCAACTAAACATGCTAGAAATGCTCCAATTGAGCTAATTAGCTTATTGTCAGAATATTGCAATTGTCTGACAAAAGTGAAAAATGTAAATTTCCAATTTCAACCAAACATGCTAGAAATGCTCCAATTGAGCTAATTAGCTTATTGTGAGAATATTGCAATTGTCTGACAAAACTGAAAAATGTAAATTTCCATCTTCAACCAAACATGCTAGAAATGCCCCAATTGAGCTAATTAGCTTATTGTGAGAATATTACAAAGGTCTGACAAAACTGAAAAATGTAAATTTCCAATTTCAACCAAACATGCTAGAAATGCTCCAATTGAGCTAATTAGCTTATTGTGAGAATATTACAAACGTCTGACAAAACTGAAAAATGTAAATTTCCAATTTCAACCAAACATGCTAGAAATGCTCCAATTGAGCTAATTAGCTTATTGTGAGAATATTACAAACGTCTGACAAAAGTGAAAAATGTAAAGTTCCAATTTCAACCAAACATGCTAGAAATGCTCCAATTGAGCTAATTAGCTTATTGTGAGAATATTACAAACGTCTGACAAAACTGAAAAATGTAAATTTCCAATTTCAACCAAACATGCTAGAAATGTTCCAATTGAGCTAATTAGCTTATTGTGAGAATATTACAAACGTCTGACAAAAGTGAAAAATGGAATTTTCCAATTTCAACCAAACATGCTAGAAATGCTCCAATTGAGCTAATTAGCTTATTGTGAGAATATTGCAATTGTCTGACAAAAGTGAAAAATGTAAAGTTCCAATTTCAACCAAACATGCTAGAAATGCTCCAATTGAGCTAATTAGCTTATTGTGAGAATATTACAAACGTCTGACAAAACTGAAAAATGTAAATTTCCAATTTCAACCAAACAAGCTAGAAATGTTCCAATTGAGCTAATTAGCTTATTGTGAGAATATTACAAACGTCTGACAAAAGTGAAAAATGTAATTTTCCAATTTCAACCAAACATGCTAGAAATGCTCCAATTGAGCTAATTAGCTTATTGTGAGAATATTGCAATTGTCTGACAAAAGTGAAAAATGTAAATTTCCAATTTCAACCAAACATGCTAGAAATGCTCCAATTGAGCTAATTAGCTTATTGTGAGAATATTGCAATTGTCTGACAAAACTGAAAAATGTAAATTTCCATCTTCAACCAAACATGCTAGAAATGCTCCAATTGAGCTAATTAGCTTATTGTGAGAATATTACAAACGTCTGACAAAAGTGAAAAATGTAAATTTCCAATTTCAACCAAACATGCTAGAAATGCTCCAATTGAGCTAATTAGCTTATTGTGAGAATATTGCAATTGTCTGACAAAAGTGAAAAATGTAAATTTCCAATTTCAACCAAACATGCTAGAAATGCTCCAATTGAGCTAATTAGCTTATTGTGAGAATATTACAAAGGTCTGACAAAAGTGAAAAATGTAAATTTCCAATTTCAACTAAACATGCTAGAAATGCTTCAATTGAGCTAATTAGCTTATCGTGAGAATATTACAAACGTCTGACAAAAGTGAAAAATGTAAACTTCCAATTTCAACCAAACATGCTAGAAATGCTCCAATTGAGCTAATTAGCTTATTGTGAGAATATTGCAATTGTCTGACAAAAGTGAAAAATGTAAATTTCCAATTTCAACCAAACATGCTAGAAATGCTCCAATTGAGCTAATTAGCTTATTGTGAGAATATTACAAAGGTCTGACAAAAGTGAAAAATGTAAATTTCCAATTTCAACTAAACATGCTAGAAATGCTTCAATTGAGCTAATTAGCTTATTGTGAGAATATTACAAACGTCTGATAAAACTGAAAAATGTAAATTTCCAATTTCAACCAAACATGCTAGAAATGCTCCAATTGAGCTAATTAGCTTATTGTGAGAATATTGCAATTGTCTGACAAAAGGGAAAAATGTAAATTTCCAATTTCAACCAAACATGCTAGAAATGCTCCAATTGAGCTAATTAGCTTATTGTGAGAATATTACAAACGTCTGACCAAACTGAAAAATGTAAATTTCCAATTTCAACCAAACATGCTAGAAATGCTCCAATTGAGCTAATTAGCTTATTGTGAGAATATTACAAACGTCTGACAAAACTGAAAAATGTAAATTTCCAATTTCAACCAAACATGCTAGAAATGCTCCAATTGAGCTAATTAGCTTATTGTGAGAATATTACAAACGTCTGACAAAAGTGAAAAATGTAAAGTTCCAATTTCAACCAAACATGCTAGAAATGCTCCAATTGAGCTAATTAGCTTATTGTGAGAATATTACAAACGTCTGACAAAACTGAAAAATGTAAATTTCCAATTTCAACCAAACATGCTAGAAATGTTCCAATTGAGCTAATTAGCTTATTGTGAGAATATTACAAACGTCTGACAAAAGTGAAAAATGGAATTTTCCAATTTCAACCAAACATGCTAGAAATGCTCCAATTGAGCTAATTAGCTTATTGTGAGAATATTGCAATTGTCTGACAAAAGTGAAAAATGTAAAGTTCCAATTTCAACCAAACATGCTAGAAATGCTCCAATTGAGCTAATTAGCTTATTGTGAGAATATTACAAACGTCTGACAAAACTGAAAAATGTAAATTTCCAATTTCAACCAAACAAGCTAGAAATGTTCCAATTGAGCTAATTAGCTTATTGTGAGAATATTACAAACGTCTGACAAAAGTGAAAAATGTAATTTTCCAATTTCAACCAAACATGCTAGAAATGCTCCAATTGAGCTAATTAGCTTATTGTGAGAATATTGCAATTGTCTGACAAAAGTGAAAAATGTAAATTTCCAATTTCAACCAAACATGCTAGAAATGCTCCAATTGAGCTAATTAGCTTATTGTGAGAATATTGCAATTGTCTGACAAAACTGAAAAATGTAAATTTCCATCTTCAACCAAACATGCTAGAAATGCTCCAATTGAGCTAATTAGCTTATTGTGAGAATATTACAAACGTCTGACAAAAGTGAAAAATGTAAATTTCCAATTTCAACCAAACATGCTAGAAATGCTCCAATTGAGCTAATTAGCTTATTGTGAGAATATTGCAATTGTCTGACAAAAGTGAAAAATGTAAATTTCCAATTTCAACCAAACATGCTAGAAATGCTCCAATTGAGCTAATTAGCTTATTGTGAGAATATTACAAAGGTCTGACAAAAGTGAAAAATGTAAATTTCCAATTTCAACTAAACATGCTAGAAATGCTTCAATTGAGCTAATTAGCTTATCGTGAGAATATTACAAACGTCTGACAAAAGTGAAAAATGTAAACTTCCAATTTCAACCAAACATGCTAGAAATGCTCCAATTGAGCTAATTAGCTTATTGTGAGAATATTGCAATTGTCTGACAAAAGTGAAAAATGTAAATTTCCAATTTCAACCAAACATGCTAGAAATGCTCCAATTGAGCTAATTAGCTTATTGTGAGAATATTGCAATTGTCTGACAAAAGTGAAAAATGTAAATTTCCAATTTCAACCAAACATGCTAGAAATGCTCCAATTGAGCTAATTAGCTTATTGTGAGAATATTACAAACGTCTGACAAAACTGAAAAATGTAAATTTCCAATTTCAACCAAACATGCTAGAAATGTTCCAATTGAGCTAATTAGCTTATTGTGAGAATATTACAAACGTCTGACAAAAGTGAAAAATGCAAATTTCCAATTTCAACCAAACATGCTAGAAATGCTCCAATTGAGCTAATTAGCTTATTGTGAGAATATTGCAATTGTCTGACAAAAGTGAAAAATGTAAATTTCCAATTTCAACCAAACATGCTAGAAATGCTCCAATTGAGCTAATTAGCTTATTGTGAGAATATTACAAACGTCTGATAAAACTGAAAAATGTAAATTTCCAATTTCAACCAAACATGCTAGAAATGCTCCAATTGAGCTAATTAGCTTATTGTGAGAATATTGCAATTGTCTGACAAAAGGGAAAAATGTAAATTTCCAATTTGAACCAAACATGCTAGAAATGCTCCAATTGAGCTAATTAGCTTATTGTGAGAATATTACAAACGTCTGACCAAACTGAAAAATGTAAATTTCCAATTTCAACCAAACATGCTAGAAATGCTCCAATTGAGCTAATTAGCTTATTGTGAGATTATTACAAACGTCTGACAAAACTGAAAAATGTAAATTTCCAATTTCAACCAAACATGCTAGAAATGTTCCAATTGAGCTAATTAGCTTATTGTGAGAATATTACAAACGTCTGACAAAAGTGAAAAATGTAATTTTCCAATTTCAACCAAACATGCTAGAAATGCTCCAATTGAGCTAATTAGCTTATTGTGAGAATATTGCAATTGTCTGACAAAAGTGAAAACTGTAAATTTCCAATTTCAACTAAACATGCTAGAAATGCTCCAATTGAGCTAATTAGCTTATTGTGAGAATATTGCAATTGTCTGACAAAAGTGAAAAATGTAAATTTCCAATTTCAACCAAACATGCTAGAAATGCTCCAATTGAGCTAATTAGCTTATTGTGAGAATATTGCAATTGTCTGACAAAACTGAAAAATGTAAATTTCCATCTTCAACCAAACATGCTAGAAATGCCCCAATTGAGCTAATTAGCTTATTGTGAGAATATTACAAAGGTCTGACAAAACTGAAAAATGTAAATTTCCAATTTCAACCAAACATGCTAGAAATGCTCCAATTGAGCTAATTAGCTTATTGTGAGAATATTACAAACGTCTGACAAAACTGAAAAATGTAAATTTCCAATTTCAACCAAACATGCTAGAAATGCTCCAATTGAGCTAATTAGCTTATTGTGAGAATATTACAAACGCCTGACAAAAGTGAAAAATGTAAAGTTCCAATTTCAACCAAACATGCTAGAAATGCTCCAATTGAGCTAATTAGCTTATTGTGAGAATATTACAAACGTCTGACAAAACTGAAAAATGTAAATTTCCAATTTCAACCAAACATGCTAGAAATGTTCCAATTGAGCTAATTAGCTTATTGTGAGAATATTACAAACGTCTGACAAAAGTGAAAAATGTAATTTTCCAATTTCAACCAAACATGCTAGAAATGCTCCAATTGAGCTAATTAGCTTATTGTGAGAATATTACAAACGTCTGACAAAACTGAAAAATGTAAATTTCCAATTTCAACCAAACATGCTAGAAATGTTCCAATTGAGCTAATTAGCTTATTGTGAGAATATTACAAACGTCTGACAAAAGTGAAAAATGTAATTTTCCAATTTCAACCAAACATGCTAGAAATGCTCCAATTGAGCTAATTAGCTTATTGTGAGAATATTGCAATTGTCTGACAAAAGTGAAAAATGTAAATTTCCAATTTCAACCAAACATGCTAGAAATGCTCCAATTGAGCTAATTAGCTTATTGTGAGAATATTGCAATTGTCTGACAAAACTGAAAAATGTAAATTTCCATCTTCAACCAAACATGCTAGAAATGCTCCAATTGAGCTAATTAGCTTATTGTGAGAATATTACAAAGGTCTGACAAAACTGAAAAATGTAAATTTCTAATTTCAACCAAACATGCTAGAAATGCTCCAATTGAGCTAATTAGCTTATTGTGAGAATATTACAAACGTCTGACAAAACTGAAAAATGTAAATTTCCAATTTCAACCAAACATGCTAGAAATGCTCCAATTGAGCTAATTAGCTTATTGTGAGAATATTACAAACGTCTGACAAAAGTGAAAAATGTAAATTTCCAATTTCAACCAAACATGCTAGAAATGCTCCAATTGAGCTAATTAGCTTATTGTGAGAATATTACAAACGTCTGACAAAACTGAAAAATGTAAATTTCTAATTTCAACTAAACATGCTAGAAATGCTCCAATTGAGCTAATTAGCTTATTGAGAGAATATTGCAATTGTCTGACAAAAGTGAAAAATGTAAATTTCCAATTTCAACCAAACATGCTAGAAATGCTCCAATTGAGCTAATTAGCTTATTGTGAGAATATTGCAATTGTCTGACAAAAGTGAAAAATGTAAATTTCCAATTTCAACCAAACATGCTAGAAATGCTCCAATTGAGCTAATTAGCTTATTGTGAGAATATTACAAAGGTCTGACAAAAGTGAAAAATGTAAATTTCCAATTTCAACTAAACATGCTAGAAATGCTTCAATTGAGCTAATTAGCTTATTGTGAGAATATTACAAACGTCTGACAAAACTGAAAAATGTAAACTTCCAATTTCAACCAAACATGCTAGAAATGCTCCAATTGAGCTAATTAGCTTATTATGAGAATATTGCAATTGTCTGACAAAAGTGAAAAATGTAAATTTCCAATTTCAACCAAACATGCTAGAAATGCTCCAATTGAGCTAATTAGCTTATTGTGAGAATATTACAAAGGTCTGACAAAAGTGAAAAATGTAAATTTCCAATTTCAACTAAACATGCTAGAAATGCTTCAATTGAGCTAATTAGCTTATTGTGAGAATATTACAAACGTCTGACAAAACTGAAAAATGTAAACTTCCAATTTCAACCAAACATGCTAGAAATGCTCCAATTGAGCTAATTAGCTTAATGTGAGAATATTGCAATTGTCTGACAAAAGGGAAAAATGTAAATTTCCAATTTCAACCAAACATGCTAGAAATGCTCCAATTGAGCTAATTAGCTTATTGTGAGAATATTACAAACGTCTGATAAAACTGAAAAATGTAAATTTCCAATTTCAACCAAACATGCTAGAAATGCTCCAATTGAGCTAATTAGCTTATTGTGAGAATATTGCAATTGTCTGACAAAAGGGAAAAATGTAAATTTCCAATTTCAACCAAACATGCTAGAAATGCTCCAATTGAGCTAATTAGCTTATTGTGAGAATATTACAAACGTCTGACCAAACTGAAAAATGTAAATTTCCAATTTCAACCAAACATGCTAGAAATGCTCCAATTGAGCTAATTAGCTTATTGTGAGAATATTACAAACGTCTGACAAAACTGAAAAATGTAAATTTCCAATTTCAACCAAACATGCTAGAAATGTTCCAATTGAGCTAATTAGCTTATTGTGAGAATATTACAAACGTCTGACAAAAGTGAAAAATGTAATTTTCCAATTTCAACCAAACATGCTAGAAATGCTCCAATTGAGCTAATTAGCTTATTGTGAGAATATTGCAATTGTCTGACAAAAGTGAAAAATGTAAATTTCCAATTTCAAATAAACATGCTAGAAATGCTCCAATTGAGCTAATTAGCTTATTGTGAGAATATTGCAATTGTCTGACAAAAGTGAAAAATGTAAATTTCCAATTTCAACCAAACATGCTAGAAATGCTCCAATTGAGCTAATTAGCTTATTGTGAGAATATTGCAATTGTCTGACAAAACTGAAAAATGTAAATTTCCATCTTCAACCAAACATGCTAGAAATGCTCCAATTGAGCTAATTAGCTTATTGTGAGAATATTACAAACGTCTGACAAAACTGAAAAATGTAAATTTTCAATTTCAACCAAACATGCTAGAAATGCTCCAATTGAGCTAATTAGCTTATTGTGAGAATATTACAAACGTCTGACAAAAGTGAAAAATGTAAATTTCCAATTTCAACCAAACATGCTAGAAATGCTCCAATTGAGCTAATTAGCTTATTGTGAGAATATTACAAACGTCTGACAAAACTGAAAAATGTGAATTTCCAATTTCAACCAAACATGCTAGAAATGCTCCAATTGAGCTAATTAGCTTATTGTGAGAATATTACAAACGTCTGACAAAAGTGAAAAATGTAAATTTCCAATTTCAACCAAACATGCTAGAAATGCTCCAATTGAGCTAATTAGCTTATTGTGAGAATATTGCAATTGTCTGACAAAACTGAAAAATGTAAATTTCCATCTTCAACCAAACATGCTAGAAATGCTCCAATTGAGCTAATTAGCTTATTGTGAGAATATTACAAAGGTCTGACAAAACTGAAAAATGTAAATTTCCAATTTCAACCAAACATGCTAGAAATGCTCCAATTGAGCTAATTAGCTTATTGTGAGAATATTACAAACGTCTGACAAAACTGAAAAATGTAAATTTCCAATTTTAACCAAACATGCTAGAAATGCTCCAATTGAGCTAATTAGCTTATTGTGAGAATATTACAAACGTCTGACAAAAGTGAAAAATGTAAAGTTCCAATTTCAACCAAACATGCTAGAAATGCTCCAATTGAGCTAATTAGCTTATTGTGAGAATATTACAAACGTCTGACAAAACTGAAAAATGTAAATTTCCAATTTCAACCAAACATGCTAGAAATGTTCCAATTGAGCTAATTAGCTTATTGTGAGAATATTACAAACGTCTGACAAAAGTGAAAAATGTAATTTTCCAATTTCAACCAAACATGCTAGAAATGCTCCAATTGAGCTAATTAGCTTATTGTGAGAATATTGCAATTGTCTGACAAAAGTGAAAAATGTAAAGTTCCAATTTCAACCAAACATGCTAGAAATGCTCCAATTGAGCTAATTAGCTTATTGTGAGAATATTACAGACGTCTGACAAAACTGAAAAATGTAAATTTCCAATTTCAACCAAACATGCTAGAAATGCTCCAATTGAGCTAATTAGCTTATTGTGAGAATATTACAAACGTCTGACAAAACTGAAAAATGTAAATTTCCAATTTCAACCAAACATGCTAGAAATGTTCCAATTGAGCTAATTAGCTTATTGTGAGAATATTACAAACGTCTGACAAAAGTGAAAAATGTAATTTTCCAATTTCAGCCAAACATGCTAGAAATGCTCCAATTGAGCTAATTAGCTTATTGTGAGAATATTGCAATTGTCTGACAAAAGTGAAAAATGTAAATTTCCAATTTCAACTAAACATGCTAGAAATGCTCCAATTGAGCTAATTAGCTTATTGTGAGAATATTGCAATTGTCTGACAAAAGTGAAAAATGTAAATTTCCAATTTCAACCAAACATGCTAGAAATGCTCCAATTGAGCTAATTAGCTTATTGTGAGAATATTGCAATTGTCTGACAAAACTGAAAAATGTAAATTTCCATCTTCAACCAAACATGCTAGAAATGCCCCAATTGAGCTAATTAGCTTATTGTGAGAATATTACAAAGGTCTGACAAAACTGAAAAATGTAAATTTCCAATTTCAACCAAACATGCTAGAAATGCTCCAATTGAGCTAATTAGCTTATTGTGAGAATATTACAAACGTCTGACAAAACTGAAAAATGTAAATTTCCAATTTCAACCAAACATGCTAGAAATGCTCCAATTGAGCTAATTAGCTTATTGTGAGAATATTACAAACGTCTGACAAAAGTGAAAAATGTAAAGTTCCAATTTCAACCAAACATGCTAGAAATGCTCCAATTGAGCTAATTAGCTTATTGTGAGAATATTACAAACGTCTGACAAAACTGAAAAATGTAAATTTCCAATTTCAACCAAACATGCTAGAAATGTTCCAATTGAGCTAATTAGCTTATTGTGAGAATATTACAAACGTCTGACAAAAGTGAAAAATGGAATTTTCCAATTTCAACCAAACATGCTAGAAATGCTCCAATTGAGCTAATTAGCTTATTGTGAGAATATTGCAATTGTCTGACAAAAGTGAAAAATGTAAAGTTCCAATTTCAACCAAACATGCTAGAAATGCTCCAATTGAGCTAATTAGCTTATTGTGAGAATATTACAAACGTCTGACAAAACTGAAAAATGTAAATTTCCAATTTCAACCAAACAAGCTAGAAATGTTCCAATTGAGCTAATTAGCTTATTGTGAGAATATTACAAACGTCTGACAAAAGTGAAAAATGTAATTTTCCAATTTCAACCAAACATGCTAGAAATGCTCCAATTGAGCTAATTAGCTTATTGTGAGAATATTGCAATTGTCTGACAAAAGTGAAAAATGTAAATTTCCAATTTCAACCAAACATGCTAGAAATGCTCCAATTGAGCTAATTAGCTTATTGTGAGAATATTGCAATTGTCTGACAAAACTGAAAAATGTAAATTTCCATCTTCAACCAAACATGCTAGAAATGCTCCAATTGAGCTAATTAGCTTATTGTGAGAATATTACAAACGTCTGACAAAAGTGAAAAATGTAAATTTCCAATTTCAACCAAACATGCTAGAAATGCTCCAATTGAGCTAATTAGCTTATTGTGAGAATATTGCAATTGTCTGACAAAAGTGAAAAATGTAAATTTCCAATTTCAACCAAACATGCTAGAAATGCTCCAATTGAGCTAATTAGCTTATTGTGAGAATATTACAAAGGTCTGACAAAAGTGAAAAATGTAAATTTCCAATTTCAACTAAACATGCTAGAAATGCTTCAATTGAGCTAATTAGCTTATCGTGAGAATATTACAAACGTCTGACAAAAGTGAAAAATGTAAACTTCCAATTTCAACCAAACATGCTAGAAATGCTCCAATTGAGCTAATTAGCTTATTGTGAGAATATTGCAATTGTCTGACAAAAGTGAAAAATGTAAATTTCCAATTTCAACCAAACATGCTAGAAATGCTCCAATTGAGCTAATTAGCTTATTGTGAGAATATTGCAATTGTCTGACAAAAGGGAAAAATGTAAATTTCCAATTTCAACCAAACATGCTAGAAATGCTCCAATTGAGCTAATTAGCTTATTGTGAGAATATTACAAACGTCTGACCAAACTGAAAAATGTAAATTTCCAATTTCAACCAAACATGCTAGAAATGCTCCAATTGAGCTAATTAGCTTATTGTGAGAATATTACAAACGTCTGACAAAACTGAAAAATGTAAATTTCCAATTTCAACCAAACATGCTAGAAATGTTCCAATTGAGCTAATTAGCTTATTGTGAGAATATTACAAAGGTCTGACAAAAGTGAAAAATGTAATTTTCCAATTTCAACCAAACATGCTAGAAATGCTCCAATTGAGCTAATTAGCTTATTGTGAGAATATTGCAATTGTCTGACAAAAGTGAAAAATGTAAATTTCCAATTTCAACTAAACATGCTAGAAATGCTCCAATTGAGCTAATTAGCTTATTGTGAGAATATTGCAATTGTCTGACAAAAGTGAAAAATGTAAATTTCCAATTTCAACCAAACATGCTAGAAATGCTCCAATTGAGCTAATTAGCTTATTGTGAGAATATTGCAATTGTGTGACAAAACTGAAAAATGTAAATTTCCATCTTCAACCAAACATGCTAGAAATGCTCCAATTGAGCTAATTAGCTTATTGTGAGAATATTACAAAGGTCTGACAAAACTGAAAAATGTAAATTTCCAATTTCAACCAAACATGCTAGAAATGCTCCAATTGAGCTAATTAGCTTATTGTGAGAATATTACAAACGTCTGACAAAACTGAAAAATGTAAATTTCCAATTTCAACCAAACATGCTAGAAATGCTCCAATTGAGCTAATTAGCTTATTGTGAGAATATTACAAACGTCTGACAAAAGTGAAAAATGTAAAGTTCCAATTTCAACCAAACATGCTAGAAATGCTCCAATTGAGCTAATTAGCTTATTGTGAGAATATTACAAACGTCTGACAAAACTGAAAAATGTAAATTTCCAATTTCAACCAAACATGCTAGAAATGTTCCAATTGAGCTAATTAGCTTATTGTGAGAATATTACAAACGTCTGACAAAAGTGAAAAATGTAATTTTCCAATTTCAACCAAACATGCTAGAAATGCTCCAATTGAGCTAATTAGCTTATTGTGAGAATATTGCAATTGTCTGACAAAAGTGAAAAATGTAAAGTTCCAATTTCAACCAAACATGCTAGAAATGCTCCAATTGAGCTAATTAGCTTATTGTGAGAATATTACAAACGTCTGACAAAACTGAAAAATGTAAATTTCCAATTTCAACCAAACATGCTAGAAATGTTCCAATTGAGCTAATTAGCTTATTGTGAGAATATTACAAACGTCTGACAAAACTGAAAAATGTAATTTTCCAATTTCAACCAAACATGCTAGAAATGCTCCAATTGAGCTAATTAGATTATTGTGAGAATATTGCAATTGTCTGACAAAAGTGAAAAATGTAAATTTCCAATTTCAACTAAACATGCTAGAAATGCTCCAATTGAGCTAATTAGCTTATTGTGAGAATATTGCAATTGTCTGACAAAAGTGAAAAATGTAAATTTCCAATTTCAACCAAACATGCTAGAAATGCTCCAATTGAGCTAATTAGCTTATTGTGAGAATATTACAAACGTCTGACAAAACTGAAAAATGTAAATTTCCAATTTCAACCAAACATGCTAGAAATGTTCCAATTGAGCTAATTAGCTTATTGTGAGAATATTACAAACGTCTGACAAAAGTGAAAAATGCAAATTTCCAATTTCAACCAAACATGCTAGAAATGCTCCAATTGAGCTAATTAGCTTATTGTGAGAATATTGCAATTGTCTGACAAAAGTGAAAAATGTAAATTTCCAATTTCAACCAAACATGCTAGAAATGCTCCAATTGAGCTAATTAGCTTATTGTGAGAATATTACAAACGTCTGATAAAACTGAAAAATGTAAATTTCCAATTTCAACCAAACATGCTAGAAATGCTCCAATTGAGCTAATTAGCTTATTGTGAGAATATTGCAATTGTCTGACAAAAGGGAAAAATGTAAATTTCCAATTTGAACCAAACATGCTAGAAATGCTCCAATTGAGCTAATTAGCTTATTGTGAGAATATTACAAACGTCTGACCAAACTGAAAAATGTAAATTTCCAATTTCAACCAAACATGCTAGAAATGCTCCAATTGAGCTAATTAGCTTATTGTGAGATTATTACAAACGTCTGACAAAACTGAAAAATGTAAATTTCCAATTTCAACCAAACATGCTAGAAATGTTCCAATTGAGCTAATTAGCTTATTGTGAGAATATTACAAACGTCTGACAAAAGTGAAAAATGTAATTTTCCAATTTCAACCAAACATGCTAGAAATGCTCCAATTGAGCTAATTAGCTTATTGTGAGAATATTGCAATTGTCTGACAAAAGTGAAAACTGTAAATTTCCAATTTCAACTAAACATGCTAGAAATGCTCCAATTGAGCTAATTAGCTTATTGTGAGAATATTGCAATTGTCTGACAAAAGTGAAAAATGTAAATTTCCAATTTCAACCAAACATGCTAGAAATGCTCCAATTGAGCTAATTAGCTTATTGTGAGAATATTGCAATTGTCTGACAAAACTGAAAAATGTAAATTTCCATCTTCAACCAAACATGCTAGAAATGCCCCAATTGAGCTAATTAGCTTATTGTGAGAATATTACAAAGGTCTGACAAAACTGAAAAATGTAAATTTCCAATTTCAACCAAACATGCTAGAAATGCTCCAATTGAGCTAATTAGCTTATTGTGAGAATATTACAAACGTCTGACAAAACTGAAAAATGTAAATTTCCAATTTCAACCAAACATGCTAGAAATGCTCCAATTGAGCTAATTAGCTTATTGTGAGAATATTACAAACGCCTGACAAAAGTGAAAAATGTAAAGTTCCAATTTCAACCAAACATGCTAGAAATGCTCCAATTGAGCTAATTAGCTTATTGTGAGAATATTACAAACGTCTGACAAAACTGAAAAATGTAAATTTCCAATTTCAACCAAACATGCTAGAAATGTTCCAATTGAGCTAATTAGCTTATTGTGAGAATATTACAAACGTCTGACAAAAGTGAAAAATGTAATTTTCCAATTTCAACCAAACATGCTAGAAATGCTCCAATTGAGCTAATTAGCTTATTGTGAGAATATTACAAACGTCTGACAAAACTGAAAAATGTAAATTTCCAATTTCAACCAAACATGCTAGAAATGTTCCAATTGAGCTAATTAGCTTATTGTGAGAATATTACAAACGTCTGACAAAAGTGAAAAATGTAATTTTCCAATTTCAACCAAACATGCTAGAAATGCTCCAATTGAGCTAATTAGCTTATTGTGAGAATATTGCAATTGTCTGACAAAAGTGAAAAATGTAAATTTCCAATTTCAACCAAACATGCTAGAAATGCTCCAATTGAGCTAATTAGCTTATTGTGAGAATATTGCAATTGTGTGACAAAACTGAAAAATGTAAATTTCCATCTTCAACCAAACATGCTAGAAATGCTCCAATTGAGCTAATTAGCTTATTGTGAGAATATTACAAAGGTCTGACAAAACTGAAAAATGTAAATTTCCAATTTCAACCAAACATGCTAGAAATGCTCCAATTGAGCTAATTAGCTTATTGTGAGAATATTACAAACGTCTGACAAAACTGAAAAATGTAAATTTCCAATTTCAACCAAACATGCTAGAAATGCTCCAATTGAGCTAATTAGCTTATTGTGAGAATATTACAAACGTCTGACAAAAGTGAAAAATGTAAAGTTCCAATTTCAACCAAACATGCTAGAAATGCTCCAATTGAGCTAATTAGCTTATTGTGAGAATATTACAAACGTCTGACAAAACTGAAAAATGTAAATTTCCAATTTCAACCAAACATGCTAGAAATGTTCCAATTGAGCTAATTAGCTTATTGTGAGAATATTACAAACGTCTGACAAAAGTGAAAAATGTAATTTTCCAATTTCAACCAAACATGCTAGAAATGCTCCAATTGAGCTAATTAGCTTATTGTGAGAATATTGCAATTGTCTGACAAAAGTGAAAAATGTAAAGTTCCAATTTCAACCAAACATGCTAGAAATGCTCCAATTGAGCTAATTAGCTTATTGTGAGAATATTACAAACGTCTGACAAAACTGAAAAATGTAAATTTCCAATTTCAACCAAACATGCTAGAAATGTTCCAATTGAGCTAATTAGCTTATTGTGAGAATATTACAAACGTCTGACAAAACTGAAAAATGTAATTTTCCAATTTCAACCAAACATGCTAGAAATGCTCCAATTGAGCTAATTAGATTATTGTGAGAATATTGCAATTGTCTGACAAAAGTGAAAAATGTAAATTTCCAATTTCAACTAAACATGCTAGAAATGCTCCAATTGAGCTAATTAGCTTATTGTGAGAATATTGCAATTGTCTGACAAAAGTGAAAAATGTAAATTTCCAATTTCAACCAAACATGCTAGAAATGCTCCAATTGAGCTAATTAGCTTATTGTGAGAATATTACAAACGTCTGACAAAACTGAAAAATGTAAATTTCCAATTTCAACCAAACATGCTAGAAATGTTCCAATTGAGCTAATTAGCTTATTGTGAGAATATTACAAACGTCTGACAAAAGTGAAAAATGCAAATTTCCAATTTCAACCAAACATGCTAGAAATGCTCCAATTGAGCTAATTAGCTTATTGTGAGAATATTGCAATTGTCTGACAAAAGTGAAAAATGTAAATTTCCAATTTCAACCAAACATGCTAGAAATGCTCCAATTGAGCTAATTAGCTTATTGTGAGAATATTACAAACGTCTGATAAAACTGAAAAATGTAAATTTCCAATTTCAACCAAACATGCTAGAAATGCTCCAATTGAGCTAATTAGCTTATTGTGAGAATATTGCAATTGTCTGACAAAAGGGAAAAATGTAAATTTCCAATTTGAACCAAACATGCTAGAAATGCTCCAATTGAGCTAATTAGCTTATTGTGAGAATATTACAAACGTCTGACCAAACTGAAAAATGTAAATTTCCAATTTCAACCAAACATGCTAGAAATGCTCCAATTGAGCTAATTAGCTTATTGTGAGATTATTACAAACGTCTGACAAAACTGAAAAATGTAAATTTCCAATTTCAACCAAACATGCTAGAAATGTTCCAATTGAGCTAATTAGCTTATTGTGAGAATATTACAAACGTCTGACAAAAGTGAAAAATGTAATTTTCCAATTTCAACCAAACATGCTAGAAATGCTCCAATTGAGCTAATTAGCTTATTGTGAGAATATTGCAATTGTCTGACAAAAGTGAAAACTGTAAATTTCCAATTTCAACTAAACATGCTAGAAATGCTCCAATTGAGCTAATTAGCTTATTGTGAGAATATTGCAATTGTCTGACAAAAGTGAAAAATGTAAATTTCCAATTTCAACCAAACATGCTAGAAATGCTCCAATTGAGCTAATTAGCTTATTGTGAGAATATTGCAATTGTCTGACAAAACTGAAAAATGTAAATTTCCATCTTCAACCAAACATGCTAGAAATGCCCCAATTGAGCTAATTAGCTTATTGTGAGAATATTACAAAGGTCTGACAAAACTGAAAAATGTAAATTTCCAATTTCAACCAAACATGCTAGAAATGCTCCAATTGAGCTAATTAGCTTATTGTGAGAATATTACAAACGTCTGACAAAACTGAAAAATGTAAATTTCCAATTTCAACCAAACATGCTAGAAATGCTCCAATTGAGCTAATTAGCTTATTGTGAGAATATTACAAACGCCTGACAAAAGTGAAAAATGTAAAGTTCCAATTTCAACCAAACATGCTAGAAATGCTCCAATTGAGCTAATTAGCTTATTGTGAGAATATTACAAACGTCTGACAAAACTGAAAAATGTAAATTTCCAATTTCAACCAAACATGCTAGAAATGTTCCAATTGAGCTAATTAGCTTATTGTGAGAATATTACAAACGTCTGACAAAAGTGAAAAATGTAATTTTCCAATTTCAACCAAACATGCTAGAAATGCTCCAATTGAGCTAATTAGCTTATTGTGAGAATATTACAAACGTCTGACAAAACTGAAAAATGTAAATTTCCAATTTCAACCAAACATGCTAGAAATGTTCCAATTGAGCTAATTAGCTTATTGTGAGAATATTACAAACGTCTGACAAAAGTGAAAAATGTAATTTTCCAATTTCAACCAAACATGCTAGAAATGCTCCAATTGAGCTAATTAGCTTATTGTGAGAATATTGCAATTGTCTGACAAAAGTGAAAAATGTAAATTTCCAATTTCAACCAAACATGCTAGAAATGCTCCAATTGAGCTAATTAGCTTATTGTGAGAATATTGCAATTGTCTGACAAAACTGAAAAATGTAAATTTCCATCTTCAACCAAACATGCTAGAAATGCTCCAATTGAGCTAATTAGCTTATTGTGAGAATATTACAAAGGTCTGACAAAACTGAAAAATGTAAATTTCTAATTTCAACCAAACATGCTAGAAATGCTCCAATTGAGCTAATTAGCTTATTGTGAGAATATTACAAACGTCTGACAAAACTGAAAAATGTAAATTTCCAATTTCAACCAAACATGCTAGAAATGCTCCAATTGAGCTAATTAGCTTATTGTGAGAATATTACAAACGTCTGACAAAAGTGAAAAATGTAAATTTCCAATTTCAACCAAACATGCTAGAAATGCTCCAATTGAGCTAATTAGCTTATTGTGAGAATATTACAAACGTCTGACAAAACTGAAAAATGTAAATTTCTAATTTCAACTAAACATGCTAGAAATGCTCCAATTGAGCTAATTAGCTTATTGAGAGAATATTGCAATTGTCTGACAAAAGTGAAAAATGTAAATTTCCAATTTCAACCAAACATGCTAGAAATGCTCCAATTGAGCTAATTAGCTTATTGTGAGAATATTGCAATTGTCTGACAAAAGTGAAAAATGTAAATTTCCAATTTCAACCAAACATGCTAGAAATGCTCCAATTGAGCTAATTAGTTTATTGTGAGAATATTACAAAGGTCTGACAAAAGTGAAAAATGTAAATTTCCAATTTCAACTAAACATGCTAGAAATGCTTCAATTGAGCTAATTAGCTTATTGTGAGAATATTACAAACGTCTGACAAAACTGAAAAATGTAAACTTCCAATTTCAACCAAACATGCTAGAAATGCTCCAATTGAGCTAATTAGCTTATTGTGAGAATATTGCAATTGTCTGACAAAAGTGAAAAATGTAAATTTCCAATTTCAACCAAACATGCTAGAAATGCTCCAATTGAGCTAATTAGCTTATTGTGAGAATATTACAAAGGTCTGACAAAAGTGAAAAATGTAAATTTCCAATTTCAACTAAACATGCTAGAAATGCTTCAATTGAGCTAATTAGCTTATTGTGAGAATATTACAAACGTCTGACAAAACTGAAAAATGTAAACTTCCAATTTCAACCAAACATGCTAGAAATGCTCCAATTGAGCTAATTAGCTTAATGTGAGAATATTGCAATTGTCTGACAAAAGGGAAAAATGTAAATTTCCAATTTCAACCAAACATGCTAGAAATGCTCCAATTGAGCTAATTAGCTTATTGTGAGAATATTACAAACGTCTGATAAAACTGAAAAATGTAAATTTCCAATTTCAACCAAACATGCTAGAAATGCTCCAATTGAGCTAATTAGCTTATTGTGAGAATATTGCAATTGTCTGACAAAAGGGAAAAATGTAAATTTCCAATTTCAACCAAACATGCTAGAAATGCTCCAATTGAGCTAATTAGCTTATTGTGAGAATATTACAAACGTCTGACCAAACTGAAAAATGTAAATTTCCAATTTCAACCAAACATGCTAGAAATGCTCCAATTGAGCTAATTAGCTTATTGTGAGAATATTACAAACGTCTGACAAAACTGAAAAATGTAAATTTCCAATTTCAACCAAACATGCTAGAAATGTTCTAATTGAGCTAATTAGCTTATTGTGAGAATATTACAAACGTCTGACAAAAGTGAAAAATGTAATTTTCCAATTTCAACCAAACATGCTAGAAATGCTCCAATTGAGCTAATTAGCTTATTGTGAGAATATTGCAATTGTCTGACAAAAGTGAAAAATGTAAATTTCCAATTTCAACTAAACATGCTAGAAATGCTCCAATTGAGCTAATTAGCTTATTGTGAGAATATTGCAATTGTCTGACAAAAGTGAAAAATGTAAATTTCCAATTTCAACCAAACATGCTAGAAATGCTCCAATTGAGCTAATTAGCTTATTGTGAGAATATTGCAATTGTCTGACAAAACTGAAAAATGTAAATTTCCATCTTCAACCAAACATGCTAGAAATGCTCCAATTGAGCTAATTAGCTTATTGTGAGAATATTACAAAGGTCTGACAAAACTGAAAAATGTAAATTTCTAATTTCAACCAAACATGCTAGAAATGCTCCAATTGAGCTAATTAGCTTATTGTGAGAATATTACAAACGTCTGACAAAACTGAAAAATGTAAATTTCCAATTTCAACCAAACATGCTAGAAATGCTCCAATTGAGCTAATTAGCTTATTGTGAGAATATTACAAACGTCTGACAAAAGTGAAAAATGTAAATTTCCAATTTCAACCAAACATGCTAGAAATGCTCCAATTGAGCTAATTAGCTTATTGTGAGAATATTACAAACGTCTGACAAAACTGAAAAATGTGAATTTCCAATTTCAACCAAACATGCTAGAAATGTTCCAATTGAGCTAATTAGCTTATTGTGAGAATATTACAAACGTCTGACAAAACTGAAAAATGTAAATTTCCAATTTCAACCAAACATGCTAGAAATGCTCCAATTGAGCTAATTAGCTTATTGTGAGAATATTACAAACGTCTGACAAAACTGAAAAATGTAAATTTCCAATTTTAACCAAACATGCTAGAAATGCTCCAATTGAGCTAATTAGCTTATTGTGAGAATATTACAAACGTCTGACAAAACTGAAAAATGTAAATTTCCAATTTCAACCAAACATGCTAGAAATGCTCCAATTGAGCTAATTAGCTTATTGTGAGAATATTACAAACGTCTTACAAAACTGAAAAATGTAATTTTCCAATTTCAACCAAACATGCTAGAAATGCTCCAATTGAGCTAATTAGCTTATTGTGAGAATATTACAAACGTCTGACAAAACTGAAAAATGTAAATTTCCAAATTCAACCAAACATGCTAGAAATGCTCCAATTGAGCTAATTAGCTTATTGTGAGAATATTACAAACGTCTGACAAAACTGAAAAATGTAAATTTCCAATTTCAACCAAACATGCTAGAAATGCTCAAATTGCGCAAATAAGCCTACTGTAAGAATTTTACAAACGTCTGACAAAACTGAAAAATGTAAATTTCTAATTTCAACTAAACATGCTAGAAATGCTCCAATTGAGCTAATTAGCTTATTGAGAGAATATTGCAATTGTCTGACAAAAGTGAAAAATGTAAATTTCCAATTTCAACCAAACATGCTAGAAATGCTCCAATTGAGCTAATTAGCTTATTGTGAGAATATTGCAATTGTCTGACAAAAGTGAAAAATGTAAATTTCCAATTTCAACCAAACATGCTAGAAATGCTCCAATTGAGCTAATTAGCTTATTGTGAGAATATTACAAAGGTCTGACAAAAGTGAAAAATGTAAATTTCCAATTTCAACTAAACATGCTAGAAATGCTTCAATTGAGCTAATTAGCTTATTGTGAGAATATTACAAACGTCTGACAAAACTGAAAAATGTAAACTTCCAATTTCAACCAAACATGCTAGAAATGCTCCAATTGAGCTAATTAGCTTATTGTGAGAATATTACAAAGGTCTGACAAAAGTGAAAAATGTAAATTTCCAATTTCAACCAAACATGCTAAAAATGCTCCAATTGAGCTAATTAGCTTATTGTGAGAATATTGCAATTGTCTGACAAAAGTGAAAAATGTAAATTTCCAATTTCAACTAAACATGCTAGAAATGCTCCAATTGAGCTAATTAGCTTATTGTGAGAATATTGCAATTGTCTGACAAAAGTGAAAAATGTAAATTTCCAATTTCAACCAAACATGCTAGAAATGCTCCAATTGAGCTAATTAGCTTATTGTGAGAATATTGCAATTGTCTGACAAAACTGAAAAATGTAAATTTCCATCTTCAACCAAACATGCTAGAAATGCTCCAATTGAGCTAATTAGCTTATTGTGAGAATATTACAAAGGTCTGACAAAACTGAAAAATGTAAATTTCCAATTTCAACCAAACATGCTAGAAATGCTCCAATTGAGCTAATTAGCTTATTGTGAGAATATTACAAACGTCTGACAAAACTGAAAAATGTAAATTTCCAATTTCAACCAAACATGCTAGAAATGCTCCAATTGAGCTAATTAGCTTATTGTGAGAATATTACAAACGTCTGACAAAAGTGAAAAATGTAAAGTTCCAATTTCAACCAAACATGCTAGAAATGCTCCAATTGAGCTAATTAGCTTATTGTGAGAATATTACAAACGTCTGACAAAACTGAAAAATGTAAATTTCCAATTTCAACCAAACATGCTAGAAATGTTCCAATTGAGCTAATTAGCTTATTGTGAGAATATTACAAACGTCTGACAAAAGTGAAAAATGTAATTTTCCAATTTCAACCAAACATGCTAGAAATGCTCCAATTGAGCTAATTAGCTTATTGTGAGAATATTGCAATTGTCTGACAAAAGTGAAAAATGTAAAGTTCCAATTTCAACCAAACATGCTAGAAATGCTCCAATTGAGCTAATTAGCTTATTGTGAGAATATTACAAACGTCTGACAAAACTGAAAAATGTAAATTTCCAATTTCAACCAAACATGCTAGAAATGTTCCAATTGAGCTAATTAGCTTATTGTGAGAATATTACAAACGTCTGACAAAAGTGAAAAATGTAATTTTCCAATTTCAACCAAACATGCTAGAAATGCTCCAATTGAGCTAATTAGCTTATTGTGAGAATATTGCAATTGTCTGACAAAAGTGAAAAATGTAAATTTCCAATTTCAACTAAACATGCTAGAAATGCTCCAATTGAGCTAATTAGCTTATTGTGAGAATATTGCAATTGTCTGACAAAAGTGAAAAATGTAAATTTCCAATTTCAACCAAACATGCTAGAAATGCTCCAATTGAGCTAATTAGCTTATTGTGAGAATATTACAAACGTCTGACAAAACTGAAAAATGTAAATTTCCAATTTCAACCAAACATGCTAGAAATGTTCCAATTGAGCTAATTAGCTTATTGTGAGAATATTACAAACGTCTGACAAAAGTGAAAAATGCAAATTTCCAATTTCAACCAAACATGCTAGAAATGCTCCAATTGAGCTAATTAGCTTATTGTGAGAATATTGCAATTGTCTGACAAAAGTGAAAAATGTAAATTTCCAATTTCAACCAAACATGCTAGAAATGCTCCAATTGAGCTAATTAGCTTATTGTGAGAATATTACAAACGTCTGATAAAACTGAAAAATGTAAATTTCCAATTTCAACCAAACATGCTAGA
The DNA here is from genome assembly GCF_963576615.1 of Watersipora subatra. Lineage (NCBI taxonomy): Eukaryota > Metazoa > Bryozoa > Gymnolaemata > Cheilostomatida > Watersiporidae > Watersipora > Watersipora subatra. Next base: position 114,779 of record NW_027045228.1, on the reverse strand, counting down.
AATGCTCCAATTGAGCTAATTAGCTTATTGTGAGAATATTGCAATTGTCTGACAAAAGGGAAAAATGTAAATTTCCAATTTGAACCAAACATGCTAGAAATGCTCCAATTGAGCTAATTAGCTTATTGTGAGAATATTACAAACGTATGACCAAACTGAAAAATGTAAATTTCCAATTTCAACCAAACATGCTAGAAATGCTCCAATTGAGCTAATTAGCTTATTGTGAGATTATTACAAACGTCTGACAAAACTGAAAAATGTAAATTTCCAATTTCAACCAAACATGCTAGAAATGTTCCAATTGAGCTAATTAGCTTATTGTGAGAATATTACAAACGTCTGACAAAAGTGAAAAATGTAATTTTCCAATTTCAACCAAACATGCTAGAAATGCTCCAATTGAGCTAATTAGCTTATTGTGAGAATATTGCAATTGTCTGACAAAAGTGAAAAATGTAAATTTCCAATTTCAACTAAACATGCTAGAAATGCTCCAATTGAGCTAATTAGCTTATTGTGAGAATATTGCAATTGTCTGACAAAAGTGAAAAATGTAAATTTCCAATTTCAACCAAACATGCTAGAAATGCTCCAATTGAGCTAATTAGCTTATTGTGAGAATATTGCAATTGTCTGACAAAACTGAAAAATGTAAATTTCCATCTTCAACCAAACATGCTAGAAATGCCCCAATTGAGCTAATTAGCTTATTGTGAGAATATTACAAAGGTCTGACAAAACTGAAAAATGTAAATTTCCAATTTCAACCAAACATGCTAGAAATGCTCCAATATAGCTAATTAGCTTATTGTGAGAATATTACAAACGTCTGACAAAACTGAAAAATGTAAATTTCCAATTTCAACCAAACATGCTAGAAATGCTCCAATTGAGCTAATTAGCTTATTGTGAGAATATTACAAACGTCTGACAAAAGTGAAAAATGTAAAGTTCCAATTTCAACCAAACATGCTAGAAATGCTCCAATTGAGCTAATTAGCTTATTGTGAGAATATTACAAACGTCTGACAAAACTGAAAAATGTAAATTTCCAATTTCAACCAAACATGCTAGAGATGTTCCAATTGAGCTAATTAGCTTATTGTGAGAATATTACAAACGTCTGACAAAAGTGAAAAATGTAATTTTCCAATTTCAACCAAACATGCTAGAAATGCTCCAATTGAGCTAATTAGCTTATTGTGAGAATATTACAAACGTCTGACAAAACTGAAAAATGTAAATTTCCAATTTCAACCAAACATGCTAGAAATGTTCCAATTGAGCTAATTAGCTTATTGTGAGAATATTACAAACGTCTGACAAAAGTGAAAAATGTAATTTTCCAATTTCAACCAAACATGCTAGAAATGCTCCAATTGAGCTAATTAGCTTATTGTGAGAATATTGCAATTGTCTGACAAAAGTGAAAAATGTAAATTTCCAATTTCAACCAAACATGCTAGAAATGCTCCAATTGAGCTAATTAGCTTATTGTGAGAATATTGCAATTGTCTGACAAAACTGAAAAATGTAAATTTCCATCTTCAACCAAACATGCTAGAAATGCTCCAATTGAGCTAATTAGCTTATTGTGAGAATATTACAAAGGTCTGACAAAACTGAAAAATGTAAATTTCTAATTTCAACCAAACATGCTAGAAATGCTCCAATTGAGCTAATTAGCTTATTGTGAGAATATTACAAACGTCTGACAAAACTGAAAAATGTAAATTTCCAATTTCAACCAAACATGCTAGAAATGCTCCAATTGAGCTAATTAGCTTATTGTGAGAATATTACAAACGTCTGACAAAAGTGAAAAATGTAAATTTCCAATTTCAACCAAACATGCTAGAAATGCTCCAATTGAGCTAATTAGCTTATTGTGAGAATATTACAAACGTCTGACAAAACTGAAAAATGTAAATTTCTAATTTCAACTAAACATGCTAGAAATGCTCCAATTGAGCTAATTAGCTTATTGAGAGAATATTGCAATTGTCTGACAAAAGTGAAAAATGTAAATTTCCAATTTCAACCAAACATGCTAGAAATGCTCCAATTGAGCTAATTAGCTTATTGTGAGAATATTACAAAGGTCTGACAAAAGTGAAAAATGTAAATTTCCAATTTCAACTAAACATGCTAGAAATGCTCCAATTGAGCTAATTAGCTTATTGTGAGAATATTACAAACGTCTGACAAAACTGAAAAATGTAAATTTCCAATTTTAACCAAACATGCTAGAAATGCTCCAATTGAGCTAATTAGCTTATTGTGAGAATATTACAAACGTCTGACAAAACTGAAAAATGTAAATTTCCAATTTCAACCAAACATGCTAGAAATGCTCCAATTGAGCTAATTAGCTTATTGTGAGAATATTACAAACGTCTTACAAAACTGAAAAATGTAATTTTCCAATTTCAACCAAACATGCTAGAAATGCTCCAATTGAGCTAATTAGCTTATTGTGAGAATATTACAAACGTCTGACAAAACTGAAAAATGTAAATTTCCAAATTCAACCAAACATGCTAGAAATGCTCCAATTGAGCTAATTAGCTTATTGTGAGAATATTACAAACGTCTGACAAAACTGAAAAATGTAAATTTCCAATTTCAACCAAACATGCTAGAAATGCTCAAATTGCGCAAATAAGCCTACTGTAAGAATTTTACAAACGTCTGACAAAACTGAAAAATGTAAATTTCTAATTTCAACTAAACATGCTAGAAATGCTCCAATTGAGCTAATTAGCTTATTGAGAGAATATTGCAATTGTCTGACAAAAGTGAAAAATGTAAATTTCCAATTTCAACCAAACATGCTAGAAATGCTCCAATTGAGCTAATTAGCTTATTGTGAGAATATTGCAATTGTCTGACAAAAGTGAAAAATGTAAATTTCCAATTTCAACCAAACATGCTAGAAATGCTCCAATTGAGCTAATTAGCTTATTGTGAGAATATTACAAAGGTCTGACAAAAGTGAAAAATGTAAATTTCCAATTTCAACTAAACATGCTAGAAATGCTTCAATTGAGCTAATTAGCTTATTGTGAGAATATTACAAACGTCTGACAAAACTGAAAAATGTAAACTTCCAATTTCAACCAAACATGCTAGAAATGCTCCAATTGAGCTAATTAGCTTATTGTGAGAATATTACAAAGGTCTGACAAAAGTGAAAAATGTAAATTTCCAATTTCAACCAAACATGCTAAAAATGCTCCAATTGAGCTAATTAGCTTATTGTGAGAATATTGCAATTGTCTGACAAAAGTGAAAAATGTAAATTTCCAATTTCAACTAAACATGCTAGAAATGCTCCAATTGAGCTAATTAGCTTATTGTGAGAATATTGCAATTGTCTGACAAAAGTGAAAAATGTAAATTTCCAATTTCAACCAAACATGCTAGAAATGCTCCAATTGAGCTAATTAGCTTATTGTGAGAATATTGCAATTGTCTGACAAAACTGAAAAATGTAAATTTCCATCTTCAACCAAACATGCTAGAAATGCTCCAATTGAGCTAATTAGCTTATTGTGAGAATATTACAAAGGTCTGACAAAACTGAAAAATGTAAATTTCCAATTTCAACCAAACATGCTAGAAATGCTCCAATTGAGCTAATTAGCTTATTGTGAGAATATTACAAACGTCTGACAAAACTGAAAAATGTAAATTTCCAATTTCAACCAAACATGCTAGAAATGCTCCAATTGAGCTAATTAGCTTATTGTGAGAATATTACAAACGTCTGACAAAAGTGAAAAATGTAAAGTTCCAATTTCAACCAAACATGCTAGAAATGCTCCAATTGAGCTAATTAGCTTATTGTGAGAATATTACAAACGTCTGACAAAACTGAAAAATGTAAATTTCCAATTTCAACCAAACATGCTAGAAATGTTCCAATTGAGCTAATTAGCTTATTGTGAGAATATTACAAACGTCTGACAAAAGTGAAAAATGTAATTTTCCAATTTCAACCAAACATGCTAGAAATGCTCCAATTGAGCTAATTAGCTTATTGTGAGAATATTGCAATTGTCTGACAAAAGTGAAAAATGTAAAGTTCCAATTTCAACCAAACATGCTAGAAATGCTCCAATTGAGCTAATTAGCTTATTGTGAGAATATTACAAACGTCTGACAAAACTGAAAAATGTAAATTTCCAATTTCAACCAAACATGCTAGAAATGTTCCAATTGAGCTAATTAGCTTATTGTGAGAATATTACAAACGTCTGACAAAAGTGAAAAATGTAATTTTCCAATTTCAACCAAACATGCTAGAAATGCTCCAATTGAGCTAATTAGCTTATTGTGAGAATATTGCAATTGTCTGACAAAAGTGAAAAATGTAAATTTCCAATTTCAACTAAACATGCTAGAAATGCTCCAATTGAGCTAATTAGCTTATTGTGAGAATATTGCAATTGTCTGACAAAAGTGAAAAATGTAAATTTCCAATTTCAACCAAACATGCTAGAAATGCTCCAATTGAGCTAATTAGCTTATTGTGAGAATATTACAAACGTCTGACAAAACTGAAAAATGTAAATTTCCAATTTCAACCAAACATGCTAGAAATGTTCCAATTGAGCTAATTAGCTTATTGTGAGAATATTACAAACGTCTGACAAAAGTGAAAAATGCAAATTTCCAATTTCAACCAAACATGCTAGAAATGCTCCAATTGAGCTAATTAGCTTATTGTGAGAATATTGCAATTGTCTGACAAAAGTGAAAAATGTAAATTTCCAATTTCAACCAAACATGCTAGAAATGCTCCAATTGAGCTAATTAGCTTATTGTGAGAATATTACAAACGTCTGATAAAACTGAAAAATGTAAATTTCCAATTTCAACCAAACATGCTAGAAATGCTCCAATTGAGCTAATTAGCTTATTGTGAGAATATTGCAATTGTCTGACAAAAGGGAAAAATGTAAATTTCCAATTTGAACCAAACATGCTAGAAATGCTCCAATTGAGCTAATTAGCTTATTGTGAGAATATTACAAACGTATGACCAAACTGAAAAATGTAAATTTCCAATTTCAACCAAACATGCTAGAAATGCTCCAATTGAGCTAATTAGCTTATTGTGAGATTATTACAAACGTCTGACAAAACTGAAAAATGTAAATTTCCAATTTCAACCAAACATGCTAGAAATGTTCCAATTGAGCTAATTAGCTTATTGTGAGAATATTACAAACGTCTGACAAAAGTGAAAAATGTAATTTTCCAATTTCAACCAAACATGCTAGAAATGCTCCAATTGAGCTAATTAGCTTATTGTGAGAATATTGCAATTGTCTGACAAAAGTGAAAAATGTAAATTTCCAATTTCAACTAAACATGCTAGAAATGCTCCAATTGAGCTAATTAGCTTATTGTGAGAATATTGCAATTGTCTGACAAAAGTGAAAAATGTAAATTTCCAATTTCAACCAAACATGCTAGAAATGCTCCAATTGAGCTAATTAGCTTATTGTGAGAATATTGCAATTGTCTGACAAAACTGAAAAATGTAAATTTCCATCTTCAACCAAACATGCTAGAAATGCCCCAATTGAGCTAATTAGCTTATTGTGAGAATATTACAAAGGTCTGACAAAACTGAAAAATGTAAATTTCCAATTTCAACCAAACATGCTAGAAATGCTCCAATATAGCTAATTAGCTTATTGTGAGAATATTACAAACGTCTGACAAAACTGAAAAATGTAAATTTCCAATTTCAACCAAACATGCTAGAAATGCTCCAATTGAGCTAATTAGCTTATTGTGAGAATATTACAAACGTCTGACAAAAGTGAAAAATGTAAAGTTCCAATTTCAACCAAACATGCTAGAAATGCTCCAATTGAGCTAATTAGCTTATTGTGAGAATATTACAAACGTCTGACAAAACTGAAAAATGTAAATTTCCAATTTCAACCAAACATGCTAGAGATGTTCCAATTGAGCTAATTAGCTTATTGTGAGAATATTACAAACGTCTGACAAAAGTGAAAAATGTAATTTTCCAATTTCAACCAAACATGCTAGAAATGCTCCAATTGAGCTAATTAGCTTATTGTGAGAATATTACAAACGTCTGACAAAACTGAAAAATGTAAATTTCCAATTTCAACCAAACATGCTAGAAATGTTCCAATTGAGCTAATTAGCTTATTGTGAGAATATTACAAACGTCTGACAAAAGTGAAAAATGTAATTTTCCAATTTCAACCAAACATGCTAGAAATGCTCCAATTGAGCTAATTAGCTTATTGTGAGAATATTGCAATTGTCTGACAAAAGTGAAAAATGTAAATTTCCAATTTCAACCAAACATGCTAGAAATGCTCCAATTGAGCTAATTAGCTTATTGTGAGAATATTGCAATTGTCTGACAAAACTGAAAAATGTAAATTTCCATCTTCAACCAAACATGCTAGAAATGCTCCAATTGAGCTAATTAGCTTATTGTGAGAATATTACAAAGGTCTGACAAAACTGAAAAATGTAAATTTCTAATTTCAACCAAACATGCTAGAAATGCTCCAATTGAGCTAATTAGCTTATTGTGAGAATATTACAAACGTCTGACAAAACTGAAAAATGTAAATTTCCAATTTCAACCAAACATGCTAGAAATGCTCCAATTGAGCTAATTAGCTTATTGTGAGAATATTACAAACGTCTGACAAAAGTGAAAAATGTAAATTTCCAATTTCAACCAAACATGCTAGAAATGCTCCAATTGAGCTAATTAGCTTATTGTGAGAATATTACAAACGTCTGACAAAACTGAAAAATGTAAATTTCTAATTTCAACTAAACATGCTAGAAATGCTCCAATTGAGCTAATTAGCTTATTGAGAGAATATTGCAATTGTCTGACAAAAGTGAAAAATGTAAATTTCCAATTTCAACCAAACATGCTAGAAATGCTCCAATTGAGCTAATTAGCTTATTGTGAGAATATTGCAATTGTCTGACAAAAGTGAAAAATGTAAATTTCCAATTTCAACCAAACATGCTAGAAATGCTCCAATTGAGCTAATTAGCTTATTGTGAGAATATTACAAAGGTCTGACAAAAGTGAAAAATGTAAATTTCCAATTTCAACTAAACATGCTAGAAATGCTTCAATTGAGCTAATTAGCTTATTGTGAGAATATTACAAACGTCTGACAAAACTGAAAAATGTAAACTTCCAATTTCAACCAAACATGCTAGAAATGCTCCAATTGAGCTAATTAGCTTATTGTGAGAATATTGCAATTGTCTGACAAAAGTGAAAAATGTAAATTTCCAATTTCAACCAAACATGCTAGAAATGCTCCAATTGAGCTAATTAGCTTATTGTGAGAATATTACAAAGGTCTGACAAAAGTGAAAAATGTAAATTTCCAATTTCAACTAAACATGCTAGAAATGCTTCAATTGAGCTAATTAGCTTATTGTGAGAATATTACAAACGTCTGACAAAACTGAAAAATGTAAACTTCCAATTTCAACCAAACATGCTAGAAATGCTCCAATTGAGCTAATTAGCTTAATGTGAGAATATTGCAATTGTCTGACAAAAGGGAAAAATGTAAATTTCCAATTTCAACCAAACATGCTAGAAATGCTCCAATTGAGCTAATTAGCTTATTGTGAGAATATTACAAACGTCTGATAAAACTGAAAAATGTAAATTTCCAATTTCAACCAAACATGCTAGAAATGCTCCAATTGAGCTAATTAGCTTATTGTGAGAATATTGCAATTGTCTGACAAAAGGGAAAAATGTAAATTTCCAATTTCAACCAAACATGCTAGAAATGCTCCAATTGAGCTAATTAGCTTATTGTGAGAATATTACAAACGTCTGACCAAACTGAAAAATGTAAATTTCCAATTTCAACCAAACATGCTAGAAATGCTCCAATTGAGCTAATTAGCTTATTGTGAGAATATTACAAACGTCTGACAAAACTGAAAAATGTAAATTTCCAATTTCAACCAAACATGCTAGAAATGTTCCAATTGAGCTAATTAGCTTATTGTGAGAATATTACAAACGTCTGACAAAAGTGAAAAATGTAATTTTCCAATTTCAACCAAACATGCTAGAAATGCTCCAATTGAGCTAATTAGCTTATTGTGAGAATATTGCAATTGTCTGACAAAAGTGAAAAATGTAAATTTCCAATTTCAACTAAACATGCTAGAAATGCTCCAATTGAGCTAATTAGCTTATTGTGAGAATATTGCAATTGTCTGACAAAAGTGAAAAATGTAAATTTCCAATTTCAACCAAACATGCTAGAAATGCTCCAATTGAGCTAATTAGCTTATTGTGAGAATATTGCAATTGTCTGACAAAACTGAAAAATGTAAATTTCCATCTTCAACCAAACATGCTAGAAATGCTCCAATTGAGCTAATTAGCTTATTGTGAGAATATTACAAAGGTCTGACAAAACTGAAAAATGTAAATTTCTAATTTCAACCAAACATGCTAGAAATGCTCCAATTGAGCTAATTAGCTTATTGTGAGAATATTACAAACGTCTGACAAAACTGAAAAATGTAAATTTCCAATTTCAACCAAACATGCTAGAAATGCTCCAATTGAGCTAATTAGCTTATTGTGAGAATATTACAAACGTCTGACAAAAGTGAAAAATGTAAATTTCCAATTTCAACCAAACATGCTAGAAATGCTCCAATTGAGCTAATTAGCTTATTGTGAGAATATTACAAACGTCTGACAAAACTGAAAAATGTGAATTTCCAATTTCAACCAAACATGCTAGAAATGCTCCAATTGAGCTAATTAGCTTATTGTGAGAATATTACAAACGTCTGACAAAACTGAAAAATGTAAATTTCCAATTTCAACCAAACATGCTAGAAATGCTCCAATTGAGCTAATTAGCTTATTGTGAGAATATTACAAACGTCTGACAAAACTGAAAAATGTAAATTTCCAATTTTAACCAAACATGCTAGAAATGCTCCAATTGAGCTAATTAGCTTATTGTGAGAATATTACAAACGTCTGACAAAACTGAAAAATGTAAATTTCCAATTTCAACCAAACATGCTAGAAATGCTCCAATTGAGCTAATTAGCTTATTGTGAGAATATTACAAACGTCTTACAACACTGAAAAATGTAATTTTCCAATTTCAACCAAACATGCTAGAAATGCTCCAATTGAGCTAATTAGCTTATTGTGAGAATATTACAAACGTCTGACAAAACTGAAAAATGTAAATTTCCAAATTCAACCAAACATGCTAGAAATGCTCCAATTGAGCTAATTAGCTTATTGTGAGAATATTACAAACGTCTGACAAAACTGAAAAATGTAAATTTCCAATTTCAACCAAACATGCTAGAAATGCTCAAATTGCGCAAATAAGCCTACTGTAAGAATTTTACAAACGTCTGACAAAACTGAAAAATGTAAATTTCTAATTTCAACTAAACATGCTAGAAATGCTCCAATTGAGCTAATTAGCTTATTGAGAGAATATTGCAATTGTCTGACAAAAGTGAAAAATGTAAATTTCCAATTTCAACCAAACATGCTAGAAATGTTCCAATTGAGCTAATTAGCTTATTGTGAGAATATTGCAATTGTCTGACAAAAGTGAAAAATGTAAATTTCCAATTTCAACCAAACATGCTAGAAATGCTCCAATTGAGCTAATTAGCTTATTGTGAGAATATTACAAAGGTCTGACAAAAGTGAAAAATGTAAATTTCCAATTTCAACTAAACATGCTAGAAATGCTTCAATTGAGCTAATTAGCTTATTGTGAGAATATTACAAACGTCTGACAAAACTGAAAAATGTAAACTTCCAATTTCAACCAAACATGCTAGAAATTCTCCAATTGAGCTAATTAGCTTATTGTGAGAATATTACAAACGTCTGACAAAACTGAAAAATGTAAATTTCCAATTTCAACCAAACATGCTAAAAATGTTCCAATTGAGCTAATTAGCTTATTGTGAGAATATTACAAACGTCTGACAAAAGTGAAAAATGCAAATTTCCAATTTCAACCAAACATGCTAGAAATGCTCCAATTGAGCTAATTAGCTTATTGTGAGAATATTGCAATTGTCTGACAAAAGTGAAAAATGTTAATTTCCAATTTCAACCAAACATGCTAGAAATGCTCCAATTGAGCTAATTAGCTTATTTTGAGAATATTACAAAGGTCTGACAAAAGTGAAAAATGTAAATTTCCAATTTCAACCAAACATGCTAGAAATGCTCCAATTGAGCTAATTAGCTTATTGTGAGAATATTACAAACGTCTGACAAAACTGAAAAATGTAAATTTCCAATTTTAACCAAACATGCTAGAAATGCTCCAATTGATCTAATTAGCTTATTGTGAGAATATTACAAACGTCTGACAAAACTGAAAAATGTAAATTTCCAATTTCAACCAAACATGCTAGAAATGCTCCAATTGAGCTAATTAGCTTATTGTGAGAATATTTCAAACGTCTTACAAAACTGAAAAATGTAATTTTCCAATTTCAACCAAACATGCTAGAAATGCTCCAATTGAGCTAATTAGCTTATTGTGAGAATATTACAAACGTCTGACAAAACTGAAAAATGTAAATTTCCAAATTCAACCAAACATGCTAGAAATGCTCCAATTGAGCTAATTAGCTTATTGTGAGAATATTACAAACGTCTGACAAAACTGAAAAATGTAAATTTCCAATTTCAACCAAACATGCTAGAAATGCTCAAATTGCGCAAATAAGCCTACTGTAAGAATTTTACAAACGTCTGACAAAACTGAAAAATGTAAATTTCTAATTTCAACCAAAAAATGCTAGAAATGCTCCAATTGAGCTAATTAGCTTATTGTGAGAATATTACAAACGTCTGACAAAACTGAAAAATGTAAATTTCCAATTTCAACCAAACATGCTAGAAATGCTCCAATTGAGCTAATTAGCTTATTGTGAGAATATTACAAACGTCTGACAAAACTGAAAAATGTAAATTTCTAATTTCAACTAAACATGCTAGAAATGCTCCAATTGAGCTAATTAGCTTATTGAGAGAATATTGCAATTGTCTGACAAAAGTGAAAAATGTAAATTTCCAATTTCAACCAAACATGCTAGAAATGCTCCAATTGAGCTAATTAGCTTATTGTGAGAATATTGCAATTGTCTGACAAAAGTGAAAAATGTAAATTTCCAATTTCAACCAAACATGCTAGAAATGCTCCAATTGAGCTAATTAGCTTATTGTGAGAATATTACAAACGTCTGACAAAAGTGAAAAATGTAATTTTCCAAATCAACCAAACATGCTAGAAATGCTCCAATTGAGCTAATTAGCTTATTGTGAGAATATTGCAATTGTCTGACAAAAGTGAAAAATGTAAAGTTCCAATTTCAACCAAACATGCTAGAAATGCTCCAATTGAGCTAATTAGCTTATTGTGAGAATATTACAAACGTCTGACAAAACTGAAAAATGTAAATTTCCAATTTCAACCAAACATGCTAGAAATGTTCCAATTGAGCTAATTAGCTTATTGTGAGAATATTACAAACGTCTGACAAAAGTGAAAAATGTAATTTTCCAATTTCAACCAAACATGCTAGAAATGCTCCAATTGAGCTAATTAGCTTATTGTGAGAATATTGCAATTGTCTGACAAAAGTGAAAAATGTAAATTTCCAATTTCAACCAAACATGCTAGAAATGCTCCAATTGAGCTAATTAGCTTATTGTGAGAATATTGCAATTGTCTGACAAAACTGAAAAATGTAAATTTCCATCTTCAACCAAACATGCTAGAAATGCTCCAATTGAGCTAATTAGCTTATTGTGAGAATATTACAAAGGTCTGACAAAACTGAAAAATGTAAATTTCTAATTTCAACCAAACATGCTAGAAATGCTCCAATTGAGCTAATTAGCTTATTGTGAGAATATTACAAACGTCTGACAAAACTGAAAAATGTAAATTTCCAATTTCAACCAAACATGCTAGAAATGCTCCAATTGAGCTAATTAGCTTATTGTGAGAATATTACAAACGTCTGACAAAAGTGAAAAATGTAAATTTCCAATTTCAACCAAACATGCTAGAAATGCTCCAATTGAGCTAATTAGCTTATTGTGAGAATATTACAAACGTCTGACAAAACTGAAAAATGTAAATTTCTAATTTCAACTAAACATGCTAGAAATGCTCCAAATGAGCTAATTAGCTTATTGAGACAATATTGCAATTGTCTGACAAAAGTGAAAAATGTAAATTTCCAATTTCAACCAAACATGCTAGAAATGCTCCAATTGAGCTAATTAGCTTATTGTGAGAATATTGCAATTGTCTGACAAAAGTGAAAAATGTAAATTTCCAATTTCAACCAAACATGCTAGAAATGCTCCAATTGAGCTAATTAGCTTATTGTGAGAATATTACAAAGGTCTGACAAAAGTGAAAAATGTAAATTTCCAATTTCAACTAAACATGCTAGAAATGCTTCAATTGAGCTAATTAGCTTATTGTGAGAATATTACAAACGTCTGACAAAACTGAAAAATGTAAACTTCCAATTTCAACCAAACATGCTAGAAATGCTCCAATTGAGCTAATTAGCTTATTGTGAGAATATTGCAATTGTCTGACAAAAGTGAAAAATGTAAATTTCCAATTTCAACCAAACATGCTAGAAATGCTCCAATTGAGCTAATTAGCTTATTGTGAGAATATTACAAAGGTCTGACAAAAGTGAAAAATGTAAATTTCCAATTTCAACTAAACATGCTAGAAATGCTTCAATTGAGCTAATTAGCTTATTGTGAGAATATTACAAACGTCTGACAAAACTGAAAAATGTAAACTTCCAATTTCAACCAAACATGCTAGAAATGCTCCAATTGAGCTAATTAGCTTATTGTGAGAATATTGCAATTGTCTGACAAAAGGGAAAAATGTAAATTTCCAATTTCAACCAAACATGCTAGAAATGCTCCAATTGAGCTAATTAGCTTATTGTGAGAATATTACAAACGTCTGATAAAACTGAAAAATGTAAATTTCCAATTTCAACCAAACATGCTAGAAATGCTCCAATTGAGCTAATTAGCTTATTGTGAGAATATTGCAATTGTCTGACAAAAGGGAAAAATGTAAATTTCCAATTTCAACCAAACATGCTAGAAATGCTCCAATTGAGCTAATTAGCTTATTTTGAGAATATTACAAACGTCTGACCAAACTGAAAAATGTAAATTTCCAATTTCAACCAAACATGCTAGAAATGCTCCAATTGAGCTAATTAGCTTATTGTGAGAATATTACAAACGTCTGACAAAACTGAAAAATGAAAATTTCCAATTTCAACCAAACATGCTAGAAATGTTCCAATTGAGCTAATTAGCTTATTGTGAGAATATTACAAACGTCTGACAAAAGTGAAAAATGTAATTTTCCAATTTCAACCAAACATGCTAGAAATGCTCAAATTGAGCTAATTAGCTTATTGTGAGAATATTGCAATTGTCTGACAAAAGTGAAAAATGTAAATTTCCAATTTCAACTAAACATGCTAGAAATGCTCCAATTGAGCTAATTAGCTTATTGTGAGAATATTGCAATTGTCTGACAAAAGTGAAAAATGTAAATTTCCAATTTCAACCAAACATGCTAGAAATGCTCCAATTGAGCTAATTAGCTTATTGTGAGAATATTGCAATTGTCTGACAAAACTGAAAAATGTAAATTTCCATCTTCAACCAAACATGCTAGAAATGCTCCAATTGAGCTAATTAGCTTATTGTGAGAATATTACATAGGTCTGACAAAACTGAAAAATGTAAATTTCTAATTTCAACCAAACATGCTAGAAATGCTCCAATTGAGCTAATTAGCTTATTGTGAGAATATTACAAACGTCTGACAAAACTGAAAAATGTAAATTTCCAATTTCAACCAAACATGCTAGAAATGCTCCAATTGAGCTAATTAGCTTATTGTGAGAATATTACAAACGTCTGACAAAAGTGAAAAATGTAAATTTCCAATTTCAACCAAACATGCTAGAAATGCTCCAATTGAGCTAATTAGCTTATTGTGAGAATATTACAAACGTCTGACAAAACTGAAAAATGTGAATTTCCAATTTCAACCAAACATGCTAGAAATGCTCCAATTGAGCTAATTAGCTTATTGTGAGAATATTACAAACGTCTGACAAAACTGAAAAATGTAAATTTCCAATTTCAACCAAACATGCTAGAAATGCTCCAATTGAGCTAATTAGCTTATTGTGAGAATATTACAAACGTCTGACAAAACTGAAAAATGTAAATTTCCAATTTTAACCAAACATGCTAGAAATGGTCCAATTGATCTAATTAGCTTATTGTGAGAATATTACAAACGTCTGACAAAACTGAAAAATGTAAATTTCCAATTTCAACCAAACATGCTAGAAATGCTCCAATTGAGCTAATTAGCTTATTGTGAGAATATTACAAACGTCTTACAAAACTGAAAAATGTAATTTTCCAATTTCAACCAAACATGCTAGAAATGCTCCAATTGAGCTAATTAGCTTATTGTGAGAATATTACAAACGTCTGACAAAACTGAAAAATGTAAATTTCCAAATTCAACCAAACATGCTAGAAATGCTCCAATTGAGCTAATTAGCTTATTGTGAGAATATTACAAACGTCTGACAAAACTGAAAAATGTAAATTTCCAATTTCAACCAAACATGCTAGAAATGCTCAAATTGCGCAAATAAGCCTACTGTAAGAATTTTACAAACGTCTGACAAAACTGAAAAATGTAAATTTCTAATTTCAACTAAACATGCTAGAAATGCTCCAATTGAGCTAATTAGCTTATTGAGAGAATATTACAAACGTCTGACAAAACTGAAAAATGTAAATTTCCAATTTCAACCAAACATGCTAGAAATGCTCCAATTGAGCTAATTAGCTTATTGTGAGAATATTACAAACGTCTGACAAAACTGAAAAATGTAAATTTCTAATTTCAACTAAACATGCTAGAAATGCTCATTGAGCTAATTAGCTTATTGAGAGAATATTGCAATTGTCTGACAAAAGTGAAAAATGTAAATTTCCAATTTCAACCAAACATGCTAGAAATGCTCCAATTGAGCTAATTAGCTTATTGTGAGAATATTGCAATTGTCTGACAAAAGTGAAAAATGTAAATTTCCAATTTCAACCAAACATGCTAGAAATGCTCCATTTGAGCTAATTAGCTTATTGTGAGAATATTACAAAGGTCTGACAAAAGTGAAAAATGTAAATTTCCAATTTCAACTAAACATGCTAGAAATGCTTCAATTGAGCTAATTAGCTTATTGTGAGAATATTACAAACGTCTGACAAAACTGAAAAATGTAAACTTCCAATTTCAACCAAACATGCTAGAAATGCTCCAATTGAGCTAATTAGCTTATTGTGAGAATATTACAAACGTCTGACAAAACTGAAAAATGTAAATTTCCAATTTCAACCAAACATGCTAGAAATGCTCCAATTGAGCTAATTAGCTTATTGTGAGAATATTACAAACGTCTGACAAAACTGAAAAATGTAATTTTCCAAATTCAACCAAACATGCTAGAAATGCTCAAATTGAGCTAATTAGCTTATTGTGAGAATATTACAAACGTCTGACAAAACTGAAAAATGTAAATTTCCAATTTCAACCAAACATGCTAGAAATGCTCAAATTGCGCAAATAAGCCTACTGTAAGAATTTTATAAACGTCTGACAAAACTGAAAAATGTAAATTTCCAATTTCAACCAAACATGCTAGAAATGCTCCAATTGAGCTAATTAGCTTATTGTGAGAATATTACAAACGTCTGATAAAACTGAAAAATGTAAATTTCCAATTTCAACAAAACATGCTAGAAATGCTCCAATTGAGCTAATTAGCTTATTGTGAGAATATTACAAACGTCTGACAAAACTGAAAAATGTAAATTTCCAATTTCAACCAAACATGCTAGAAATGTTCCAATTGAGCTAATTAGCTTATTGTGAGAATATTACAAACGTCTGACAAAAGTGAAAAATGCAAATTTCCAATTTTAACCAAACATGCTAGAAATGCTCCAATTGAGCTAATTAGCTTATTGTGAGAATATTGCAATTGTCTGACAAAAGTGAAAAATGTAAATTTCCAATTTCAACCAAACATGCTAGAAATGCTCCAATTGAGCTAATTAGCTTATTGTGAGAATATTACAAACGTCTGATAAAACTGAAAAATGTAAATTTCCAATTTCAACCAAACATGCTAGAAATGCTCCAATTGAGCTAATTAGCTTATTGTGAGAATATTGCAATTGTCTGACAAAAGTGAAAAATGTAAATTTCCAATTTCAACTAAACATGCTAGAAATGCTCCAATTGAGCTAATTAGCTTATTGTGAGAATATTGCAATTGTCTGACAAAAGTGAAAAATGTAAATTTCCAATTTCAACCAAACATGCTAGAAATGCTCCAATTGAGCTAATTAGCTTATTGTGAGAATATTGCAATTGTCTGACAAAACTGAAAAATGTAAATTTCCATCTTCAACCAAACATGCTAGAAATGCTCCAATTGAGCTAATTAGCTTATTGTGAGAATATTACAAAGGTCTGACAAAACTGAAAAATGTAAATTTCTAATTTCAACCAAACATGCTAGAAATGCTCCAATTGAGCTAATTAGCTTATTGTGAGAATATTACAAACGTCTGACAAAACTGAAAAATGTAAATTTCCAATTTCAACCAAACATGCTAGAAATGCTCCAATTGAGCTAATTAGCTTATTGTGAGAATATTACAAACGTCTGACAAAAGTGAAAAATGTAAATTTCCAATTTCAACCAAACATGCTAGAAATGCTCCAATTGAGCTAATTAGCTTATTGTGAGAATATTACAAACGTCTGACAAAACTGAAAAATGTGAATTTCCAATTTCAACCAAACATGCTAGAAATGCTCCAATTGAGCTAATTAGCTTATTGTGAGAATATTACAAACGTCTGACAAAACTGAAAAATGTAAATTTCCAATTTCAACCAAACATGCTAGAAATGCTCCAATTGAGCTAATTAGCTTATTGTGAGAATATTACAAACGTCTGACAAAACTGAAAAATGTAAATTTCCAATTTTAACCAAACATGCTAGAAATGGTCCAATTGATCTAATTAGCTTATTGTGAGAATATTACAAACGTCTGACAAAACTGAAAAATGTAAATTTCCAATTTCAACCAAACATGCTAGAAATGCTCCAATTGAGCTAATTAGCTTATTGTGAGAATATTACAAACGTCTGACAAAACTGAAAAATGAAAATTTCCAATTTCAACCAAACATGCTAGAAATGTTCCAATTGAGCTAATTAGCTTATTGTGAGAATATTACAAACGTCTGACAAAAGTGAAAAATGTAATTTTCCAATTTCAACCAAACATGCTAGAAATGCTCAAATTGAGCTAATTAGCTTATTGTGAGAATATTGCAATTGTCTGACAAAAGTGAAAAATGTAAATTTCCAATTTCAACTAAACATGCTAGAAATGCTCCAATTGAGCTAATTAGCTTATTGTGAGAATATTGCAATTGTCTGACAAAAGTGAAAAATGTAAATTTCCAATTTCAACCAAACATGCTAGAAATGCTCCAATTGAGCTAATTAGCTTATTGTGAGAATATTGCAATTGTCTGACAAAACTGAAAAATGTAAATTTCCATCTTCAACCAAACATGCTAGAAATGCTCCAATTGAGCTAATTAGCTTATTGTGAGAATATTACAAAGGTCTGACAAAACTGAAAAATGTAAATTTCTAATTTCAACCAAACATGCTAGAAATGCTCCAATTGAGCTAATTAGCTTATTGTGAGAATATTACAAACGTCTGACAAAACTGAAAAATGTAAATTTCCAATTTCAACCAAACATGCTAGAAATGCTCCAATTGAGCTAATTAGCTTATTGTGAGAATATTACAAACGTCTGACAAAAGTGAAAAATGTAAATTTCCAATTTCAACCAAACATGCTAGAAATGCTCCAATTGAGCTAATTAGCTTATTGTGAGAATATTACAAACGTCTGACAAAACTGAAAAATGTGAATTTCCAATTTCAACCAAACATGCTAGAAATGCTCCAATTGAGCTAATTAGCTTATTGTGAGAATATTACAAACGTCTGACAAAACTGAAAAATGTAAATTTCCAATTTCAACCAAACATGCTAGAAATGCTCCAATTGAGCTAATTAGCTTATTGTGAGAATATTACAAACGTCTGACAAAACTGAAAAATGTAAATTTCCAATTTTAACCAAACATGCTAGAAATGGTCCAATTGATCTAATTAGCTTATTGTGAGAATATTACAAACGTCTGACAAAACTGAAAAATGTAAATTTCCAATTTCAACCAAACATGCTAGAAATGCTCCAATTGAGCTAATTAGCTTATTGTGAGAATATTACAAACGTCTTACAAAACTGAAAAATGTAATTTTCCAATTTCAACCAAACATGCTAGAAATGCTCCAATTGAGCTAATTAGCTTATTGTGAGAATATTACAAACGTCTGACAAAACTGAAAAATGTAAATTTCCAAATTCAACCAAACATGCTAGAAATGCTCCAATTGAGCTAATTAGCTTATTGTGAGAATATTACAAACGTCTGACAAAACTGAAAAATGTAAATTTCCAATTTCAACCAAACATGCTAGAAATGCTCAAATTGCGCAAATAAGCCTACTGTAAGAATTTTACAAACGTCTGACAAAACTGAAAAATGTAAATTTCTAATTTCAACTAAACATGCTAGAAATGCTCCAATTGAGCTAATTAGCTTATTGAGAGAATATTACAAACGTCTGACAAAACTGAAAAATGTAAATTTCCAATTTCAACCAAACATGCTAGAAATGCTCCAATTGAGCTAATTAGCTTATTGTGAGAATATTACAAACGTCTGACAAAACTGAAAAATGTAAATTTCTAATTTCAACTAAACATGCTAGAAATGCTCATTGAGCTAATTAGCTTATTGAGAGAATATTGAAATTGTCTGACAAAAGTGAAAAATGTAAATTTCCAATTTCAACCAAACATGCTAGAAATGCTCCAATTGAGCTAATTAGCTTATTGTGAGAATATTGCAATTGTCTGACAAAAGTGAAAAATGTAAATTTCCAATTTCAACCAAACATGCTAGAAATGCTCCATTTGAGCTAATTAGCTTATTGTGAGAATATTACAAAGGTCTGACAAAAGTGAAAAATGTAAATTTCCAATTTCAACTAAACATGCTAGAAATGCCCCAATTGAGCTAATTAGCTTATTGTGAGAATATTACAAACGTCTGACAAAACTGAAAAATGTAAACTTCCAATTTCAACCAAACATGCTAGAAATGCTCCAATTGAGCTAATTAGCTTATTGTGAGAATATTACAAACGTCTGACAAAACTGAAAAATGTAAATTTCCAATTTCAACCAAACATGCTAGAAATGCTCCAATTGAGCTAATTAGCTTATTGTGAGAATATTACAAACGTCTGACAAAACTGAAAAATGTAATTTTCCAAATTCAACCAAACATGCTAGAAATGCTCAAATTGAGCTAATTAGCTTATTGTGAGAATATTACAAACGTCTGACAAAACTGAAAAATGTAAATTTCCAATTTCAACCAAACATGCTAGAAATGCTCAAATTGCGCAAATAAGCCTACTGTAAGAATTTTATAAACGTCTGACAAAACTGAAAAATGTAAATTTCCAATTTCAACCAAACATGCTAGAAATGCTCCAATTGAGCTAATTAGCTTATTGTGAGAATATTACAAACGTCTGATAAAACTGAAAAATGTAAATTTCCAATTTCAACAAAACATGCTAGAAATGCTCCAATTGAGCTAATTAGCTTATTGTGAGAATATTACAAACGTCTGACAAAACTGAAAAATGTAAATTTCCAATTTCAACCAAACATGCTAGAAATGTTCCAATTGAGCTAATTAGCTTATTGTGAGAATATTACAAACGTCTGACAAAAGTGAAAAATGCAAATTTCCAATTTTAACCAAACATGCTAGAAATGCTCCAATTGAGCTAATTAGCTTATTGTGAGAATATTGCAATTGTCTGACAAAAGTGAAAAATGTAAATTTCCAATTTCAACCAAACATGCTAGAAATGCTCCAATTGAGCTAATTAGCTTATTGTGAGAATATTACAAACGTCTGATAAAACTGAAAAATGTAAATTTCCAATTTCAACCAAACATGCTAGAAATGCTCCAATTGAGCTAATTAGCTTATTGTGAGAATATTGCAATTGTCTGACAAAAGTGAAAAATGTAAATTTCCAATTTCAACTAAACATGCTAGAAATGCTCCAATTGAGCTAATTAGCTTATTGTGAGAATATTGCAATTGTCTGACAAAAGTGAAAAATGTAAATTTCCAATTTCAACCAAACATGCTAGAAATGCTCCAATTGAGCTAATTAGCTTATTGTGAGAATATTGCAATTGTCTGACAAAACTGAAAAATGTAAATTTCCATCTTCAACCAAACATGCTAGAAATGCTCCAATTGAGCTAATTAGCTTATTGTGAGAATATTACAAAGGTCTGACAAAACTGAAAAATGTAAATTTCTAATTTCAACCAAACATGCTAGAAATGCTCCAATTGAGCTAATTAGCTTATTGTGAGAATATTACAAACGTCTGACAAAACTGAAAAATGTAAATTTCCAATTTCAACCAAACATGCTAGAAATGCTCCAATTGAGCTAATTAGCTTATTGTGAGAATATTACAAACGTCTGACAAAAGTGAAAAATGTAAATTTCCAATTTCAACCAAACATGCTAGAAATGCTCCAATTGAGCTAATTAGCTTATTGTGAGAATATTACAAACGTCTGACAAAACTGAAAAATGTGAATTTCCAATTTCAACCAAACATGCTAGAAATGCTCCAATTGAGCTAATTAGCTTATTGTGAGAATATTACAAACGTCTGACAAAACTGAAAAATGTAAATTTCCAATTTCAACCAAACATGCTAGAAATGCTCCAATTGAGCTAATTAGCTTATTGTGAGAATATTACAAACGTCTGACAAAACTGAAAAATGTAAATTTCCAATTTTAACCAAACATGCTAGAAATGGTCCAATTGATCTAATTAGCTTATTGTGAGAATATTACAAACGTCTGACAAAACTGAAAAATGTAAATTTCCAATTTCAACCAAACATGCTAGAAATGCTCCAATTGAGCTAATTAGCTTATTGTGAGAATATTACAAACGTCTTACAAAACTGAAAAATGTAATTTTCCAATTTCAACCAAACATGCTAGAAATGCTCCAATTGAGCTAATTAGCTTATTGTGAGAATATTACAAACGTCTGACAAAACTGAAAAATGTAAATTTCCAAATTCAACCAAACATGCTAGAAATGCTCCAATTGAGCTAATTAGCTTATTGTGAGAATATTACAAACGTCTGACAAAACTGAAAAATGTAAATTTCCAATTTCAACCAAACATGCTAGAAATGCTCAAATTGCGCAAATAAGCCTACTGTAAGAATTTTACAAACGTCTGACAAAACTGAAAAATGTAAATTTCTAATTTCAACTAAACATGCTAGAAATGCTCCAATTGAGCTAATTAGCTTATTGAGAGAATATTACAAACGTCTGACAAAACTGAAAAATGTAAATTTCCAATTTCAACCAAACATGCTAGAAATGCTCCAATTGAGCTAATTAGCTTATTGTGAGAATATTACAAACGTCTGACAAAACTGAAAAATGTAAATTTCTAATTTCAACTAAACATGCTAGAAATGCTCATTGAGCTAATTAGCTTATTGAGAGAATATTGCAATTGTCTGACAAAAGTGAAAAATGTAAATTTCCAATTTCAACCAAACATGCTAGAAATGCTCCAATTGAGCTAATTAGCTTATTGTGAGAATATTGCAATTGTCTGACAAAAGTGAAAAATGTAAATTTCCAATTTCAACCAAACATGCTAGAAATGCTCCATTTGAGCTAATTAGCTTATTGTGAGAATATTACAAAGGTCTGACAAAAGTGAAAAATGTAAATTTCCAATTTCAACTAAACATGCTAGAAATGCTTCAATTGAGCTAATTAGCTTATTGTGAGAATATTACAAACGTCTGACAAAACTGAAAAATGTAAACTTCCAATTTCAACCAAACATGCTAGAAATGCTCCAATTGAGCTAATTAGCTTATTGTGAGAATATTACAAACGTCTGACAAAACTGAAAAATGTAAATTTCCAATTTCAACCAAACATGCTAGAAATGCTCCAATTGAGCTAATTAGCTTATTGTGAGAATATTACAAACGTCTGACAAAACTGAAAAATGTAATTTTCCAAATTCAACCAAACATGCTAGAAATGCTCAAATTGAGCTAATTAGCTTATTGTGAGAATATTACAAACGTCTGACAAAACTGAAAAATGTAAATTTCCAATTTCAACCAAACATGCTAGAAATGCTCAAATTGCGCAAATAAGCCTACTGTAAGAATTTTATAAACGTCTGACAAAACTGAAAAATGTAAATTTCCAATTTCAACCAAACATGCTAGAAATGCTCCAATTGAGCTAATTAGCTTATTGTGAGAATATTACAAACGTCTGATAAAACTGAAAAATGTAAATTTCCAATTTCAACAAAACATGCTAGAAATGCTCCAATTGAGCTAATTAGCTTATTGTGAGAATATTACAAACGTCTGACAAAACTGAAAAATGTAAATTTCCAATTTCAACCAAACATGCTAGAAATGTTCCAATTGAGCTAATTAGCTTATTGTGAGAATATTACAAACGTCTGACAAAAGTGAAAAATGCAAATTTCCAATTTTAACCAAACATGCTAGAAATGCTCCAATTGAGCTAATTAGCTTATTGTGAGAATATTGCAATTGTCTGACAAAAGTGAAAAATGTAAATTTCCAATTTCAACCAAACATGCTAGAAATGCTCCAATTGAGCTAATTAGCTTATTGTGAGAATATTACAAACGTCTGATAAAACTGAAAAATGTAAATTTCCAATTTCAACCAAACATGCTAGAAATGCTCCAATTGAGCTAATTAGCTTATTGTGAGAATATTGCAATTGTCTGACAAAAGGGAAAAATGTAAATTTCCAATTTCAACCAAACATGCTAGAAATGCTCCAATTGAGCTAATTAGCTTATTGTGAGAATATTACAAACGTCTGACCAAACTGAAAAATGTAAATTTCCAATTTCAACCAAACATGCTAGAAATGCTCCAATTGAGCTAATTAGCTTATTGTGAGAATATTACAAACGTCTGACAAAACTGAAAAATGTAAATTTCCAATTTCAACCAAACATGCTAGAAATGCTCCAATTGAGCTAATTAGCTTATTGTGAGAATATTGCAATTGTCTGACAAAAGTGAAAAATGTAAATTTCCAATTTCAACCAAACATGCTAGAAATGCTCCAATTGAGCTAATTAGCTTATTGTGAGAATATTGCAATTGTCTGACAAAACTGAAAAATGTAAATTTCCATCTTCAACCAAACATGCTAGAAATGCTCCAATTGAGCTAATTAGCTTATTGTGAGAATATTACAAACGTCTGACAAAACTGAAAAATGTGAATTTCCAATTTCAACCAAACATGCTAGAAATGCTCCAATTGAGCTAATTAGCTTGTTGTGAGAATATTACAAACGTCTGACAAAACTGAAAAATGTAAATTTCCAATTTCAACCAAACATGCTAGAAATGCTCCAATTGAGCTAATTAGCTTATTGTGAGAATATTACAAACGTCTGACAAAATTGAAAAATGTAAATTTCTAATTTCACATAAACATGCTAGAAATGCTCCAATTGAGCTAATTAGCTTATTGTGAGAATATTGCAATTGTCTGACAAAAGTGAAAAATGTAAATTTCCAATTTCAACCAAACATGCTAGAAATGCTCCAATTGAGCTAATTAGCTTATTGTGAGAATATTGCAATTGTCTGACAAAAGTGAAAAATGTAAATTTCCAATTTCAACTAAACATGCTAGAAATGCTCCAATTGAGCTAATTAGCTTATTGTGAGAATATTGCAATTGTCTGACAAAAGTGAAAAATGTAAATTTCCAATTTCAACCAAACATGCTAGAAATGCTCCAATTGAGCTAATTAGCTTATTGTGAGAATATTGCAATTGTCTGACAAAACTGAAAAATGTAAATTTCCATCTTCAACCAAACATGCTAGAAATGCTCCAATTGAGCTAATTAGCTTATTGTGAGAATATTACAAAGGTCTGACAAAACTGAAAAATGTAAATTTCTAATTTCAACCAAACATGCTAGAAATGCTCCAATTGAGCTAATTAGCTTATTGTGAGAATATTACAAACGTCTGACAAAACTGAAAAATGTAAATTTCCAATTTCAACCAAACATGCTAGAAATGCTCCAATTGAGCTAATTAGCTTATTGTGAGAATATTACAAACGTCTGACAAAAGTGAAAAATGTAAATTTCCAATTTCAACCAAACATGCTAGAAATGCTCCAATTGAGCTAATTAGCTTATTGTGAGAATATTACAAACGTCTGACAAAACTGAAAAATGTGAATTTCCAATTTCAACCAAACATGCTAGAAATGCTCCAATTGAGCTAATTAGCTTATTGTGAGAATATTACAAACGTCTGACAAAACTGAAAAATGTAAATTTCCAATTTCAACCAAACATGCTAGAAATGCTCCAATTGAGCTAATTAGCTTATTGTGAGAATATTACAAACGTCTGACAAAACTGAAAAATGTAAATTTCCAATTTTAACCAAACATGCTAGAAATGGTCCAATTGATCTAATTAGCTTATTGTGAGAATATTACAAACGTCTGACAAAACTGAAAAATGTAAATTTCCAATTTCAACCAAACATGCTAGAAATGCTCCAATTGAGCTAATTAGCTTATTGTGAGAATATTACAAACGTCTTACAAAACTGAAAAATGTAATTTTCCAATTTCAACCAAACATGCTAGAAATGCTCCAATTGAGCTAATTAGCTTATTGTGAGAATATTACAAACGTCTGACAAAACTGAAAAATGTAAATTTCCAAATTCAACCAAACATGCTAGAAATGCTCCAATTGAGCTAATTAGCTTATTGTGAGAATATTACAAACGTCTGACAAAACTGAAAAATGTAAATTTCCAATTTCAACCAAACATGCTAGAAATGCTCAAATTGCGCAAATAAGCCTACTGTAAGAATTTTACAAACGTCTGACAAAACTGAAAAATGTAAATTTCCAATTTCAACTAAACATGCTAGAAATGCTCCAATTGAGCTAATTAGCTTATTGAGAGAATATTACAAACGTCTGACAAAACTGAAAAATGTAAATTTCCAATTTCAACCAAACATGCTAGAAATGCTCCAATTGAGCTAATTAGCTTATTGTGAGAATATTACAAACGTCTGACAAAACTGAAAAATGTAAATTTCTAATTTCAACTAAACATGCTAGAAATGCTCATTGAGCTAATTAGCTTATTGAGAGAATATTGCAATTGTCTGACAAAAGTGAAAAATGTAAATTTCCAATTTTAACCAAACATGCTAGAAATGGTCCAATTGATCTAATTAGCTTATTGTGAGAATATTACAAACGTCTGACAAAACTGAAAAATGTAAATTTCCAATTTCAACCAAACATGCTAGAAATGCTCCAATTGAGCTAATTAGCTTATTGTGAGAATATTACAAACGTCTTACAAAACTGAAAAATGTAATTTTCCAATTTCAACCAAACATGCTAGAAATGCTCCAATTGAGCTAATTAGCTTATTGTGAGAATATTACAAACGTCTGACAAAACTGAAAAATGTAAATTTCCAAATTCAACCAAACATGCTAGAAATGCTCCAATTGAGCTAATTAGCTTATTGTGAGAATATTACAAACGTCTGACAAAACTGAAAAATGTAAATTTCCAATTTCAACCAAACATGCTAGAAATGCTCAAATTGCGCAAATAAGCCTACTGTAAGAATTTTACAAACGTCTGACAAAACTGAAAAATGTAAATTTCTAATTTCAACTAAACATGCTAGAAATGCTCCAATTGAGCTAATTAGCTTATTGAGAGAATATTACAAACGTCTGACAAAACTGAAAAATGTAAATTTCCAATTTCAACCAAACATGCTAGAAATGCTCCAATTGAGCTAATTAGCTTATTGTGAGAATATTACAAACGTCTGACAAAACTGAAAAATGTAAATTTCTAATTTCAACTAAACATGCTAGAAATGCTCATTGAGCTAATTAGCTTATTGAGAGAATATTGCAATTGTCTGACAAAAGTGAAAAATGTAAATTTCCAATTTCAACCAAACATGCTAGAAATGCTCCAATTGAGCTAATTAGCTTATTGTGAGAATATTGCAATTGTCTGACAAAAGTGAAAAATGTAAATTTCCAATTTCAACCAAACATGCTAGAAATGCTCCATTTGAGCTAATTAGCTTATTGTGAGAATATTACAAAGGTCTGACAAAAGTGAAAAATGTAAATTTCCAATTTCAACTAAACATGCTAGAAATGCTTCAATTGAGCTAATTAGCTTATTGTGAGAATATTACAAACGTTTGACAAAACTGAAAAATGTAAACTTCCAATTTCAACCAAACATGCTAGAAATGCTCCAATTGAGCTAATTAGCTTATTGTGAGAATATTACAAACGTCTGACAAAACTGAAAAATGTAAATTTCCAATTTCAACCAAACATGCTAGAAATGCTCCAATTGAGCTAATTAGCTTATTGTGAGAATATTACAAACGTCTGACAAAACTGAAAAATGTAATTTTCCAAATTCAACCAAACATGCTAGAAATGCTCAAATTGAGCTAATTAGCTTATTGTGAGAATATTACAAACGTCTGACAAAACTGAAAAATGTAAATTTCCAATTTCAACCAAACATGCTAGAAATGCTCAAATTGCGCAAATAAGCCTACTGTAAGAATTTTATAAACGTCTGACAAAACTGAAAAATGTAAATTTCCAATTTCAACCAAACATGCTAGAAATGCTCCAATTGAGCTAATTAGCTTATTGTGAGAATATTACAAACGTCTGATAAAACTGAAAAATGTAAATTTCCAATTTCAACAAAACATGCTAGAAATGCTCCAATTGAGCTAATTAGCTTATTGTGAGAATATTACAAACGTCTGACAAAACTGAAAAATGTAAATTTCCAATTTCAACCAAACATGCTAGAAATGTTCCAATTGAGCTAATTAGCTTATTGTGAGAATATTACAAACGTCTGACAAAAGTGAAAAATGCAAATTTCCAATTTTAACCAAACATGCTAGAAATGCTCCAATTGAGCTAATTAGCTTATTGTGAGAATATTGCAATTGTCTGACAAAAGTGAAAAATGTAAATTTCCAATTTCAACCAAACATGCTAGAAATGCTCCAATTGAGCTAATTAGCTTATTGTGAGAATATTACAAACGTCTGATAAAACTGAAAAATGTAAATTTCCAATTTCAACCAAACATGCTAGAAATGCTCCAATTGAGCTAATTAGCTTATTGTGAGAATATTACAAACGTCTGACAAAACTGAAAAATGTAAATTTCCAATTTCAACCAAACATGCTAGAAATGCTCCAATTGAGCTAATTAGCTTATTGTGAGAATATTGCAATTGTCTGACAAAAGTGAAAAATGTAAATTTCCAATTTCAACCAAACATGCTAGAAATGCTCCAATTGAGCTAATTAGCTTATTGTGAGAATATTGCAATTGTCTGACAAAACTGAAAAATGTAAATTTCCATCTTCAACCAAACATGCTAGAAATGCTCCAATTGAGCTAATTAGCTTATTGTGAGAATATTACAAACGTCTGACAAAACTGAAAAATGTAAATTTCCAATTTCAACCAAACATGCTAGAAATGCTCCAATTGAGCTAATTAGCTTATTGTGAGAATATTACAAACGTCTGACAAAACTGAAAAATGTAAATTTCCAATTTCAACCAAACATGCTAGAAATGCCCCAATTGAGCTAATTAGCTTATTGTGAGAATATTACAAACGTCTGACAAAAGTGAAAAATGTAAAGTTCCAATTTCAACCAAACATGCTAGAAATGCTCCAATTGAGCTAATTAGCTTATTGTGAGAATATTACAAACGTCTGACAAAACTGAAAAATGTGAATTTCCAATTTCAACCAAACATGCTAGAAATGCTCCAATTGAGCCAATTAGCTTGTTGTGAGAATATTACAAACGTCTGACAAAACTGAAAAATGTAAATTTCCAATTTCAACCAAACATGCTAGAAATGCTCCAATTGAGCTAATTAGCTTATTGTGAGAATATTACAAACGTCTGACAAAATTGAAAAATGTAAATTTCTAATTTCACATAAACATGCTAGAAATGCTCCAATTGAGCTAATTAGCTTATTGTGAGAATATTGCAATTGTCTGACAAAAGTGAAAAATGTAAATTTCCAATTTCAACCAAACATGCTAGAAATGCTCCAATTGAGCTAATTAGCTTATTGTGAGAATATTGCAATTGTCTGACAAAAGAGAAAAATGTAAATTTCCAATTTCAACCAAACATGCTAGAAATGCTCCAATTGAGCTAATTAGCTTATTGTGAGAATATTACAAACGTCTGACAAAACTGAAAAATGTAAATTTCCAATTTCAACCAAACATGCTAGAAATGCTCCAATTGAGCTAATTAGCTTATTGTGAGAATATTACAAACGTCTTACAAAACTGAAAAATGTAATTCTCCAATTTCAACCAAACATGCTAGAAATGCTCCAATTGAGCTAATTGGCTTATTGTGAGAATATTACAAACGTCTGACAAAACTGAAAAATGTAAATTTCCAATTTCAACCAAACATGCTAGAAATGCTCCAATTGAGCTAATTAGCTTATTGTGAAAATATTACAAACGTGTGACAAAACTGAAAAACGTAAATTTCCAATTTCAACCAAACATGCTAGAAATGCTCAAATTGCGCAAATAAGCCTACTGTAAGAATTTTACAAACGTCTGACAAAACTGAAAAATGTAAATTTCTAATTTCAACTAGACATGCTAGAAATGCTCCAATTGAGCTAATTAGCTTATTGTGAGAATATTGCAATTGTCTGACAAAAGTGAAAAATGTAAATTTCCAATTTCAACCAAACATGCTAGAAATGCTCCAATTGAGCTAATTAGCTTATTGTGAGAATATTGCAATTGTCTGACAAAAGTGAAAAATGTAAATTTCCAATTTCAACCAAACATGCTAGAAATGCTCCAATTGAGCTAATTAGCTTATTGTGAGAATATTACAAAGGTCTGACAAAAGTGTAAAATGTAAATTTCCAATTTCAACCAAACATGCTAGAAATGCTCCAATTGAGCTAATTAGCTTATTGTGAGAATATTACAAACGTCTGACAAAACTGAAAAATGTAAATTTCCAATTTCAACCAAACATGCTAGAAATGCTTCAATTGAGCTAATTAGCTTATTGTGAGAATATTACAAACGTCTGACAAAACTGAAAAATGTAAATTTCCAATTTCAACCAAACATGCTAGAAATGCTCCAATTGAGCTAATTAGCTTATTGTGAGAATATTACAAACGTCTGACAAAAGTGAAAAATGTAAATTTCCAATTTCAACCAAACATGCTAGAAATGCTCAAATTGCGCATATAAGCCTACTGTAAGAATTTTACAAACGTCTGACAAAACTGAAAAATGTAAATTTCCAATTTCAACCAAACATGCTAGAAATGCTCCAATTGAGCTAATTAGCTTACTGTGAGAATATTGCAATTGTCTGACAAAAGTGAAAAATGTAAATTTCCAATTTCAACCAAACATGCTAGAAATGCTCCAATTGAGCTAATTAGCTTATTGTGAGAATATTACAAAGGTCTGACAAAACTGAAAAATGTAAATTTCCAATTTCAACCAAACATGCTAGAAATGCTCCAATTGAGCTAATTAGCTTATTGTGAGAATATTGCAATTGTCTGACAAAAGTGAAAAATGTAAATTTCCAATTTCAACCAAACATGCTAGAAATGCTCCAATTGAGCTAATTAGCTTATTGAGAGAAAATTACAAACGTCTGACAAAACTGAAAAATGTAAATTTCCAATTTCAACCAAACATGCTAGAAATGCTCCAATTGAGCTAATTAGCTTATTGTGAGAATATTGCAATTGTTTGACAAAACTGAAAAATGTAAATTTCCAATTTCAACCAAACATGCTAGAAATGCTCCAATTGAGCTAATTAGCTTATTGTGAGAATATTACAAACGTCTGACAAAACTGAAAAATGTAAATTTCCAATTTCAACCAAACATGCTAGAAATGCTCCAATTGAGCTAATTAGCTTATTGTGAGAATATTACAAACGTCTGACAAAACTGAAAAATGTAAATTTCCAATTTCAACCAAACATGCTAGAAATGCTCCAATTGAGCTAATTAGCTTATTGTGAGAATATTGCAATTGTTTGACAAAAGTGAAAAATGTAAATTTCCAATTTCAACCAAACATGCTAGAAATGCTCCAATTGAGCTAATTAGCTTATTGTGAGAATATTGCAATTGTCTGACAAAAGTGAAAAATGTAAATTTCCAATTTCAACCAAACATGCTAGAAATGCTCCAATTGAGCTAATTAGCTTATTGAGAGAAAATTACAAACGTCTGACAAAACTGAAAAATGTAAATTTCCAATTTCAACCAAACATGCTAGAAATGCTCCAATTGAGCTAATTAGCTTATTGTGAGAATATTGCAATTGTCTGACAAAAGTGAAAAATGTAAATTTCCAATTTCAACCAAACATGCTAGAAATGCTCCAATTGAGCTAATTAGCTTATTGAGAGAAAATTACAAACGTCTGACAAAACTGAAAAATGTAAATTTCCAATTTCAACCAAACATGCTAGAAATGCTCCAATTGAGCTAATTAGCTTATTGTGAGAATATTGCAATTGTTTGACAAAACTGAAAAATGTAAATTTCCAATTTCAACCAAACATGCTAGAAATGCTCCAATTGAGCTAATTAGCTTATTGTGAGAATATTACAAACGTCTGACAAAACTGAAAAATGTAAATTTCCAATTTCAACCAAACATGCTAGAAATGCTCCAATTGAGCTAATTAGCTTATTGTGAGAATATTACAAACGTCTGACAAAACTGAAAAATGTAAATTTCCAATTTCAACCAAACATGCTAGAAATGCTCCAATTGAGCTAATTAGCTTATTGTGAGAATATTGCAATTGTTTGACAAAAGTGAAAAATGTAAATTTCCAATTTCAACCAAACATGCTAGAAATGCTCCAATTGAGCTAATTAGCTTATTGTGAGAATATTGCAATTGTCTGACAAAAGTGAAAAATGTAAATTTCCAATTTCAACCAAACATGCTAGAAATGCTCAAATTGCGAAATGAGCCTACTGTAAGAATTTTACAAACGTTTGACAAAACTGAAAAATGTAAATTTTCAATTTCAACCAAACATGCTAGAAATGCTCCAATTGAGCTAATTAGCTTATTGTGAGAATATTGCAATTGTCTGACAAAACTGAAAAATGTAAATTTCCAATTTCAACCAAACATGCTAGAAATGCTCCAATTGATCTAATTAGCTTATTGTGAGAATATTACAAACGTCTGACAAAACTGAAAAATGTAAAGTTCCAATTTCAACCAAATATGCTAGAAATGCTCCAATTGAGCTAATTAGCTTATTGTGAGAATATTACAAACGTCTGACCAAAGTGAAAAATGTAAATTTCCAATTTCAACCAAACATGCTAGAAATGCTCAAATTGCGAAATGAGCCTACTGTAAGAATTTTACAAACGTTTGACAAAACTGAAAAATGTAAATTTTCAATTTCAACCAAACATGCTAGAAATGCTCCAATTGAGCTAATTAGCTTACTGTGAGAATATTGCAATTGTCTGACAAAACTGAAAAATGTAAATTTCCAATTTCAACCAAACATGCTAGAAATGCTCCAATTGATCTAATTAGCTTATTGTGAGAATATTACAAACGTCTGACAAAACTGAAAAATGTAAAGTTCCAATTTCAACCAAACATGCTAGAAATGCTCCAATTGAGCTAATTAGCTTATTGTGAGAATATTGCAATTGTCTGACAAAACTGAAAAATGTAAATTTCCAATTTCAACCAAACATGCTAGAAATGCTCCAATTGAGCTAATTAGCTTATTGTGAGAATATTACAAACGTCTGACAAAACTGAAAAATGTAAAATTCCAATTTCAACTAAACATGCTAGAAATGCTCCAATTGAGCTAATTAGCTTATTGTGAGAATATTACAAACGTCTGACAAAACTGAAAAATGTAAATTTTAAATTTCAACCAAACATGCTAGAAATGCTCCAATTGAGCTAATTAGCTTATTGTGAGAATATTACAAACGTCTGACAAAACTGAAAAATGTAAATTTCCTATTTCAACCAAACATGCTAGAAATGCTCCATTTGAGCTAATTAGCTTTTTGTGAGAATATTACAAACGTCTGACAAAACTGATAAATGTAAATTTCCAATTTCAACCAAACATGCTAGAAATGCTCCAATTGAGCTAATTAGCTTATTGTGAGAATATTACAAACGTCTGACAAAACTGAAAAATGTAAATTTCCAATTTCAACCAAACATGCTAGAAATGCTCCAATTGAGCTAATTAGCTTATTGTGAGAATATTACAAACGTATGACAAAAGTGAAAAATGTAAACTTCCAATTTCAACCAAACATGCTAGAAATGCTCCAATTGAGCTAATTAGCTTATTGTGAGAATATTGCAATTGTCTGACAAAAGTGAAAAATGTAAAGTTCCAATTTCAACCAAACATGCTAGAAATGCTCCAATTGAGCTAATTAGCTTATTGTGAGAATATTACAAACGTCTGACAAAACTGAAAAATGTAAATTTCCAATTTCAACCAAACATGCTAGAAATGCTCCAAGTGAGCTAATTAGCTTATTGTGAGAATATTACAAACGTCTGACAAAACTGAAAAATGTAAATTTCCAATTTCAACCAAACATGCTAGAAATGCTCCAATTGAGCTAATTAGCTTATTGTGAGAATATTACAAACGTCTGACAAAAGTGAAAAATGTAAATTTCCAATTTCAACCAAACATGCTAGAAATGCTCAAATTGCGCATATAAGCCTACTGTAAGAATTTTACAAACGTCTGACAAAACTGAAAAATGTAAATTTCCAATTTCAACCAAACATGCTAGAAATGCTCCAATTGAGCTAATTAGGTTATTGTGAGAATATTACGAACGTCTGACAAAACTGAAAAATGTGAATTTCCAATTTCAACCAAACATGCTAGAAATGCTCGAATTGCGAATTAGCCTACTGTAAGAATTTTACAAACGTTTGACAAAACTGAAAAATGTAAATTTTCAATTTCAACCAAACATGCTAGAAATGCTCCAATTGAGCTAATTAGCTTATTGTGAGAATATTGCAATTGTCTGACAAAAGTGAAAAATGTAAATTTCCAATTTCAACCAAACATGCTAGAAATGCTCCAATTGAGCTAATTAGCTTATTGTGAGAATATTACAAACGTCTGACAAAACTGAAAAATGTAAATTTCCAATTTCAACCAAACATGCTAGAAGTGCTCCAATTGAGCTAATTATCTTATTGTGAGAATATTACAAACGTCTGACCAAAGTGAAAAATGTAAATTTCCAATTTCAACCAAACATGCTAGAAATGCTCAAATTGCGAAATGAGCCTACTGTAAGAATTTTACAAACGTCTGACAAAACTGAAAAATGTAAATTTCCAATTTCAACCAAACATGCTAGAAATGCTCCAATTGAGCTAATTAGGTTATTGTGAGAATATTACAAACGTCTGACAAAACTGAAAAATGTGAATTTCCAATTTCAACCAAATATGCTAGAAATGCTCGAATTGCGAAATAAGCCTACTGTAAGACTTTTAGAAACGTTTGACAAAACTGAAAAATGTAAATTTTCAATTTCAACCAAACATGCTAGAAATGCTCGAATTGCGAAATGAGCCTACTATAAGAATTTTACAAACGTCTGACAAAACTGAAAAATGTAAATTTCCAATTTCAACCAAACATGCTAGAAATGCTACAAGTGAGCTAATTAGCTTATTGTGAGAATATTACAAACGTCTGACCAAAGTGAAAAATGTAACCAATGCAATTTCAACCAAACATGCTAGAAATGCTCAAATTGTGCATATAAGCCTACTGTAAGAATTTTACAAACGTCTGACAAAACTGAAAAATGTAAATTTCCAATTTCAACCAAACATGCTAGAAATGCTCCAATTGAGCTAATTAGGTTATTGTGAGAATATTACAAACGTCTGACAAAACTGAAAAATGTGAATTTCCAATTTCAACCAAACATGCTAGAAATGCTCGAATTGCGAAATAAGCCTACTGTAAGAATTTTACAAACGTTTGACAAAACTGAAAAATGTAAATTTCCAATTTCAACCAAACATGCTAGAAATGCTCCAATTGAGCTAATTAGCTTATTGTGAGAATATTGCAATTGTCTGACAAAAGTGAAAAATGTAAATTTCCAATTTCAACCAAACATGATAGAAATGCTCCAATTGAGCTAATTAGCTTATTGTGAGAATATTACAAACGTCTGACAAAACTGAAAAATGTAAATTTCCAATTTCAACCAAACATGCAAGAAATGCTCCAATTGATCTAATTAGCTTATTGTGAGAATATTACAAACGTCTGACAAAACTGAAAAATGTAAATTTCCAATTTCAACCAAACATGCTAGAAATGCTCCAATTGAGCTAATTAGCTTATTGTGAGAATATTGCAATTGTCTGACAAAACTGAAAAATGTAAATTTCCAATTTCAACCAAACATGCTAGAAATGCTCCAATTGAGCTAATTAGCTTATTGTGAGAATATTACAAACGTCTGACAAAACTGAAAAATGTAAAATTCCAATTTCAACTAAACATGCTAGAAATGCTCCAATTGAGCTAATTAGCTTATTGTGAGAATATTACAAACGTCTGACAAAACTGAAAAATGTAAATTTTAAATTTCAACCAAACATGCTAGAAATGCTCCAATTGAGCTAATTAGCTTATTGTGAGAATATTACAAACGTCTGACAAAACTGAAAATGTAAATTTCCAATTTCAACCAAACATGCTAGAAATGCTCCATTTGAGCTAATTAGCTTTTTGTGAGAATATTACAAACGTCTGACAAAACTGATAAATGTAAATTTCCAATTTCAACCAAACATGCTAGAAATGCTCCAATTGAGCTAATTAGCTTATTGTGAGAATATTACAAACGTCTGACAAAACTGAAAAATGTAAATTTCCAATTTCAACCAAACATGCTAGAAATGCTCCAATTGAGCTAATTAGCTTATTGTGAGAATATTACAAACGTATGACAAAAGTGAAAAATGTAAACTTCCAATTTCAACCAAACATGCTAGAAATGCTCCAATTGAGCTAATTAGCTTATTGTGAGAATATTGCAATTGTCTGACAAAAGTGAAAAATGTAAAGTTCCAATTTCAACCAAACATGCTAGAAATGCTCCAAGTGAGCTAATTAGCTTATTGTGAAAATATTACAAACGTCTGACAAAACTGAAAAATGTAAATTTCCAATTTCAACCAAACATGCTAGAAATGCTCCAATTGAGCTAATTAGCTTATTGTGAGAATATTACAAACGTCTGACAAAAGTAAAAAATGTAAATTTCCAATTTCAACCAAACATGCTAGAAATGCTCCAATTGAGCTAATTAGCTTATTGTGAGAATATTTCAAACGTCTGACAAAACTGAAAAATGTAAATTTCCAATTTCAACCAAACATGCTAGAAGTGCTCCAATTGAGCTATTTAGCTTATTGTGAGAATATTACAAACGTCTGACCAAAGTGAAAAATGTAAATTTCCAATTTCAACCAAACATGCTAGAAATGCTCAAATTGCGCATATAAGCCTACTGTAAGAATTTTACAAACGTCTGACAAAACTGAAAAATGTAAATTTCCAATTTCAACCAAACATGCTAGAAATGCTCCAATTGAGCTAATTAGGTTATTGTGAGAATATTACAAACGTCTGACAAAACTGAAAAATGTGAATTTCCAATTTCAACCAAATATGCTAGAAATGCTCGAATTGCGAAATAAGCCTACTGTAAGAATTTTAGAAACGTTTGACAAAACTGAAAAATGTAAATTTTCAATTTCAACCAAACATGCTAGAAATGCTCGAATTGCGAAATGAGCCTACTATAAGAATTTTACAAACGTTTGACAAAACTGAAAAATGTAAATTTTCAATTTCAACCAAACATGCTAGAAATGCTCCAATTGAGCTAATTAGCTTATTGTGAGAATATTGCAATTGTCTGACAAAAGTAAAAAATGTAAATTTCCAATTTCAACCAAACATGCTAGAAATGCTCCAATTGAGCTAATTAGCTTATTGTGAGAATATTACAAACGTCTGACAAAACTGAAAAATGTAAATTTCCAATTTCAACCAAACATGCTAGAAATGCTCCAATTGAGCTAATTAGCTTATTGTGAGAATATTACAAACGTCTGACCAAAGTGAAAAATGTAAATTTCCAATTTCAACCAAACATGCTAGAAATGCTCAAATTGCGCATATAAGCCTACTGTAAGAATTTTACAAACGTCTGACAAAACTGAAAAATGTAAATTTCCAATTTCAACCAAACATGCTAGAAATGCTCCAATTGAGCTAATTAGGTTATTGTGAGAATATTACAAACGTCTGACAAAACTGAAAAATGTGAATTTCCAATTTCAACCAAACATGCTAGAAATGCTCGAATTGCGAAATAAGCCTACTGTAAGAATTTTACAAACGTTTGACAAAACTGAAAAATGTAAATTTCCAATTTCAACCAAACATGCTAGAAATGCTCCAATTGAGCTAATTAGCTTATTGTGAGAATATTGCAATTGTCTGACAAAAGTGAAAAATGTAAATTTCCAATTTCAACCAAACATGATAGAAATGCTCCAATTGAGCTAATTAGCTTATTGTGAGAATATTACAAACGTCTGACAAAACTGAAAAATGTAAATTTCCAATTTCAACCAAACATGCTAGAAATGCTCCAATTGATCTAATTAGCTTATTGTGAGAATATTACAAACGTCTGACAAAACTGAAAAATGTAAATTTCCAATTTCAACCAAACATGCTAGAAATGCTCCAATCGAGCTAATTAGCTTATTGTGAGAATATTGCAATTGTCTGACAAAACTGAAAAATGTAAATTTCCAATTTCAACCAAACATGCTAGAAATGCTCCAATTGAGCTAATTAGCTTATTGTGAGAATATTACAAACGTCTGACAAAACTGAAAAATGTAAAATTCCAATTTCAACTAAACATGCTAGAAATGCTCCAATTGAGCTAATTAGCTTATTGTGAGAATATTACAAACGTCTGACAAAACTGAAAAATGTAAATTTTAAATTTTAACCAAACATGCTAGAAATGCTCCAATTGAGCTAATTAGCTTATTGTGAGAATATTACAAACGTCTGACAAAACTGAAAAATGTAAATTTCCAATTTCAACCAAACATGCTAGAAATGCTCCATTTGAGCTAATTAGCTTTTTGTGAGAATATTACAAACGTCTGACAAAACTGATAAATGTAAATTTCCAATTTCAACCAAACATGCTAGAAATGCTCCAATTGAGCTAATTAGCTCATTGTGAGAATATTACAAACGTCTGACAAAACTGAAAAATGTAAATTTCCAATTTCAACCAAACATGCTAGAAATGCTCCAATTGAGCTAATTAGCTTATTGTGAGAATATTACAAACGTATGACAAAAGTGAAAAATGTAAACTTCCAATTTCAACCAAACATGCTAGAAATGCTCCAATTGAGCTAATTAGCTTATTGTGAGAATATTGCAATTGTCTGACAAAAGTGAAAAATGTAAAGTTCCAATTTCAACCAAACATGCTAGAAATTCTCCAATTGAGCTAATTAGCTTATTGTGAGAATATTACAAACGTCTGACAAAAGTGAAAAATGTAAATTTCCAATTTCAACCAAACATGCTAGAAATGCTCCAAGTGAGCTAATTAGCTTATTGTGAAAACATTACAAACGTCTGACAAAACTGAAAAATGTAAATTTCCAATTTCAACCAAACATGCTAGAAATGCTCCAATTGAGCTAATTAGCTTATTGTGAGAATATTACAAACGTCTGACAAAAGTAAAAAATGTAAATTTCCAATTTCAACCAAACATGCTAGAAATGCTCAAATTGCGCATATAAGCCTACTGTAAGAATTTTACAAACGTCTGACAAAACTGGAAAATGTAAATTTCCAATTTCAACCAAACATGCTAGAAATGCGCCAATTGAGCTAATTAGGTTATTGTGAGAATATTACGAACGTCTGACAAAACTGAAAAATGTGAATTTCCAATTTCAACCAAACATGCTAGAAATGCTCGAATTGCGAATCAAGCCTACTGTAAGAATTTTACAAACGTTTGACAAAACTGAAAAATGTAAATTTTCAATTTCAACCAAACATGCTAGAAATGCTCCAATTGAGCTAATTAGCTTATTGTGAGAATATTGCAATTGTCTGACAAAAGTGAAAAATGTAAATTTCCAATTTCAACCAAACATGCTAGAAATGCTCCAATTGAGCTAATTAGCTTATTGTGAGAATATTACAAACGTCTGACAAAACTGAAAAATGTAAATTTCCAATTTCAACCAAACATGCTAGAAGTGCTCCAATTGAGCTAATTAGCTTATTGTGAGAATATTACAAACGTCTGACCAAAGTGAAAA
This sequence comes from Watersipora subatra, assembly GCF_963576615.1. Classification (NCBI taxonomy): domain Eukaryota; kingdom Metazoa; phylum Bryozoa; class Gymnolaemata; order Cheilostomatida; family Watersiporidae; genus Watersipora; species Watersipora subatra. Next base: position 75,635 of record NW_027045228.1, on the reverse strand, counting down.
ATGTAAATTTCCAATTTCAACCAAACATGCTAGAAATGCTCAAATTGCGCATATAAGCCTACTGTAAGAATTTTACAAACGTCTGACGAAACTGAAAAATGTAAATTTCCAATTTCAACCAAACATGCTAGAAATGCTCCAATTGAGCTAATTAGGTTATTGTGAGAATATTACAAACGTCTGACAAAACTGAAAAATGTGAATTTCCAATTTCAACCAAATATGCTAGAAATGCTCGAATTGCGAAATAAGCCTACTGTAAGAATTTTAGAAACGTTTGACAAAACTGAAAAATGTAAATTTTCAATTTCAACCAAACATGCTAGAAATGTTCCAATTGAGCTAATTAGCTTATTGTGAGAATATTGCAATTGTCTGACAAAAGTGAAAAATGTAAATTTCCAATTTCAACCAAACATGCTAGAAATGCTCCAATTGAGCTAATTAGCTTATTGTGAGAATATTACAAACGTCTGACAAAACTGAAAAATGTAAATTTCCAATTTCAACCAAACATGCTAGAAATGCTCCAATTGAGCTAATTAGCTTATTGTGAGAATATTACAAAGGTCTGACAAAACTGAAAAATGTAAATTTCCAATTTCAACCAAACATGCTAGAAATGCTCCAATTGAGCTAATTAGATTATTGTGAGAATATTGCAATTGTCTGACAAAAGTGAAAAATATAAATTTCCAATTTCAACCAAACATGCTAGAAATGCTCCAATTGAGCTAATTAGCTTATTGAAAGAATATTACAAACGTCTGACAAAACTGAAAAATGTAAATTTCCAATTTCAACCAAACATGCTAGAAATGCTCCAATTGAGCTAATTAGCTTATTGTGAGAATATTACAAACGTCTGACAAAACTGAAAAATGTAAAATTCCAATTTCAACCAAACATGCTAGAAATGCTCCAATTGAGCTAATTAGCTTATTGTGAGAATATTGCAATTGTTTGACAAAACTAAAAAATGTAAATTTCAAATTTCAACCAAACATGCTAGAAATGCTCCAATTGAGCTAATTAGCTTATTGTGAGAATATTACAAACGTCTGACAAAACTGAAAAATGTAAATTTCCAATTTCAACCAAACATGCTAGAAATGTTCCAATTGAGCTCATTACCTTATTGTGAGAATATTACAAACCTCTGACAAAACTGAAAAATGTAAATTTCCAATCTCAACCAAACATGCTAGAAATGCTCCAATTGAGCTAATTAGCCTATTGTGAGAATATTACAAACGTCTGACAAAACTGAAAAATGTAAATTTCCAATTTCAACCAAACATGCTAGAAATGCTCCAATTGAGCTAATTAGCTTATTGTGAGAATATTACAAACGTCTGACAAAACTGAAAAATGTAAATTTCTAATTTCAACTAAACATGCTAGAAATGCTCCAATTGAGCTAATTAGCTAATTGTGAGAATATTGCAATTGTCTGACAAAAGTGAAAAATGTAAATTTCCAATTTCAATCAAACATGCTAGAAATGCTCCAATTGAGCTAATTAGCTTATTGTGAGAATATTACAAAGGTCTGACAAAAGTGAAAAATGTAAATTTCCAATTTCAACCAAACATGCTAGAAATGCTCCAATTGAGCTAATTAGCTTATTGTGAGAATATTACAAACGTCTGACAAAACTGAAAAATGTAAATTTCCAATTTTAACCAAACATGCTCGAAATGCTCCAATTGATCTAATTAGCTTATTGTGAGAATATTACAAACGTCTGACAAAACTGAAAAATGTAAATTTCCAATTTCAACCAAACATGCTAGAAATGCTCCAATTGAGCTAATTAGCTTATTGTGAGAATATTACAAACGTCTTACAAAACTGAAAAATGTAATTTTCCAATTTCAACCAAACATGCTAGAAATGCTCCAATTGAGCTAATTAGCTTATTGTGAGAATATTACAAACGTCTTACAAAACTGAAAAATGTAATTTTCCAATTTCAACCAAACATGCTAGAAATGCTCCAATTGAGCTAATTAGCTTATTGTGAGAATATTACAAACGTCTGACAAAACTGAAAAATGTGAATTTCCAATTTCAACCAAACATGCTAGAAATGCTCCAATTGAGCTAATTAGCTTATTGTGAGAATATTGCAATTGTCTGACAAAAGTGAAAAATGTAAATTTCCAATTTCAACCAAACATGATAGAAATGCTCCAATTGAGCTAATTAGCTTATTGTGAGAATATTACAAACGTCTGACAAAACTGAAAAATGTAAATTTCCAATTTCAACCAAACATGCTAGAAATGCTCCAATTGATCTAATTAGCTTATTGTGAGAATATTACAAACGTCTGACAAAACTGAAAAATGTAAATTTCCAATTTCAACCAAACATGCTAGAAATGCTCCAATTGAGCTAATTAGCTTATTGTGAGAATATTGCAATTGTCTGACAAAAGTGAAAAATGTAAATTTCCAATTTCAACCAAACATGCTAGAAATGCTCCAATTGAGCTAATTAGCTTATTGTGAGAATATTACAAACGTCTGACAAAACTGAAAAATGTAAAATTCCAATTTCAACTAAACATGGTAGAAATGCTCCAATTGAGCTAATTAGCTTATTGTGAGAATATTACAAACGTCTGACAAAACTGAAAATTGTAAATTTTAAATTTCAACCAAACATGCTAGAAATGCTCCATTTGAGCTAATTAGCTTTTTGTGAGAATATTACAAACGTCTGACAAAACTGATAAATGTAAATTTCCAATTTCAACCAAACATGCTAGAAATGCTCCAATTGAGCTAATTAGCTTATTGTGAGAATATTACAAACGTCTGACAAAACTGAAAAATGTAAATTTCCAATTTCAACCAAACATGCTAGAAATGCTCCAATTGAGCTAATTAGCTTATTGTGAGAATATTACAAACGTCTGACAAAAGTGAAAAATGTAAATTTCCAATTTCAACCAAACATGCTAGAAATGCTCCAAGTGAGCTAATTAGCTTATTGTGAAAATATTACAAACGTCTGACAAAACTGAAAAATGTAAATTTCCAATTTCAACCAAACATGCTAGAAATGCTCCAATTGAGCTAATTAGCTTATTGTGAGAATATTACAAACGTCTGACAAAAGTAAAAAATGTAAATTTCCAATTTCAACCAAACATGCTAGAAATGCTCAAATTGCGCATATAAGCCTACTGTAAGAATTTTACAAACGTCTGACAAAACTGAAAAATGTAAATTTCCAATTTCAACCAAACATGCTAGAAATGCGCCAATTGAGCTAATTAGGTTATTGTGAGAATATTACGAACGTCTGACAAAACTGAAAAATGTGAATTTCCAATTTCAACCAAACATGCTAGAAATGCTCGAATTGCGAATCAAGCCTACTGTAAGAATTTTACAAACGTTTGACAAAACTGAAAAATGTAAATTTTCAATTTCAACCAAACATGCTAGAAATGCTCCAATTGAGCTAATTAGCTTATTGTGAGAATATTGCAATTGTCTGACAAAAGTGAAAAATGTAAATTTCCAATTTCAACCAAACATGCTAGAAATGCTCCAATTGAGCTAATTAGCTTATTGTGAGAATATTACAAACGTCTGACAAAACTGAAAAATGTAAATTTCCAATTTCAACCAAACATGCTAGAAGTGCTCCAATTGAGCTAATTAGCTTATTGTGAGAATATTACAAACGTCTGACAAAAGTGAAAAATGTAAATTTCCAATTTCAACCAAACATGCTAGAAATGCTCAAATTGCGCATATAAGCCTACTGTAAGAATTTTACAAACGTCTGACAAAACTGAAAAATGTAAATTTCCAATTTCAACCAAACATGCTAGAAATGCTCCAATTGAGCTAATTAGCTTATTGTGAGAATATTACAAACGTCTTACAAAACTGAAAAATGTAATTTTCCAATTTCAACCAAACATGCTAGAAATGCTCCAATTGAGCTAATTAGCTTATTGTGAGAATATTACAAACGTCTGACAAAACTGAAAAATGTGAATTTCCAATTTCAACCAAACATGCTAGAAATGCTCGAATTGCGAAATAAGCCTACTGTAAGAATTTTACAAACGTTTGACAAAACTGAAAAATGTAAATTTCCAATTTCAACCAAACATGCTAGAAATGCTCCAATTGAGCTAATTAGCTTATTGTGAGAATATTGCAATTGTCTGACAAAAGTGAAAAATGTAAATTTCCAATTTCAACCAAACATGATAGAAATGCTCCAATTGAGCTAATTAGCTTATTGTGAGAATATTACAAACGTCTGACAAAACTGAAAAATGTAAATTTCCAATTTCAACCAAACATGCTAGAAATGCTCCAATTGATCTAATTAGCTTATTGTGAGAATATTACAAACGTCTGACAAAACTGAAAAATGTAAATTTCCAATTTCAACCAAACATGCTAGAAATGCTCCAATTGAGCTAATTAGCTTATTGTGAGAATATTGCAATTGTCTGACAAAACTGAAAAATGTAAATTTCCAATTTCAACCAAACATGCTAGAAATGCTCCAATTGAGCTAATTAGCTTATTGTGAGAATATTACAAACGTCTGACAAAACTGAAAAATGTAAAATTCCAATTTCAACTAAACATGCTAGAAATGCTCCAATTGAGCTAATTAGCTTATTGTGAGAATATTACAAACGTCTGACAAAACTGAAAAATGTAAATTTTAAATTTCAACCAAACATGCTAGAAATGCTCCATTTGAGCTAATTAGCTTTTTGTGAGAATATTACAAACGTCTGACAAAACTGATAAATGTAAATTTCCAATTTCAACCAAACATGCTAGAAATGCTCCAATTGAGCTAATTAGCTTATTGTGAGAATATTACAAACGTCTGACAAAACTGAAAAATGTAAATTTCCAATTTCAACCAAACATGCTAGAAATGCTCCAATTGAGCTAATTAGCTTATTGTGAGAATATTACAAACGTATGACAAAAGTGAAAAATGTAAACTTCCAATTTCAACCAAACATGCTAGAAATGCTCCAATTGAGCTAATTAGCTTATTGTGAGAATATTGCAATTGTCTGACAAAAGTGAAAAATGTAAAGTTCCAATTTCAACCAAACATGCTAGAAATGCTCCAATTGAGCTAATTAGCTTATTGTGAGAATATTACAAACGTCTGACAAAAGTGAAAAATGTAAATTTCCAATTTCAACCAAACATGCTAGAAATGCTCCAAGTGAGCTAATTAGCTTATTGTGAAAATATTACAAACGTCTGACAAAACTGAAAAATGTAAATTTCCAATTTCAACCAAACATGCTAGAAATGCTCCAATTGAGCTAATTAGCTTATTGTGAGAATATTACAAACGTCTGACAAAAGTAAAAAATGTAAATTTCCAATTTCAACCAAACATGCTAGAAATGCTCAAATTGCGCATATAAGCCTACTGTAAGAATTTTACAAACGTCTGACAAAACTGAAAAATGTAAATTTCCAATTTCAACCAAACATGCTAGAAATGCGCCAATTGAGCTAATTAGGTTATTGTGAGAATATTACGAACGTCTGACAAAACTGAAAAATGTGAATTTCCAATTTCAACCAAACATGCTAGAGATGCTCGAATTGCGAATCAAGCCTACTGTAAGAATTTTACAAACGTTTGACAAAACTGAAAAATGTAAATTTTCAATTTCAACCAAACATGCTAGAAATGCTCCAATTGAGCTAATTAGCTTATTGTGAGAATATTGCAATTGTCTGACAAAAGTGAAAAATGTAAATTTCCAATTTCAACCAAACATGCTAGAAATGCTCCAATTGAGCTAATTAGCTTATTGTGAGAATATTACAAACGTCTGACAAAACTGAAAAATGTAAATTTCCAATTTCAACCAAACATGCTAGAAGTGCTCCAATTGAGCTAATTAGCTTATTGTGAGAATATTACAAACGTCTGACCAAAGTGAAAAATGTAAATTTCCAATTTCAACCAAACATGCTAGAAATGCTCAAATTGCGCATATAAGCCTACTGTAAGAATTTTACAAACGTCTGACAAAACTGAAAAATGTAAATTTCCAATTTCAACCAAACATGCTAGAAATGCTCCAATTGAGCTAATTAGGTTATTGTGAGAATATTACAAACGTATGACAAAACTGAAAAATGTGAATTTCCAATTTCAACCAAATATGCTAGAAATGCTCGAATTGCGAAATAAGCCTACTGTAAGAATTTTAGAAACGTTTGACAAAACTGAAAAATGTAAATTTTCAATTTCAACCAAACATGCTAGAAATGCTCCAATTGAGCTAATTAGCTTATTGTGAGAATATTGCAATTGTCTGACAAAAGTGAAAAATGTAAATTTCCAATTTCAACCAAACATGCTAGAAATGCTCCAATTGAGCTAATTAGCTTATTGTGAGAATATTACAAACGTCTGACAAAACTGAAAAATGTAAATTTCCAATTTCAACCAAACATGCTAGAAATGCTCCAATTGAGCTAATTAGCTTATTGTGAGAATATTACAAAGGTCTGACAAAACTGAAAAATTTAAATTTCCAATTTCAACCAAACATGCTAGAAATGCTCCAATTGAGCTAATTAGATTATTGTGAGAATATTGCAATTGTCTGACAAAAGTGAAAAATATAAATTTCCAATTTCAACCAAACATGCTAGAAATGCTCCAATTGAGCTAATTAGCTTATTGTGAGAATATTGCAATTGTTTGACAAAACTGAAAAATGTAAATTTCCAATTTCAACCAAACATGCTAGAAATGCTCCAATTGAGCTAATTAGCTTATTGTGAGAATATTACAAACGTCTGACAAAACTGAAAAATGTAAATTTCCAATTTCAACCAAACATGCTAGAAATGTTCCAATTGAGCTAATTACCTTATTGTGAGAATATTACAAACCTCTGACAAAACTGAAAAATGTAAATGTCCAATCTCAACCAAACATGCTAGAAATGCTCCAATTGAGCTAATTAGCCTATTGTGAGAATATTACAAACGTCTGACAAAACTGAAAAATGTAAATTTCCAATTTCAACCAAACATGCTAGAAATGCCCCAATTGAGCTAATTAGCTTATTGTGAGAATATTACAAACGTCTGACAAAACTGAAAAATGTAAATTTCTAATTTCAACTAAACATGCTAGAAATGCTCCAATTGAGCTAATTAGCTTATTGTGAGAATATTGCAATTGTCTGACAAAAGTGAAAAATGTAAATTTCCAATTTCAATCAAACATGCTAGAAATGCTCCAATTGAGCTAATTAGCTTATTGTGAGAATATTGCAATTGTCTGACAAAAGTGAAAAATGTAAATTTCCAATTTCAACAAACATGCTAGAAATGCTCCAATTGAGCTAATTAGCTTATTGTGAGAATATTACAAAGGTCTGACAAAAGTGAAAAATGTAAATTTCCAATTTCAACCAAACATGCTAGAAATGCTCCAATTGAGCTAATTAGCTTATTGTGAGAATATTACAAACGTCTGACAAAACTGAAAAATGTAAATTTCCAATTTTAACCAAACATGCTCGAAATGCTCCAATTGATCTAATTAGCTTATTGTGAGAATATTACAAACGTCTGACAAAACTGAAAAATGTAAATTTCCAATTTCAAACAAACATGCTAGAAATGCTCCAATTGAGCTAATTAGCTTATTGTGAGAATATTACAAACGTTTTACAAAACTGAAAAATGTAATTTTCCAATTTCAACCAAACATGCTAGAAATGCTCCAATTGAGCTAATTAGCTTATTGTGAGAATATTACAAACGTCTGACAAAACTGAAAAATGTAAATTTCCAATTTCAACCAAACATGCTAGAAATGCTCCAATTGAGCTAATTAGCTTATTGTGAGAATATTACAAACGTCTGACAAAAGTGAAAAATGTAAATTTCCAATTTCAACCAAACATGCTAGAAATGCTCCAATTGAGCTAATTAGCTTATTGTGAGAATATTACAAACGTCTGACAAAACTGAAAAATGTAAATTTCCAATTTCAACCAAACATGCTAGAAATGCTCCAATTGAGCTAATTAGCTTATTGTGAGAATATTACAAACGTCTGACAAAACTGAAAAATGTAAATTTCCAATTTCAACCAAACATGCTAGAAATGCTCAAATTGCGCAAATAAGCCTACTGTAAAAATTTTACAAACGTCTGACAAAACTGAAAAATGTAAATTTTTAATTTCAACCAAACATGCTAAAAAAGCTCCAATTGAGCTAATTAGCTTATTGTGAGAATATTACAAACGTCTGACAAAACTGAAAAATGTAAATTTCCAATTTCAACCAAACATGCTAGAAATGCTCCAATTGAGCTAATTAGCTTATTGTGAGAATATTACAAACGTCTGACAAAAGTGAAAAATGTAAATTTCCAATTTCAACCAAACATGCTAGAAATGCTCCAATTGAGCTAATTAGCTTATTGTGAGAATATTACAAACGTCTGACAAAACTGAAAAATGTAAATTTCCAATTTCAACCAAACATGCTAGAAATGCGCCAATTGAGCTAATTAGGTTATTGTGAGAATATTACGAACGTCTGACAAAACTGAAAAATGTGAATTTCCAATTTCAACCAAACATGCTAGAAATGCTCGAATTGCGAATCAAGCCTACTGTAAGAATTTTACAAACGTTTGACAAAACTGAAAAATGTAAATTTTCAATTTCAACCAAACATGCTAGAAATGCTCCAATTGAGCTAATTAGCTTATTGTGAGAATATTGCAATTGTCTGACAAAAGTGAAAAATGTAAATTTCCAATTTCAACCAAACATGCTAGAAATGCTCCAATTGAGCTAATTAGCTTATTGTGAGAATATTACAAACGTCTGACAAAACTGAAAAATGTAAATTTCCAATTTCAACCAAACATGCTAGAAGTGCTCCAATTGAGCTAATTAGCTTATTGTGAGAATATTACAAACGTCTGACAAAAGTGAAAAATGTAAATTTCCAATTTCAACCAAACATGCTAGAAATGCTCAAATTGCGCATATAAGCCTACTGTAAGAATTTTACAAACGTCTGACAAAACTGAAAAATGTAAATTTCCAATTTCAACCAAACATGCTAGAAATGCTCCAATTGAGCTAATTAGCTTATTGTGAGAATATTACAAACGTCTTACAAAACTGAAAAATGTAATTTTCCAATTTCAACCAAACATGCTAGAAATGCTCCAATTGAGCTAATTAGCTTATTGTGAGAATATTACAAACGTCTGACAAAACTGAAAAATGTGAATTTCCAATTTCAACCAAACATGCTAGAAATGCTCGAATTGCGAAATAAGCCTACTGTAAGAATTTTACAAACGTTTGACAAAACTGAAAAATGTAAATTTCCAATTTCAACCAAACATGCTAGAAATGCTCCAATTGAGCTAATTAGCTTATTGTGAGAATATTGCAATTGTCTGACAAAAGTGAAAAATGTAAATTTCCAATTTCAACCAAACATGATAGAAATGCTCCAATTGAGCTAATTAGCTTATTGTGAGAATATTACAAACGTCTGACAAAACTGAAAAATGTGAATTTCCAATTTCAACCAAACATGCTAGAAATGCTCCAATTGATCTAATTAGCTTATTGTGAGAATATTACAAACGTCTGACAAAACTGAAAAATGTAAATTTCCAATTTCAACCAAACATGCTAGAAATGCTCCAATTGAGCTAATTAGCTTATTGTGAGAATATTGCAATTGTCTGACAAAACTGAAAAATGTAAATTTCCAATTTCAACCAAACATGCTAGAAATGCTCCAATTGAGCTAATTAGCTTATTGTGAGAATATTACAAACGTCTGACAAAACTGAAAAATGTAAAATTCCAATTTCAACTAAACATGCTAGAAATGCTCCAATTGAGCTAATTAGCTTATTGTGAGAATATTACAAACGTCTGACAAAACTGAAAAATGTAAATTTTAAATTTCAACCAAACATGCTAGAAATGCTCCATTTGAGCTAATTAGCTTTTTGTGAGAATATTACAAACGTCTGACAAAACTGATAAATGTAAATTTCCAATTTCAACCAAACATGCTAGAAATGCTCCAATTGAGCTAATTAGCTTATTGTGAGAATATTACAAACGTCTGACAAAACTGAAAAATGTAAATTTCCAATTTCAACCAAACATGCTAGAAATGCTCCAATTGAGCTAATTAGCTTATTGTGAGAATATTACAAACGTATGACAAAAGTGAAAAATGTAAACTTCCAATTTCAACCAAACATGCTAGAAATGCTCCAATTGAGCTAATTAGCTTATTGTGAGAATATTGCAATTGTCTGACAAAAGTGAAAAATGTAAAGTTCCAATTTCAACCAAACATGCTAGAAATGCTCCAATTGAGCTAATTAGCTTATTGTGAGAATATTACAAACGTCTGACAAAAGTGAAAAATGTAAATTTCCAATTTCAACCAAACATGCTAGAAATGCTCCAAGTGAGCTAATTAGCTTATTGTGAAAATATTACAAACGTCTGACAAAACTGAAAAATGTAAATTTCCAATTTCAACCAAACATGCTAGAAATGCTCCAATTGAGCTAATTAGCTTATTGTGAGAATATTACAAACGTCTGACAAAAGTAAAAAATGTAAATTTCCAATTTCAACCAAACATGCTAGAAATGCTCAAATTGCGCATATAAGCCTACTGTAAGAATTTTACACACGTCTGACAAAACTGAAAAATGTAAATTTCCAATTTCAACCAAACATGCTAGAAATGCGCCAATTGAGCTAATTAGGTTATTGTGAGAATATTACGAACGTCTGACAAAACTGAAAAATGTGAATTTCCAATTTCAACCAAACATGCTAGAGATGCTCGAATTGCGAATCAAGCCTACTGTAAGAATTTTACAAACGTTTGACAAAACTGAAAAATGTAAATTTTCAATTTCAACCAAACATGCTAGAAATGCTCCAATTGCTAATTAGCTTATTGTGAGAATATTGCAATTGTCTGACAAAAGTGAAAAAATGTAAATTTCCAATTTCAACCAAACATGCTAGAAATGCTCCAATTGAGCTAATTAGCTTATTGTGAGAATATTACAAAGGTCTGACAAAAGTGAAAAATGTAAATTTCCAATTTCAACCAAACATGCTAGAAATGCTCCAATTGAGCTAATTAGCTTATTGTGAGAATATTACAAACGTCTGACCAAAGTGAAAAATGTAAATTTCCAATTTCAACCAAACATGCTAGAAATGCTCAAATTGCGCATATAAGCCTACTGTAAGAATTTTACAAACGTCTGACAAAACTGAAAAATGTAAATTTCCAATTTCAACCAAACATGCTAGAAATGCTCCAATTGAGCTAATTAGGTTATTGTGAGAATATTACAAACGTCTGACAAAACTGAAAAATGTGAATTTCCAATTTCAACCAAATATGCTAGAAATGCTCGAATTGCGAAATAAGCCTACTGTAAGAATTTTAGAAACGTTTGACAAAACTGAAAAATGTAAATTTTCAATTTCAACCAAACATGCTAGAAATGCTCCAATTGAGCTAATTAGCTTATTGTGAGAATATTGCAATTGTCTGACAAAAGTGAAAAATGTAAATTTCCAATTTCAACCAAACATGCTAGAAATGCTCCAATTGAGCTAATTAGCTTATTGTGAGAATATTGCAATTGTCTGACAAAAGTGAAAAATGTAAATTTCCAATTTCAACCAAACATGCTAGAAATGCTCCAATTGAGCTAATTAGCTTATTGTGAGAATATTACAAAGGTCTGACAAAACTGAAAAATGTAAATTTCCAATTTCAACCAAACATGCTAGAAATGCTCCAATTGAGCTAATTAGATTATTGTGAGAATATTGCAATTGTCTGACAAAAGTGAAAAATATAAATTTCCAATTTCAACCAAACATGCTAGAAATGCTCCAATTGAGCTAATTAGCTTATTGAAAGAATATTACAAACGTCTGACAAAACTGAAAAATGTAAATTTCCAATTTCAACCAAACATGCTAGAAATGCTCCAATTGAAATAATTAGCTTATTGTGAGAATATTACAAACGTCTGACAAAACTGAAAAATGTAAAATTCCAATTTCAACCAAACATGCTAGAAATGCTCCAATTGAGCTAATTAGCTTATTGTGAGAATATTGCAATTGTTTGACAAAACTGAAAAATGTAAATTTCCAATTTCAACCAAACATGCTAGAAATGCTCCAATTGAGCTAATTAGCTTATTGTGAGAATATTACAAACGTCTGACAAAACTGAAAAATGTAAATTTCCAATTTCAACCAAACATGCTAGAAATGTTCCAATTGAGCTAATTACCTTATTGTGAGAATATTACAAACCTCTGACAAAACTGAAAAATGTAAATTTCCAATCTCAACCAAACATGCTAGAAATGCTCCAATTGAGCTAATTAGCCTATTGAGAGAATATTACAAACGTCTGACAAAACTGAAAAATGTAAATTTCCAATTTCAAACAAACATGCTAGAAATGCTCCAATTGAGCTAATTAGCTTATTGTGAGAATATTACAAACGTCTGACAAAACTGAAAAATGTAAATTTCTAATTTCAACTAAACATGCTAGAAATGCTCCAATTGAGCTAATTAGCTTATTGTGAGAATATTGCAATTGTCTGACAAAAGTGAAAAATGTAAATTTCCAATTTCAATCAAACATGCTAGAAATGCTCCAATTGAGCTAATTAGCTTATTGTGAGAATATTGCAATTGTCTGACAAAAGTGAAAAATGTAAATTTCCAATTTCAACCAAACATGCTAGAAATGCTCCAATTGAGCTAATTAGCTTATTGTGAGAATATTACAAAGGTCTGACAAAAGTGAAAAATGTAAATTTCCAATTTCAACCAAACATGCTAGAAATGCTCCAATTGAGCTAATTAGCTTATTGTGAGAATATTACAAACGTCTGACAAAACTGAAAAATGTAAATTTCCAATTCTAACCAAACATGCTCGAAATGCTCCAATTGATCTAATTAGCTTATTGTGAGAATATTACAAACGTCTGACAAAACTGAAAAATGTAAATTTCCAATTTCAACCAAACATGCTAGAAATGCTCCAATTGAGCTAATTAGCTTATTGTGAGAATATTACAAACGTCTTACAAAACTGAAAAATGTAATTTTCCAATTTCAACCAAACATGCTAGAAATGCTCCAATTGAGCTAATTAGCTTATTGTGAGAATATTACAAACGTCTGACAAAACTGAAAAATGTAAATTTCCAATTTCAACCAAACATGCTAGAAATGCTCCAATTGAGCTAATTAGCTTATTGTGAGAATATTACAAACGTCTGACAAAACTGAAAAATGTAAATTTCCAATTTCAACCAAACATGCTAGAAATGCTCCAATTGAGCTAATTAGCTTATTGTGAGAATATTACAAACGTCTGACAAAACTGAAAAATGTAAATTTCCAATTTCAATCAAACATGCTAGAAATGCTCCAATTGAGCTAATTAGCTTATTGTGAGAATATTACAAACGTCTGACAAAACTGAAAAATGTAAATTTCCAATTTCAACCAAACATGCTAGAAATGCTCCAATTGAGCTAATTAGCTTATTGTGAGAATATTACAAACGTCTGACAAAACTGAAAAATGTAAATTTCCAATTTCAATCAAACATGCTAGAAATGCTCCAATTGAGCTAATTAGCTTATTGTGAGAATATTACAAACGTCTGACAAAACTGAAAAATGTAAATTTCCAATTTCAACCAAACATGCTAGAAATGCTCAAATTGCGCAAATAAGCCTACTGTAAAAATTTTACAAACGTCTGACAAAACTGAAAAATGTAAATTTTTAATTTCAACCAAACATGCTAGAAATGCTCCAATTGAGCTAATTAGCTTATTGTGAGATTATTACAAACGTCTGACAAAACTGAAAAATGTAAATTTCCAATTTCAACCAAACATGCTAGAAATGCTCCAATTGAGCTAATTAGCTTATTGTGAGAATATTACAAACGTCTGACAAAACTGAAAAATGTAAATTTCTAATTTCAACTAAACATGCTAGAAATGCTCCAATTGAGCTAATTAGCTTATTGTGAGAATATTGCAATTGTCTGACAAAAGTGAAAAATGTAAATTTCCAGTTTCAACCAAACATGCTAGAAATGCTCCAATTGAGCTAATTAGCTTATTGTGAGAATATTGCAATTGTCTGACAAAAGTGAAAAAATGTAAATTTCCAATTTCAACCAAACATGCTAGAAATGCTCCAATTGAGCTAATTAGCTTATTGTGAGAATATTACAAAGGTCTGACAAAAGTGAAAAATGTAAATTTCCAATTTCAACCAAACATGCTAGAAATGCTCCAATTGAGCTAATTAGCTTATTGTGAGAATATTACAAACGTCTGACAAAACTGAAAAATGTAAATTTCCAATTTCAACCAAACATGCTAGAAATGCTCCAATTGAGCTAATTAGCTTATTGTGAGAATATTACAAACGTCTGACAAAACTGAAAAATGTAAGTTTCCAATTTCAACCAAACATGCTAGAAATGCTCCAATTGAGCTAATTAGCTTATTGTGAGAATATTACAAACGTCTGACAAAACTGAAAAATGTAAATTTCCAAATTCAACCAAACATGCTAGAAATGCTCCAATTGAGCTAATTAGCTTATTGTGAGAATATTACAAACGTCTGACAAAACTGAAAAATGTAAATTTCCAATTTCAACCAAACATGCTAGAAATGCTCCAATTGAGCTAATTAGCTTATTGTGAGAATATTACAAAGGTCTGACAAAAGTGAAAAATGTAAATTTCCAATTTCAACCAAACATGCTAGAAATGCTCCAATTGAGCTAATTAGCTTATTGTGAGAATATTACAAACGTCTGACAAAACTGAAAAATGTAAATTTCCAATTTCAACCAAACATGCTAGAAATGCTCCAATTGAGCTAATTAGCTTATTGTGAGAATATTACAAACGTCTGACAAAACTGAAAAATGTAAATTTCCAATTTCAACCAAACATGCTAGAAATGCTCAAATTGCGCAAATAAGCCTACTGTAAAAATTTTACAAACGTCTGACAAAACTGAAAAATGTAAATTTTTAATTTCAACCAAACATGCTAGAAATGCTCCAATTGAGCTAATTAGCTTATTGTGAGAATATTACAAACGTCTGACAAAACTGAAAAATGTAAATTTCTAATTTCAACTAAACATGCTAGAAATGCTCCAATTGAGCTAATTAGCTTATTGTGAGAATATTGCAATTGTCTGACAAAAGTGAAAAATGTAAATTTCCAATTTCAACCAAACATGCTAGAAATGCTCCAATTGAGCTAATTAGCTTATTGTGAGAATATTGCAATTGTCTGACAAAAGTGAAAAAATGTAAATTTCCAATTTCAACCAAACATGCTAGAAATGCTCCAATTGAGCTAATTAGCTTATTGTGAGAATATTACAAAGGTCTGACAAAAGTGAAAAATGTAAATTTCCAATTTCAACCAAACATGCTAGAAATGCTCCAATTGAGCTAATTAGCTTATTGTGAGAATATTACAAACGTCTGACAAAACTGAAAAATGTAAATTTCCAATTTCAACCAAACATGCTAGAAATGCTCCAATTGAGCTAATTAGCTTATTGTGAGAATATTACAAACGTCTGACAAAACTGAAAAATGTAATTTTCCAAATTCAACCAAACATGCTAGAAATGCTCCAATTGAGCTAATTAGCTTATTGTGAGAATATTACAAACGTCTGACAAAACTGAAAAATGTGAATTTCCAATTTCAACCAAACATGCTAGAAATGCTCCAATTGAGCTAATTAGCTTATTGTGAGAATATTACAAACGTCTGACAAAACTGAAAAATGTAAATTTCCAATTTCAACCAAACATGCTAGAAATGCTCCAATTGAGCTAATTAGCTTATTGTGAGAATATTACAAACGTCTGACAAAACTGAAAAATGTAAATTTCCAATTTCAACCAAACATGCTAGAAATGCTCCAATTGAGCTAATTAGCTCATTGTGAGAATATTACAAACGTCTGACAAAACTGAAAAATGTAAATTTCCAATTTCAACCAAACATGCTAGAAATGCTCAAATTGCGCAAATAAGCCTACTGTAAGAATTTTATAAACGTCTGACAAAACTGAAAAATGTAAATTTCCAATTTCAACCAAACATGCTAGAAATGCTCCAATTGAGCTAATTAGCTTATTGTGAGAATATTACAAACGTCTGACAAAACTGAAAAATGTAAATTTCCAATTTCAACCAAACATGCTAGAAATGCTCCAATTGAGCTAATTAGCTTATTGTGAGAATATTACAAACGTCTGACAAAACTGAAAAATGTAAATTGCCAATTTCAACCAAACATGCTAGAAATGCTCCAATTGAGCTAATTAGCTTATTGTGAGAATATTGCAATTGTCTGACAAAAGTGAAAAATGTAAATTTCCAATTTCAACCAAACATGCTAGAAATGCTCCAATTGAGCTAATTAGCTTATTGTGAGAATATTGCAATTGTCTGACAAAAGTGAAAAATGTAAATTTCCAATTTCAACCAAACATGCTAGAAATGCTCCAATTGAGCTAATTAGCTTATTGTGAGAATATTGCAATTGTCTGACAAAAGTGAAAAATGTAAATTTCCAATTTCAACCAAACATGCTAGAAATGCTCCAATTGAGCAAATTAGCTTATTGTGAGAATATTACAAAGGTCTGACAAAACTGAAAAATGTAAATTACCAATTTCAACCAAACATGCTAGAAATGCTCCAATTGAGCTAATTAGCTTATTGTGAGAATATTGCAATTGTCTGACAAAAGTGAAAAATGTAAATTTCCAATTTCAACCAAACATGCTAGAAATGCTCCAATTGAGCTAATTAGCTTATTGTGAGAATATTGCAATTGTCTGACAAAAGTGAAAAAATGTAAATTTCCAATTTCAACCAAACATGCTAGAAATGCTCCAATTGAGCTAATTAGCTTATTGTGAGAATATTACAAAGGTCTGACAAAAGTGAAAAATGTAAATTTCCAATTTCAACCAAACATGCTAGAAATGCTCCAATTGAGCTAATTAGCTTATTGTGAGAATATTACAAACGTCTGACCAAAGTGAAAAATGTAAATTTCCAATTTCAACCAAACATGCTAGAAATGCTCAAATTGCGCATATAAGCCTACTGTAAGAATTTTACAAACGTCTGACAAAACTGAAAAATGTAAATTTCCAATTTCAACCAAACATGCTAGAAATGCTCCAATTGAGCTAATTAGGTTATTGTGAGAATATTACAAACGTCTGACAAAACTGAAAAATGTGAATTTCCAATTTCAACCAAATATGCTAGAAATGCTCGAATTGCGAAATAAGCCTACTGTAAGAATTTTAGAAACGTTTGACAAAACTGAAAAATGTAAATTTTCAATTTCAACCAAACATGCTAGAAATGCTCCAATTGAGCTAATTAGCTTATTGTGAGAATATTGCAATTGTCTGACAAAAGTGAAAAATGTAAATTTCCAATTTCAACCAAACATGCTAGAAATGCTCCAATTGAGCTAATTAGCTTATTGTGAGAATATTGCAATTGTCTGACAAAAGTGAAAAATGTAAATTTCCAATTTCAACCAAACATGCTAGAAATGCTCCAATTGAGCTAATTAGCTTATTGTGAGAATATTACAAAGGTCTGACAAAACTGAAAAATGTAAATTTCCAATTTCAACCAAACATGCTAGAAATGCTCCAATTGAGCTAATTAGATTATTGTGAGAATATTGCAATTGTCTGACAAAAGTGAAAAATATAAATTTCCAATTTCAACCAAACATGCTAGAAATGCTCCAATTGAGCTAATTAGCTTATTGAAAGAATATTACAAACGTCTGACAAAACTGAAAAATGTAAATTTCCAATTTCAACCAAACATGCTAGAAATGCTCCAATTGAAATAATTAGCTTATTGTGAGAATATTACAAACGTCTGACAAAACTGAAAAATGTAAATTTCCAATTTCAACCAAACATGCTAGAAATGCTCCAATTGAGCTAATTAGCTTATTGTGAGAATATTACAAACGTCTGACAAAACTGAAAAATGTAAATTTCCAATTTCAACCAAACATGCTAGAAATGTTCCAATTGAGCTAATTACCTTATTGTGAGAATATTACAAACCTCTGACAAAACTGAAAAATGTAAATTTCCAATCTCAACCAAACATGCTAGAAATGCTCCAATTGAGCTAATTAGCCTATTGAGAGAATATTACAAACGTCTGACAAAACTGAAAAATGTAAATTTCCAATTTCAAACAAACATGCTAGAAATGCTCCAATTGAGCTAATTAGCTTATTGTGAGAATATTACAAACGTCTGACAAAACTGAAAAATGTAAATTTCTAATTTCAACTAAACATGCTAGAAATGCTCCAATTGAGCTAATTAGCTTATTGTGAGAATATTGCAATTGTCTGACAAAAGTGAAAAATGTAAATTTCCAATTTCAATCAAACATGCTAGAAATGCTCCAATTGAGCTAATTAGCTTATTGTGAGAATATTGCAATTGTCTGACAAAAGTGAAAAATGTAAATTTCCAATTTCAACCAAACATGCTAGAAATGCTCCAATTGAGCTAATTAGCTTATTGTGAGAATATTACAAAGGTCTGACAAAAGTGAAAAATGTAAATTTCCAATTTCAACCAAACATGCTAGAAATGCTCCAATTGAGCTAATTAGCTTATTGTGAGAATATTACAAACGTCTGACAAAACTGAAAAATGTAAATTTCCAATTCTAACCAAACATGCTCGAAATGCTCCAATTGATCTAATTAGCTTATTGTGAGAATATTACAAACGTCTGACAAAACTGAAAAATGTAAATTTCCAATTTCAACCAAACATGCTAGAAATGCTCCAATTGAGCTAATTAGCTTATTGTGAGAATATTACAAACGTCTTACAAAACTGAAAAATGTAATTTTCCAATTTCAACCAAACATGCTAGAAATGCTCCAATTGAGCTAATTAGCTTATTGTGAGAATATTACAAACGTCTGACAAAACTGAAAAATGTAAATTTCCAATTTCAACCAAACATGCTAGAAATGCTCCAATTGAGCTAATTAGCTTATTGTGAGAATATTACAAACGTCTGACAAAACTGAAAAATGTAAATTTCCAATTTCAACCAAACATGCTAGAAATGCTCCAATTGAGCTAATTAGCTTATTGTGAGAATATTACAAACGTCTGACAAAACTGAAAAATGTAAATTTCCAATTTCAATCAAACATGCTAGAAATGCTCCAATTGAGCTAATTAGCTTATTGTGAGAATATTACAAACGTCTGACAAAACTGAAAAATGTAAATTTCCAATTTCAACCAAACATGCTAGAAATGCTCCAATTGAGCTAATTAGCTTATTGTGAGAATATTACAAACGTCTGACAAAACTGAAAAATGTAAATTTCCAATTTCAATCAAACATGCTAGAAATGCTCCAATTGAGCTAATTAGCTTATTGTGAGAATATTACAAACGTCTGACAAAACTGAAAAATGTAAATTTCCAATTTCAACCAAACATGCTAGAAATGCTCAAATTGCGCAAATAAGCCTACTGTAAAAATTTTACAAACGTCTGACAAAACTGAAAAATGTAAATTTTTAATTTCAACCAAACATGCTAGAAATGCTCCAATTGAGCTAATTAGCTTATTGTGAGATTATTACAAACGTCTGACAAAACTGAAAAATGTAAATTTCCAATTTCAACCAAACATGCTAGAAATGCTCCAATTGAGCTAATTAGCTTATTGTGAGAATATTACAAACGTCTGACAAAACTGAAAAATGTAAATTTCTAATTTCAACTAAACATGCTAGAAATGCTCCAATTGAGCTAATTAGCTTATTGTGAGAATATTGCAATTGTCTGACAAAAGTGAAAAATGTAAATTTCCAGTTTCAACCAAACATGCTAGAAATGCTCCAATTGAGCTAATTAGCTTATTGTGAGAATATTGCAATTGTCTGACAAAAGTGAAAAAATGTAAATTTCCAATTTCAACCAAACATGCTAGAAATGCTCCAATTGAGCTAATTAGCTTATTGTGAGAATATTACAAAGGTCTGACAAAAGTGAAAAATGTAAATTTCCAATTTCAACCAAACATGCTAGAAATGCTCCAATTGAGCTAATTAGCTTATTGTGAGAATATTACAAACGTCTGACAAAACTGAAAAATGTAAATTTCCAATTTCAACCAAACATGCTAGAAATGCTCCAATTGAGCTAATTAGCTTATTGTGAGAATATTACAAACGTCTGACAAAACTGAAAAATGTAAGTTTCCAATTTCAACCAAACATGCTAGAAATGCTCCAATTGAGCTAATTAGCTTATTGTGAGAATATTACAAACGTCTGACAAAACTGAAAAATGTAAATTTCCAAATTCAACCAAACATGCTAGAAATGCTCCAATTGAGCTAATTAGCTTATTGTGAGAATATTACAAACGTCTGACAAAACTGAAAAATGTAAATTTCCAATTTCAACCAAACATGCTAGAAATGCTCCAATTGAGCTAATTAGCTTATTGTGAGAATATTACAAAGGTCTGACAAAAGTGAAAAATGTAAATTTCCAATTTCAACCAAACATGCTAGAAATGCTCCAATTGAGCTAATTAGCTTATTGTGAGAATATTACAAACGTCTGACAAAACTGAAAAATGTAAATTTCCAATTTCAACCAAACATGCTAGAAATGCTCCAATTGAGCTAATTAGCTTATTGTGAGAATATTACAAACGTCTGACAAAACTGAAAAATGTAAATTTCCAATTTCAACCAAACATGCTAGAAATGCTCAAATTGCGCAAATAAGCCTACTGTAAAAATTTTACAAACGTCTGACAAAACTGAAAAATGTAAATTTTTAATTTCAACCAAACATGCTAGAAATGCTCCAATTGAGCTAATTAGCTTATTGTGAGAATATTACAAACGTCTGACAAAACTGAAAAATGTAAATTTCTAATTTCAACTAAACATGCTAGAAATGCTCCAATTGAGCTAATTAGCTTATTGTGAGAATATTGCAATTGTCTGACAAAAGTGAAAAATGTAAATTTCCAATTTCAACCAAACATGCTAGAAATGCTCCAATTGAGCTAATTAGCTTATTGTGAGAATATTGCAATTGTCTGACAAAAGTGAAAAAATGTAAATTTCCAATTTCAACCAAACATGCTAGAAATGCTCCAATTGAGCTAATTAGCTTATTGTGAGAATATTACAAAGGTCTGACAAAAGTGAAAAATGTAAATTTCCAATTTCAACCAAACATGCTAGAAATGCTCCAATTGAGCTAATTAGCTTATTGTGAGAATATTACAAACGTCTGACAAAACTGAAAAATGTAAATTTCCAATTTCAACCAAACATGCTAGAAATGCTCCAATTGAGCTAATTAGCTTATTGTGAGAATATTACAAACGTCTGACAAAACTGAAAAATGTAATTTTCCAAATTCAACCAAACATGCTAGAAATGCTCCAATTGAGCTAATTAGCTTATTGTGAGAATATTACAAACGTCTGACAAAACTGAAAAATGTGAATTTCCAATTTCAACCAAACATGC
Source organism: Watersipora subatra (assembly GCF_963576615.1). Classification (NCBI taxonomy): domain Eukaryota; kingdom Metazoa; phylum Bryozoa; class Gymnolaemata; order Cheilostomatida; family Watersiporidae; genus Watersipora; species Watersipora subatra. The sequence continues at coordinate 53,856 of NW_027045228.1, read as the reverse complement.
TAGAAATGCTCCAATTGAGCTAATTAGCTTATTGTGAGAATATTACAAACGTCTGACAAAACTGAAAAATGTAAATTTCCAATTTCAACCAAACATGCTAGAAATGCTCCAATTGAGCTAATTAGCTTATTGTGAGAATATTACAAACGTCTGACAAAACTGAAAAATGTAAATTTCCAATTTCAACCAAACATGCTAGAAATGCTCCAATTGAGCTAATTAGCTCATTGTGAGAATATTACAAACGTCTGACAAAACTGAAAAATGTAAATTTCCAATTTCAACCAAACATGCTAGAAATGCTCAAATTGCGCAAATAAGCCTACTGTAAGAATTTTATAAACGTCTGACAAAACTGAAAAATGTAAATTTCCAATTTCAACCAAACATGCTAGAAATGCTCCAATTGAGCTAATTAGCTTATTGTGAGAATATTACAAACGTCTGACAAAACTGAAAAATGTAAATTTCCAATTTCAACCAAACATGCTAGAAATGCTCCAATTGAGCTAATTAGCTTATTGTGAGAATATTACAAACGTCTGACAAAACTGAAAAATGTAAATTGCCAATTTCAACCAAACATGCTAGAAATGCTCCAATTGAGCTAATTAGCTTATTGTGAGAATATTGCAATTGTCTGACAAAAGTGAAAAATGTAAATTTCCAATTTCAACCAAACATGCTAGAAATGCTCCAATTGAGCTAATTAGCTTATTGTGAGAATATTGCAATTGTCTGACAAAAGTGAAAAATGTAAATTTCCAATTTCAACCAAACATGCTAGAAATGCTCCAATTGAGCTAATTAGCTTATTGTGAGAATATTGCAATTGTCTGACAAAAGTGAAAAATGTAAATTTCCAATTTCAACCAAACATGCTAGAAATGCTCCAATTGAGCAAATTAGCTTATTGTGAGAATATTACAAAGGTCTGACAAAACTGAAAAATGTAAATTACCAATTTCAACCAAACATGCTAGAAATGCTCCAATTGAGCTAATTAGCTTATTGTGAGAATATTGCAATTGTCTGACAAAAGTGAAAAATGTAAATTTCCAATTTCAACCAAACATGCTAGAAATGCTCCAATTGAGCTAATTAGCTTATTGTGAGAATATTGCAATTGTCTGACAAAAGTGAAAAAATGTAAATTTCCAATTTCAACCAAACATGCTAGAAATGCTCCAATTGAGCTAATTAGCTTATTGTGAGAATATTACAAAGGTCTGACAAAAGTGAAAAATGTAAATTTCCAATTTCAACCAAACATGCTAGAAATGCTCCAATTGAGCTAATTAGCTTATTGTGAGAATATTACAAACGTCTGACCAAAGTGAAAAATGTAAATTTCCAATTTCAACCAAACATGCTAGAAATGCTCAAATTGCGCATATAAGCCTACTGTAAGAATTTTACAAACGTCTGACAAAACTGAAAAATGTAAATTTCCAATTTCAACCAAACATGCTAGAAATGCTCCAATTGAGCTAATTAGGTTATTGTGAGAATATTACAAACGTCTGACAAAACTGAAAAATGTGAATTTCCAATTTCAACCAAATATGCTAGAAATGCTCGAATTGCGAAATAAGCCTACTGTAAGAATTTTAGAAACGTTTGACAAAACTGAAAAATGTAAATTTTCAATTTCAACCAAACATGCTAGAAATGCTCCAATTGAGCTAATTAGCTTATTGTGAGAATATTGCAATTGTCTGACAAAAGTGAAAAATGTAAATTTCCAATTTCAACCAAACATGCTAGAAATGCTCCAATTGAGCTAATTAGCTTATTGTGAGAATATTGCAATTGTCTGACAAAAGTGAAAAATGTAAATTTCCAATTTCAACCAAACATGCTAGAAATGCTCCAATTGAGCTAATTAGCTTATTGTGAGAATATTACAAAGGTCTGACAAAACTGAAAAATGTAAATTTCCAATTTCAACCAAACATGCTAGAAATGCTCCAATTGAGCTAATTAGATTATTGTGAGAATATTGCAATTGTCTGACAAAAGTGAAAAATATAAATTTCCAATTTCAACCAAACATGCTAGAAATGCTCCAATTGAGCTAATTAGCTTATTGAAAGAATATTACAAACGTCTGACAAAACTGAAAAATGTAAATTTCCAATTTCAACCAAACATGCTAGAAATGCTCCAATTGAAATAATTAGCTTATTGTGAGAATATTACAAACGTCTGACAAAACTGAAAAATGTAAAATTCCAATTTCAACCAAACATGCTAGAAATGCTCCAATTGAGCTAATTAGCTTATTGTGAGAATATTGCAATTGTTTGACAAAACTGAAAAATGTAAATTTCCAATTTCAACCAAACATGCTAGAAATGCTCCAATTGAGCTAATTAGCTTATTGTGAGAATATTACAAACGTCTGACAAAACTGAAAAATGTAAATTTCCAATTTCAACCAAACATGCTAGAAATGTTCCAATTGAGCTAATTAGCTTATTGTGAGAATATTACAAACCTCTGACAAAACTGAAAAATGTAAATTTCCAATCTCAACCAAACATGCTAGAAATGCTCCAATTGAGCTAATTAGCCTATTGAGAGAATATTACAAACGTCTGACAAAACTGAAAAATGTAAATTTCCAATTTCAACCAAACATGCTAGAAATGCTCCAATTGAGCTAATTAGCTTATTGTGAGAATATTACAAACGTCTGACAAAACTGAAAAATGTAAATTTCTAATTTCAACTAAACATGCTAGAAATGCTCCAATTGAGCTAATTAGCTTATTGTGAGAATATTGCAATTGTCTGACAAAAGTGAAAAATGTAAATTTCCAATTTCAATCAAACATGCTAGAAATGCTCCAATTGAGCTAATTAGCTTATTGTGAGAATATTGCAATTGTCTGACAAAAGTGAAAAATGTAAATTTCCAATTTCAACCAAACATGCTAGAAATGCTCCAATTGAGCTAATTAGCTTATTGTGAGAATATTGCAATTGTTTGACAAAACTGAAAAATGTAAATTTCCAATTTCAACCAAACATGCTAGAAATGCTCCAATTGAGCTAATTAGCTTATTGTGAGAATATTACAAACGTCTGACAAAACTGAAAAATGTAAATTTCCAATTTCAACCAAACATGCTAGAAATGTTCCAATTGAGCTAATTAGCTTATTGTGAGAATATTACAAACCTCTGACAAAACTGAAAAATGTAAATTTCCAATCTCAACCAAACATGCTAGAAATGCTCCAATTGAGCTAATTAGCCTATTGAGAGAATATTACAAACGTCTGACAAAACTGAAAAATGTAAATTTCCAATTTCAACCAAACATGCTAGAAATGCTCCAATTGAGCTAATTAGCTTATTGTGAGAATATTACAAACGTCTGACAAAACTGAAAAATGTAAATTTCTAATTTCAACTAAACATGCTAGAAATGCTCCAATTGAGCTAATTAGCTTATTGTGAGAATATTGCAATTGTCTGACAAAAGTGAAAAATGTAAATTTCCAATTTCAATCAAACATGCTAGAAATGCTCCAATTGAGCTAATTAGCTTATTGTGAGAATATTGCAATTGTCTGACAAAAGTGAAAAATGTAAATTTCCAATTTCAACCAAACATGCTAGAAATGCTCCAATTGAGCTAATTAGCTTATTGTGAGAATATTACAAAGGTCTGACAAAAGTGAAAAATGTAAATTTCCAATTTCAACCAAACATGCTAGAAATGCTCCAATTGAGCTAATTAGCTTATTGTGAGAATATTACAAACGTCTGACAAAACTGAAAAATGTAAATTTCCAATTCTAACCAAACATGCTCGAAATGCTCCAATTGATCTAATTAGCTTATTGTGAGAATATTACAAACGTCTGACAAAACTGAAAAATGTAAATTTCCAATTTCAACCAAACATGCTAGAAATGCTCCAATTGAGCTAATTAGCTTATTGTGAGAATATTACAAACGTCTTACAAAACTGAAAAATGTAATTTTCCAATTTCAACCAAACATGCTAGAAATGCTCCAATTGAGCTAATTAGCTTATTGTGAGAATATTACAAACGTCTGACAAAACTGAAAAATGTAAATTTCCAATTTCAACCAAACATGCTAGAAATGCTCCAATTGAGCTAATTAGCTTATTGTGAGAATATTACAAACGTCTGACAAAACTGAAAAATGTAAATTTCCAATTTCAACCAAACATGCTAGAAATGCTCCAATTGAGCTAATTAGCTTATTGTGAGAATATTACAAACGTCTGACAAAACTGAAAAATGTAAATTTCCAATTTCAATCAAACATGCTAGAAATGCTCCAATTGAGCTAATTAGCTTATTGTGAGAATATTACAAACGTCTGACAAAACTGAAAAATGTAAATTTCCAATTTCAACCAAACATGCTAGAAATGCTCCAATTGAGCTAATTAGCTTATTGTGAGAATATTACAAACGTCTGACAAAACTGAAAAATGTAAATTTCCAATTTCAATCAAACATGCTAGAAATGCTCCAATTGAGCTAATTAGCTTATTGTGAGAATATTACAAACGTCTGACAAAACTGAAAAATGTAAATTTCCAATTTCAACCAAACATGCTAGAAATGCTCAAATTGCGCAAATAAGCCTACTGTAAAAATTTTACAAACGTCTGACAAAACTGAAAAATGTAAATTTTTAATTTCAACCAAACATGCTAGAAATGCTCCAATTGAGCTAATTAGCTTATTGTGAGATTATTACAAACGTCTGACAAAACTGAAAAATGTAAATTTCCAATTTCAACCAAACATGCTAGAAATGCTCCAATTGAGCTAATTAGCTTATTGTGAGAATATTACAAACGTCTGACAAAACTGAAAAATGTAAATTTCTAATTTCAACTAAACATGCTAGAAATGCTCCAATTGAGCTAATTAGCTTATTGTGAGAATATTGCAATTGTCTGACAAAAGTGAAAAATGTAAATTTCCAGTTTCAACCAAACATGCTAGAAATGCTCCAATTGAGCTAATTAGCTTATTGTGAGAATATTGCAATTGTCTGACAAAAGTGAAAAAATGTAAATTTCCAATTTCAACCAAACATGCTAGAAATGCTCCAATTGAGCTAATTAGCTTATTGTGAGAATATTACAAAGGTCTGACAAAAGTGAAAAATGTAAATTTCCAATTTCAACCAAACATGCTAGAAATGCTCCAATTGAGCTAATTAGCTTATTGTGAGAATATTACAAACGTCTGACAAAACTGAAAAATGTAAATTTCCAATTTCAACCAAACATGCTAGAAATGCTCCAATTGAGCTAATTAGCTTATTGTGAGAATATTACAAACGTCTGACAAAACTGAAAAATGTAAGTTTCCAATTTCAACCAAACATGCTAGAAATGCTCCAATTGAGCTAATTAGCTTATTGTGAGAATATTACAAACGTCTGACAAAACTGAAAAATGTAATTTTCCAAATTCAACCAAACATGCTAGAAATGCTCCAATTGAGCTAATTAGCTTATTGTGAGAATATTACAAACGTCTGACAAAACTGAAAAATGTAAATTTCCAATTTCAACCAAACATGCTAGAAATGCTCCAATTGAGCTAATTAGCTTATTGTGAGAATATTACAAAGGTCTGACAAAAGTGAAAAATGTAAATTTCCAATTTCAACCAAACATGCTAGAAATGCTCCAATTGAGCTAATTAGCTTATTGTGAGAATATTACAAACGTCTGACAAAACTGAAAAATGTAAATTTCCAATTTCAACCAAACATGCTAGAAATGCTCCAATTGAGCTAATTAGCTTATTGTGAGAATATTACAAACGTCTGACAAAACTGAAAAATGTAAATTTCCAATTTCAACCAAACATGCTAGAAATGCTCAAATTGCGCAAATAAGCCTACTGTAAAAATTTTACAAACGTCTGACAAAACTGAAAAATGTAAATTTTTAATTTCAACCAAACATGCTAGAAATGCTCCAATTGAGCTAATTAGCTTATTGTGAGAATATTACAAACGTCTGACAAAACTGAAAAATGTAAATTTCTAATTTCAACTAAACATGCTAGAAATGCTCCAATTGAGCTAATTAGCTTATTGTGAGAATATTGCAATTGTCTGACAAAAGTGAAAAATGTAAATTTCCAATTTCAACCAAACATGCTAGAAATGCTCCAATTGAGCTAATTAGCTTATTGTGAGAATATTGCAATTGTCTGACAAAAGTGAAAAAATGTAAATTTCCAATTTCAACCAAACATGCTAGAAATGCTCCAATTGAGCTAATTAGCTTATTGTGAGAATATTACAAAGGTCTGACAAAAGTGAAAAATGTAAATTTCCAATTTCAACCAAACATGCTAGAAATGCTCCAATTGAGCTAATTAGCTTATTGTGAGAATATTACAAACGTCTGACAAAACTGAAAAATGTAAATTTCCAGTTTCAACCAAACATGCTAGAAATGCTCCAATTGAGCTAATTAGCTTATTGTGAGAATATTACAAACGTCTGACAAAAGTGAAAAAATGTAAATTTCCAATTTCAACCAAACATGCTAGAAATGCTCCAATTGAGCGAATTAGCTTATTGTGAGAATATTACAAAGGTCTGACAAAAGTGAAAAATGTAAATTTCCAATTTCAACCAAACATGCTAGAAATGCTCCAATTGAGCTAATTAGCTTATTGTGAGAATATTACAAACGTCTGACAAAACTGAAAAATGTAAATTTCCAATTTCAACCAAACATGCTAGAAATGCTCCAATTGAGCTAATTAGCTTATTGTGAGAATATTACAAACGTCTGACAAAACTGAAAAATGTAATTTTCCAAATTCAACCAAACATGCTAGAAATGCTCCAATTGAGCTAATTAGCTTATTGTGAGAATATTACAAACGTCTGACAAAACTGAAAAATGTGAATTTCCAATTTCAACCAAACATGCTAGAAATGCTCCAATTGAGCTAATTAGCTTATTGTGAGAATATTACAAACGTCTGACAAAACTGAAAAATGTAAATTTCCAATTTCAACCAAACATGCTAGAAATGCTCCAATTGAGCTAATTAGCTTATTGTGAGAATATTACAAACGTCTGACAAAACTGAAAAATGTAAATTTCCAATTTCAACCAAACATGCTAGAAATGCTCCAATTGAGCTAATTAGCTCATTGTGAGAATATTACAAACGTCTGACAAAACTGAAAAATGTAAATTTCCAATTTCAACCAAACATGCTAGAAATGCTCAAATTGCGCAAATAAGCCTACTGTAAGAATTTTATAAACGTCTGACAAAACTGAAAAATGTAAATTTCCAATTTCAACCAAACATGCTAGAAATGCTCCAATTGAGCTAATTAGCTTATTGTGAGAATATTACAAACGTCTGACAAAACTGAAAAATGTAAATTTCCAATTTCAACCAAACATGCTAGAAATGCTCCAATTGAGCTAATTAGCTTATTGTGAGAATATTACAAACGTCTGACAAAACTGAAAAATGTAAATTGCCAATTTCAACCAAACATGCTAGAAATGCTCCAATTGAGCTAATTAGCTTATTGTGAGAATATTGCAATTGTCTGACAAAAGTGAAAAATGTAAATTTCCAATTTCAACCAAACATGCTAGAAATGCTCCAATTGAGCTAATTAGCTTATTGTGAGAATATTGCAATTGTCTGACAAAAGTGAAAAATGTAAATTTCCAATTTCAACCAAACATGCTAGAAATGCTCCAATTGAGCTAATTAGCTTATTGTGAGAATATTGCAATTGTCTGACAAAAGTGAAAAATGTAAATTTCCAATTTCAACCAAACATGCTAGAAATGCTCCAATTGAGCAAATTAGCTTATTGTGAGAATATTACAAAGGTCTGACAAAACTGAAAAATGTAAATTACCAATTTCAACCAAACATGCTAGAAATGCTCCAATTGAGCTAATTAGCTTATTGTGAGAATATTGCAATTGTCTGACAAAAGCGAAAAATGTAAATTTCCAATTTCAACCAAACATGCTAGAAATGCTCCAATTGAGCTAATTAGCTTATTGAGAGAATATTACAAACGTCTGACAAAACTGAAAAATGTAAATTTCCAATTTCAACCAAACATGCTAGAAATGCTCCAATTGAACTAATTAGCTTATTGTGAGAATATTACAAACGTCTGACAAAACTGAAAAATGTAAATTTCCAATTTCAACCAAACATGCTAGAAATGCTCCAATTGAGCTAATTAGCTTATTGTGAGATTATTGCAATTGTGTGACAAAAGTGAAAAATGTAAATTTCCAATTTCAACCAAACATGCTAGAAATGCTCCAATTGAGCTAATTAGCTTATTGTGAGAATATTACAAACGTCTGACCAAACTGAAAAATGTAAATTTCCAATTTCAACAAAACATGCTAGAAATGCTCCAATTGAGCTAATTAGCTTATTGTGAGAATATTACAAACGTCTGACAAAACTGAAAAATGTAAATTTCCAATTTCAACCAAACATGCTAGAAATGTTCCAATTGAGCTAATTAGCTTATTGTGAAAATATTACAAACGTCTGACAAAAGTGAAAAATGTAATTTTCCAATTTCAACCAAACATGCTAGAAATGCTCCAATTGAGCTAATTAGCTTATTGTGAGAATATTGCAATCGTCTGACAAAAGTGAAAAATGTAAATTTCCAATTTCAACTAAACATGCTAGAAATGCTCCAATTGAGCTAATTAGCTTATTGTGAGAATATTGCAATTGTCTGACAAAAGTGAAAAATGTAAATTTCCAATTTCAACCAAACATGCTAGAAATGCTCCAATTGAGCTAATTAGCTTGTTGTGAGAATATTGCAATTGTCTGACAAAAGTGAAAAATGTAAATTTCCAATTTCAACCAAACATGCTAGAAATGCTCCAATTGAGCTAATTAGCTTATTGTGAGAATATTACAAACGTCTGACAAAACTGAAAAATGTAAATTTCCAATCTCAACCAAACATGCTAGAAATGCTCCAATTGAACTAATTAGCCTATTGTGAGAATATTACAAACGTCTGACAAAACTGAAAAATGTAAATTTCCAATTTCAACCAAACATGCTAGAAATGCTCCAATTGGGCTAATTAGCTTATTGTGAGAATATTACAAACGTCTGACAAAACTGAAAAATGTAAATTTCTAATTTCAACTAAACATGCTAGAAATGCTCCAATTGAGCTAATTAGCTTATTGTGAGAATATTGCAATTGTCTGACAAAAGTGAAAAATGTAAATTTCCAAATTCAACCAAACATGCTAGAAATGCTCCAATTGAGCTAATTAGCTTATTGTGAGAATATTGCAATTGTCTGACAAAAGTGAAAAATGTAAATTTCCAATTTCAACCAAACATGCTAGAAATGCTCCAATTGAGCTAATTAGCTTATTGTGAGAATATTACAAAGGTCTGACAAAAGTGAAAAATGTAAATTTCCAATTTCAACCAAACATGCTAGAAATGCTCCAATTGAGCTAATTAGCTTATTGTGAGAATATTACAAACGTCTGACAAAACTGAAAAATGTAAAATTCCAATTTCAACCAAACATGCTAGAAATGCTCCAATTGAGCTAATTAGCTTATTGTGAGAATATTGCAATTGTTTGACAAAACTGAAAAATGTAAATTTCCAATCTCAACCAAACATGCTAGAAATGCTCCAATTGAGCTAATTAGCTTATTGTGAGAATATTACAAAGGTCTGACAAAAGTGAAAAATGTAAATTTCCAATTTCAACCAAACATGCTAGAAATGCTCCAATTGAGCTAATTAGCTTATTGTGAGAATATTACAAACGTCTGACAAAACTGAAAAATGTAAATTTCCAATTCTAACCAAACATGCTAGAAATGCTCCAATTGAGCTAATTAGCTTATTGTGAGAATATTACAAACGTCTGACAAAACTGAAAAATGTAAATTTCCAATTTCAACCAAACATGCTAGAAATGCTCCAATTGAGCTAATTAGCTTATTGTGAGAATATTACAAACGTCTGACAAAACTGAAAAATGTAAATTGCCAATTTCAACCAAACATGCTAGAAATGCTCCAATTGAGCTAATTAGCTTATTGTGAGAATATTGCAATTGTCTGACAAAAGTGAAAAATGTAAATTTCCAATTTCAACCAAACATGCTAGAAATGCTCCAATTGAGCTAATTAGCTTATTGTGAGAATATTGCAATTGTCTGACAAAAGTGAAAAATGTAAATTTCCAATTTCAACCAAACATGCTAGAAATGCTCCAATTGAGCTAATTAGCTTATTGTGAGAATATTACAAACGTCTGACAAAACTGAAAAATGTAAATTTCCAATTTCAACCAAACATGCTAGAAATGCTCCAATTGAGCTAATTAGCTTATTGTGAGATTATTGCAATTGTTTGACAAAAGTGAAAAATGTAAATTTCCAATTTCAACCAAACATGCTAGAAATGCTCCAATTGAGCTAATTAGCTTATTGTGAGAATATTACAAACGTCTGACCAAACTGAAAAATGTAAATTTCCAATTTCAACAAAACATGCTAGAAATGCTCCAATTGAGCTAATTAGCTTATTGTGAGAAAATTACAAACGTCTGACAAAAGTGAAAAATGTAAATTTCCAATTTCAACCAAACATGCTAGAAATGTTCCAATTGAGCTAATTAGCTTATTGTGAAAATATTACAAACGTCTGACAAAAGTGAAAAATGTAATTTTCCAATTTCAACCAAACATGCTAGAAATGCTCCAATTGAGCTAATTAGCTTATTGTGAGAATATTGCAATTGTCTGACAAAAGTGAAAAAATGTAAATTTCCAATTTCAACCAAACATGCTAGAAATGCTCCAATTGAGCTAATTAGCTTATTGTGAGAATATTACAAAGGTCTGACAAAAGTGAAAAATGTAAATTTCCAATTTCAACCAAACATGCTAGAAATGCTCCAATTGAGCTAATTAGCTTATTGTGAGAATATTACAAACGTCTGACAAAACTGAAAAATGTAAATTTCCAATTTCAACCAAACATGCTAGAAATGCTCCAATTGAGCTAATTAGCTTATTGTGAGAATATTACAAACGTCTGACAAAAGTGAAAAAATGTAAATTTCCAATTTCAACCAAACATGCTAGAAATGCTCCAATTGAGCTAATTAGCTTATTGTGAGAATATTACAAAGGTCTGACAAAAGTGAAAAATGTAAATTTCCAATTTCAACCAAACATGCTAGAAATGCTCCAATTGAGCTAATTAGCTTATTGTGAGAATATTACAAACGTCTGACAAAACTGAAAAATGTAAATTTCCAATTTCAACCAAACATGCTAGAAATGCTCCAATTGAGCTAATTAGCTTATTGTGAGAATATTACAAACGTCTGACAAAACTGAAAAATGTAATTTTCCAAATTCAACCAAACATGCTAGAAATGCTCCAATTGAGCTAATTAGCTTATTGTGAGAATATTACAAACGTCTGACAAAACTGAAAAATGTGAATTTCCAATTTCAACCAAACATGCTAGAAATGCTCCAATTGAGCTAATTAGCTTATTGTGAGAATATTACAAACGTCTGACAAAACTGAAAAATGTAAATTTCCAATTTCAACCAAACATGCTAGAAATGCTCCAATTGAGCTAATTAGCTTATTGTGAGAATATTACAAACGTCTGACAAAACTGAAAAATGTAAATTTCCAATTTCAACCAAACATGCTAGAAATGCTCCAATTGAGCTAATTAGCTCATTGTGAGAATATTACAAACGTCTGACAAAACTGAAAAATGTAAATTTCCAATTTCAACCAAACATGCTAGAAATGCTCAAATTGCGCAAATAAGCCTACTGTAAGAATTTTATAAACGTCTGACAAAACTGAAAAATGTAAATTTCCAATTTCAACCAAACATGCTAGAAATGCTCCAATTGAGCTAATTAGCTTATTGTGAGAATATTACAAACGTCTGACAAAACTGAAAAATGTAAATTTCCAATTTCAACCAAACATGCTAGAAATGCTCCAATTGAGCTAATTAGCTTATTGTGAGAATATTACAAACGTCTGACAAAACTGAAAAATGTAAATTGCCAATTTCAACCAAACATGCTAGAAATGCTCCAATTGAGCTAATTAGCTTATTGTGAGAATATTGCAATTGTCTGACAAAACTGAAAAATGTAAATTTCCAATTTCAACCAAACATGCTAGAAATGCTCCAATTGAGCTAATTAGCTTATTGTGAGAATATTGCAATTGTCTGACAAAAGTGAAAAATGTAAATTTCCAATTTCAACCAAACATGCTAGAAATGCTCCAATTGAGCTAATTAGCTTATTGTGAGAATATTGCAATTGTCTGACAAAAGTGAAAAATGTAAATTTCCAATTTCAACCAAACATGCTAGAAATGCTCCAATTGAGCAAATTAGCTTATTGTGAGAATATTACAAAGGTCTGACAAAACTGAAAAATGTAAATTACCAATTTCAACCAAACATGCTAGAAATGCTCCAATTGAGCTAATTAGCTTATTGTGAGAATATTGCAATTGTCTGACAAAAGCGAAAAATGTAAATTTCCAATTTCAACCAAACATGCTAGAAATGCTCCAATTGAGCTAATTAGCTTATTGAGAGAATATTACAAACGTCTGACAAAACTGAAAAATGTAAATTTCCAATTTCAACCAAACATGCTAGAAATGCTCCAATTGAACTAATTAGCTTATTGTGAGAATATTACAAACGTCTGACAAAACTGAAAAATGTAAATTTCCAATTTCAACCAAACATGCTAGAAATGCTCCAATTGAGCTAATTAGCTTATTGTGAGATTATTGCAATTGTGTGACAAAAGTGAAAAATGTAAATTTCCAATTTCAACCAAACATGCTAGAAATGCTCCAATTGAGCTAATTAGCTTATTGTGAGAATATTACAAACGTCTGACCAAACTGAAAAATGTAAATTTCCAATTTCAACAAAACATGCTAGAAATGCTCCAATTGAGCTAATTAGCTTATTGTGAGAATATTACAAACGTCTGACAAAACTGAAAAATGTAAATTTCCAATTTCAACCAAACATGCTAGAAATGTTCCAATTGAGCTAATTAGCTTATTGTGAAAATATTACAAACGTCTGACAAAAGTGAAAAATGTAATTTTCCAATTTCAACCAAACATGCTAGAAATGCTCCAATTGAGCTAATTAGCTTATTGTGAGAATATTGCAATTGTCTGACAAAAGTGAAAAATGTAAATTTCCAATTTCAACTAAACATGCTAGAAATGCTCCAATTGAGCTAATTAGCTTATTGTGAGAATATTGCAATTGTCTGACAAAAGTGAAAAATGTAAATTTCCAATTTCAACCAAACATGCTAGAAATGCTCCAATTGAGCTAATTAGCTTGTTGTGAGAATATTGCAATTGTCTGACAAAAGTGAAAAATGTAAATTTCCAATTTCAACCAAACATGCTAGAAATGCTCCAATTGAGCTAATTAGCTTATTGTGAGAATATTACAAACGTCTGACAAAACTGAAAAATGTAAATTTCCAATCTCAACCAAACATGCTAGAAATGCTCCAATTGAACTAATTAGCCTATTGTGAGAATATTACAAACGTCTGACAAAACTGAAAAATGTAAATTTCCAATTTCAACCAAACATGCTAGAAATGCTCCAATTGGGCTAATTAGCTTATTGTGAGAATATTACAAACGTCTGACAAAACTGAAAAATGTAAATTTCTAATTTCAACTAAACATGCTAGAAATGCTCCAATTGAGCTAATTAGCTTATTGTGAGAATATTGCAATTGTCTGACAAAAGTGAAAAATGTAAATTTCCAAATTCAACCAAACATGCTAGAAATGCTCCAATTGAGCTAATTAGCTTATTGTGAGAATATTGCAATTGTCTGACAAAAGTGAAAAATGTAAATTTCCAATTTCAACCAAACATGCTAGAAATGCTCCAATTGAGCTAATTAGCTTATTGTGAGAATATTACAAAGGTCTGACAAAAGTGAAAAATGTAAATTTCCAATTTCAACCAAACATGCTAGAAATGCTCCAATTGAGCTAATTAGCTTATTGTGAGAATATTACAAACGTCTGACAAAACTGAAAAATGTAAAATTCCAATTTCAACCAAACATGCTAGAAATGCTCCAATTGAGCTAATTAGCTTATTGTGAGAATATTGCAATTGTTTGACAAAACTGAAAAATGTAAATTTCCAATCTCAACCAAACATGCTAGAAATGCTCCAATTGAGCTAATTAGCTTATTGTGAGAATATTACAAAGGTCTGACAAAAGTGAAAAATGTAAATTTCCAATTTCAACCAAACATGCTAGAAATGCTCCAATTGAGCTAATTAGCTTATTGTGAGAATATTACAAACGTCTGACAAAACTGAAAAATGTAAATTTCCAATTCTAACCAAACATGCTAGAAATGCTCCAATTGAGCTAATTAGCTTATTGTGAGAATATTACAAACGTCTGACAAAACTGAAAAATGTAAATTTCCAATTTCAACCAAACATGCTAGAAATGCTCCAATTGAGCTAATTAGCTTATTGTGAGAATATTACAAACGTCTGACAAAACTGAAAAATGTAAATTGCCAATTTCAACCAAACATGCTAGAAATGCTCCAATTGAGCTAATTAGCTTATTGTGAGAATATTGCAATTGTCTGACAAAAGTGAAAAATGTAAATTTCCAATTTCAACCAAACATGCTAGAAATGCTCCAATTGAGCTAATTAGCTTATTGTGAGAATATTGCAATTGTCTGACAAAAGTGAAAAATGTAAATTTCCAATTTCAACCAAACATGCTAGAAATGCTCCAATTGAGCTAATTAGCTTATTGTGAGAATATTACAAACGTCTGACAAAACTGAAAAATGTAAATTTCCAATTTCAACCAAACATGCTAGAAATGCTCCAATTGAGCTAATTAGCTTATTGTGAGATTATTGCAATTGTTTGACAAAAGTGAAAAATGTAAATTTCCAATTTCAACCAAACATGCTAGAAATGCTCCAATTGAGCTAATTAGCTTATTGTGAGAATATTACAAACGTCTGACCAAACTGAAAAATGTAAATTTCCAATTTCAACAAAACATGCTAGAAATGCTCCAATTGAGCTAATTAGCTTATTGTGAGAAAATTACAAACGTCTGACAAAACTGAAAAATGTAAATTTCCAATTTCAACCAAACATGCTAGAAATGTTCCAATTGAGCTAATTAACTTATTGTGAAAATATTACAAACGTCTGACAAAAGTGAAAAATGTAATTTTCCAATTTCAACCAAACATGCTAGAAATGCTCCAATTGAGCTAATTAGCTTATTGTGAGAATATTGCAATTGTCTGACAAAAGTGAAAAATGTAAATTTCCAATTTCAACTAAACATGCTAGAAATGCTCCAATTGAGCTAATTAGCTTATTGTGAGAATATTGCAATTGTCTGACAAAAGTGAAAAATGTAAATTTCCAATTTCAACCAAACATGCTAGAAATGCTCCAATTGAGCTAATTAGCTTATTGTGAGAATATTACAAACGTCTGACAAAACTGAAAAATGTAAATTTCCAATCTCAACCAAACATGCTAGAAATGCTCCAATTGGGCTAATTAGCTTATTGTGAGAATATTACAAACGTCTGACAAAACTGAAAAATGTAAATTTCTAATTTCAACTAAACATGCTAGAAATGCTCCAATTGAGCTAATTAGCTTATTGTGAGAATATTACAAAGGTCTGACAAAAGTGAAAAATGTAAATTTCCAATTTCAACCAAACATGCTAGAAATGCTCCAATTGAGCTAATTAGCTTATTGTGAGAATATTACAAACGTCTGACAAAACTGAAAAATGTAAAATTCCAATTTCAACCAAACATGCTAGAAATGCTCCAATTGAGCTAATTAGCTTATTGTGAGAATATTGCAATTGTTTGACAAAACTGAAAAATGTAAATTTCCAATTTCAACCAAACATGCTAGAAATGCTCCAATTGAGCTAATTAGCTTATTGTGAGAATATTACAAACGTCTGAGAAAACTGAAAAATGTAAAATTCCAATTTCAACCAAACATGCTAGAAATGTTCCAATTGAGCTAATTAGCTTATTGTGAAAATATTACAAACGTCTGACAAAAGTGAAAAATGTAATTTTCCAATTTCAACCAAACATGCTAGAAATGCTCCAATTGAGCTAATTAGCTTATTGTGAGAATATTGCAATTGTCTGACAAAAGTGAAAAATGTAAATTTCCAATTTCAACTAAACATGCTAGAAATGCTCCAATTGAGCTAATTAGCTTATTGTGAGAATATTGCAATTGTCTGACAAAAGTGAAAAATGTAAATTTCCAATTTCAACCAAACATGCTAGAAATGCTCCAATTGAGCTAATTAGCTTATTGTGAGAATATTACAAACGTCTGACAAAACTGAAAAATGTAAAATTCCAATTTCAACCAAACATGCTAGAAATGCTCCAATTGAGCTAATTAGCTTATTGTGAGAATATTGCAATTGTTTGACAAAACTGAAAAATGTAAATTTCCAATTTCAACCAAACATGCTAGAAATGCTCCAATTGAGCTAATTAGCTTATTGTGAGAATATTACAAACGTCTGAGAAAACTGAAAAATGTAAAATTCCAATTTCAACCAAACATGCTAGAAATGTTCCAATTGAGCTAATTAGCTTATTGTGAAAATATTACAAACGTCTGACAAAAGTGAAAAATGTAATTTTCCAATTTCAACCAAACATGCTAGAAATGCTCCAATTGAGCTAATTAGCTTATTGTGAGAATATTGCAATTGTCTGACAAAAGTGAAAAATGTAAATTTCCAATTTCAACTAATCATGCTAGAAATGCTCCAATTGAGCTAATTAGCTTATTGTGAGAATATTGCAATTGTCTGACAAAAGTGAAAAATGTAAATTTCCAATTTCAACCAAACATGCTAGAAATGCTCCAATTGAGCTAATTAGCTTATTGTGAGAATATTGCAATTGTCTGACAAAAGTGAAAAATGTAAATTTCCAATTTCAACCAAACATGCTAGAAATGCTCCAATTGAGCTAATTAGCTTATTGTGAGAATATTACAAACGTCTGACAAAACTGAAAAATGTAAATTTCCAATCTCAACCAAACATGCTAGAAATGCTCCAATTGAACTAATTAGCCTATTGTGAGAATATTACAAACGTCTGACAAAACTGAAAAATGTAAATTTCCAATTTCAACCAAACATGCTAGAAATGCTCCAATTGGGCTAATTAGCTTATTGTGAGAATATTACAAACGTCTGACAAAACTGAAAAATGTAAATTTCTAATTTCAACTAAACATGCTAGAAATGCTCCAATTGAGCTAATTAGCTTATTGTGAGAATATTGCAATTGTCTGACAAAAGTGAAAAATGTAAATTTCCAATTTCAATCAAACATGCTAGAAATGCTCCAATTGAGCTAATTAGCTTATTGTGAGAATATTGCAATTGTCTGACAAAAGTGAAAAATGTAAATTTCCAATTTCAACCAAACATGCTAGAAATGCTCCAATTGAGCTAATTAGCTTATTGTGAGAATATTACAAAGGTCTGACAAAAGTGAAAAATGTAAATTTCCAATTTCAACCAAACATGCTAGAAATGCTCCAATTGAGCTAATTAGCTTATTGTGAGAATATTACAAACGTCTGACAAAACTGAAAAATGTAAATTTCCAATTTCAACCAAACATGCTAGAAATGCTCCAATTGAGCTAATTAGCTTATTGTGAGAATATTACAAACGTCTGACAAAACTGAAAAATGTAAATTTCCAATTTCAACCAAACATGCTAGAAATGCTCCAATTGAGCTAATTAGCTTATTGTGAGAATATTACAAACGTCTGACAAAACTGAAAAATGTAAATTGCCAATTTCAACCAAACATGCTAGAAATGCTCCAATTGAGCTAATTAGCTTATTGTGAGAATATTGCAATTGTCTGACAAAAGTGAAAAATGTAAATTTCCAATTTCAACCAAACATGCTAGAAATGCTCCAATTGAGCTAATTAGCTTATTGTGAGAATATTGCAATTGTCTGACAAAAGTGAAAAATGTAAATTTCCAATTTCAACCAAACATGCTAGAAATGCTCCAATTGAGCTAATTAGCTTATTGTGAGAATATTACAAACGTCTGACAAAACTGAAAAATGTAAATTTCCAATTTCAACCAAACATGCTAGAAATGCTCCAATTGAGCTAATTAGCTTATTGTGAGATTATTGCAATTGTTTGTCAAAAGTGAAAAATGTAAATTTCCAATTTCAACCAAACATGCTAGAAATGCTCCAATTGAGCTAATTAGCTTATTGTGAGAATATTACAAACGTCTGACCAAACTGAAAAATGTAAATTTCCAATTTCAACAAAACATGCTAGAAATGCTCCAATTGAGCTAATTAGCTTATTGTGAGAAAATTACAAACGTCTGACAAAACTGAAAAATGTAAATTTCTAATTTCAACCAAACATGCTAGAAATGTTCCAATTGAGCTAATTAGCTTATTGTGAAAATATTACAAACGTCTGACAAAAGTGAAAAATGTAATTTTCCAATTTCAACCAAACATGCTAGAAATGCTCCAATTGAGCTAATTAGCTTATTGTGAGAATATTGCAATTGTCTGACAAAAGTGAAAAATGTAAATTTCCAATTTCAACTAAACATGCTAGAAATGCTCCAATTGAGCTAATTAGCTTATTGTGAGAATATTGCAATTGTCTGACAAAAGTGAAAAATGTAAATTTCCAATTTCAACCAAACATGCTAGAAATGCTCCAATTGAGCTAATTAGCTTATTGTGAGAATATTGCAATTGTCTGACAAATGTGAAAAATGTAAATTTCCAATTTCAACCAAACATGCTAGAAATGCTCCAATTGAGCTAATTAGCTTATTGTGAGAATATTACAAACGTCTGACAAAACTGAAAAATGTAAATTTCCAATCTCAACCAAACATGCTAGAAATGCTCCAATTGAACTAATTAGCCTATTGTGAGAATATTACAAACGTCTGACAAAACTGAAAAATGTAAATTTCCAATTTCAACCAAACATGCTAGAAATGCTCCAATTGGGCTAATTAGCTTATTGTGAGAATATTACAAACGTCTGACAAAACTGAAAAATGTAAATTTCTAATTTCAACTAAACATGCTAGAAATGCTCCAATTGAGCTAATTAGCTTATTGTGAGAATATTGCAATTGTCTGACAAAAGTGAAAAATGTAAATTTCCAAATTCAATCAAACATGCTAGAAATGCTCCAATTGAGCTAATTAGCTTATTGTGAGAATATTGCAATTGTCTGACAAAAGTGAAAAATGTAAATTTCCAATTTCAACCAAACATGCTAGAAATGCTCCAATTGAGCTAATTAGCTTATTGTGAGAATATTACAAAGGTCTGACAAAACTGAAAAATGTAAATTTCCACTTTCAACCAAACATGCTAGAAATGCTCCAATTGAGCTAATTAGCTTATTGTGAGAATATTACAAACGTCTGACAAAACTGAAAAATGTAAAATTCCAATTTCAACCAAACATGCTAGAAATGCTCCAATTGAGCTAATTAGCTTATTGTGAGAATATTGCAATTGTTTGACAAAACTGAAAAATGTAAATTTCCAATTTCAACCAAACATGCTAGAAATGCTCCAATTGAGCTAATTAGCTTATTGTGAGAATATTACAAACGTCTGAGAAAACTGAAAAATGTAAAATTCCAATTTCAACCAAACATGCTAGAAATGTTCCAATTGAGCTAATTAGCTTATTGTGAAAATATTACAAACGTCTGACAAAAGTGAAAAATGTAATTTTCCAATTTCAACCAAACATGCTAGAAATGTTCCAATTGAGCTAATTAGCTTATTGTGAAAATATTACAAACGTCTGACAAAAGTGAAAAATGTAATTTTCCAATTTCAACCAAACATGCTAGAAATGCTCCAATTGAGCTAATTAGCTTATTGTGAAAATATTACAAACGTCTGAGAAAACTGAAAAATGTAAAATTCCAATTTCAACCAAACATGCTAGAAATGTTCCAATTGAGCTAATTAGCTTATTGTGAAAATATTACAAACGTCTGACAAAAGTGAAAAATGTAATTTTCCAATTTCAACCAAACATGCTAGAAATGCTCCAATTGAGCTAATTAGCTTATTGTGAGAATATTGCAATTGTCTGACAAAAGTGAAAAATGTAAATTTCCAATTTCAACTAAACATGCTAGAAATGCTCCAATTGAGCTAATTAGCTTATTGTGAGAATATTGCAATTGTCTGACAAAAGTGAAAAATGTAAATTTCCAATTTCAACCAAACATGCTAGAAATGCTCCAATTGAGCTAATTAGCTTATTGTGAGAATATTGCAATTGTCTGACAAAAGTGAAAAATGTAAATTTCCAATTTCAACCAAACATGCTAGAAATGCTCCAATTGAGCTAATTAGCTTATTGTGAGAATATTGCAATTGTCTGACAAAAGTGAAAAATGTAAATTTCCAATTTCAACCAAACATGCTAGAAATGCTCCAATTGAGCTAATTAGCTTATTGTGAGAATATTGCAATTGTTTGACAAAACTGAAAAATGTAAATTTCCAATTTCAACCAAACATGCTAGAAATGCTCCAATTGAGCTAATTAGCTTATTGTGAGAATATTGCAATTGTTTGACAAAACTGAAAAATGTAAATTTCCAATTTCAACCAAACATGCTAGAAATGCTCCAATTGAGCTAATTAGCTTATTGTGAGAATATTACAAACGTCTGAGAAAACTGAAAAATGTAAAATTCCAATTTCAACCAAACATGCTAGAAATGCTCCAATTGAGCTAATTAGCTTATTGTGAGAATATTGCAATTGTTTGACAAAACTGAAAAATGTAAATTTCCAATCTCAACCAAACATGCTAGAAATGCTCCAATTGAGCTAATTAGCCTATTGAGAGAATATTACAAACGTCTGACAAAACTGAAAAATGTAAATTTCCAATTTCAACCAAACATGCTAGAAATGCTCCAATTGAGCAAATTAGCTTATTGTGAGAATATTACAAACGTCTGACAAAACTGAAAAATGTAAATTTCTAATTTCAACTAAACATGCTAGAAATGCTCCAATTGAGCTAATTAGCTTATTGTGAGAATATTGCAATTGTTTGACAAAAGTGAAAAATGTAAATTTCCAATTTCAATCAAACATGCTAGAAATGCTCCAATTGAGCTAATTAGCTTATTGTGAGAATATTGCAATTGTCTGACAAAAGTGAAAAATGTAAATTTCCAATTTCAACCAAACATGCTAGAAATGCTCCAATTGAGCTAATTAGCTTATTGTGAGAATATTACAAAGGTCTGACAAAAGTGAAAAATGTAAATTTCCAATTTCAACCAAACATGCTAGAAATGCTCCAATTGAGCTAATTAGCTTATTGTGAGAATATTACAAACGTCTGACAAAACTGAAAAATGTAAATTTCCAATTCTAACCAAACATGCTAGAAATGCTCCAATTGAGCTAATTAGCTTATTGTGAGAATATTACAAACGTCTGACAAAACTGAAAAATGTAAATTTCCAATTTCAACCAAACATGCTAGAAATGCTCCAATTGAGCTAATTAGCTTATTGTGAGAATATTACAAACGTCTGACAAAACTGAAAAATGTAAATTGCCAATTTCAACCAAACATGCTAGAAATGCTCCAATTGAGCTAATTAGCTTATTGTGAGAATATTGCAATTTTCTGACAAAAGTGAAAAATGTAAATTTCCAATTTCAACCAAACATGCTAGAAATGCTCCAATTGAGCTAATTAGCTTATTGTGAGAATATTGCAATTGTCTGACAAAAGTGAAAAATGTAAATTTCCAATTTCAACCAAACATGCTAGAAATGCTCCAATTGAGCTAATTAGCTTATTGAGAGAATATTACAAACGTCTGACAAAACTGAAAAATGTAAATTTCCAATTTCAACCAAACATGCTAGAAATGCTCCAATTGAACTAATTAGCTTATTGTGAGAATATTACAAACGTCTGACAAAACTGAAAAATGTAAATTTCCAATTTCAACCAAACATGCTAGAAATGCTCCAATTGAGCTAATTAGCTTATTGTGAGATTATTGCAATTGTTTGACAAAAGTGAAAAATGTAAATTTCCAATTTCAACCAAACATGCTAGAAATGCTCCAATTGAGCTAATTAGCTTATTGTGAGAATATTACAAACGTCTGACCAAACTGAAAAATGTAAATTTCCAATTTCAACAAAACATGCTAGAAATGCTCCAATTGAGCTAATTAGCTTATTGTGAGAATATTACAAACGTCTGACAAAACTGAAAAATGTAAATTTCATATTTCAACCAAACATGCTAGAAATGTTCCAATTGAGCTAATTAGCTTATTGTGAAAATATTACAAACGTCTGACAAAAGTGAAAAATGTAATTTTCCAATTTCAACCAAACATGCTAGAAATGCTCCAATTGAGCTAATTAGCTTATTGTGAGAATATTGCAATTGTCTGACAAAAGTGAAAAATGTAAATTTCCAATTTCAACTAAACATGCTAGAAATGCTCCAATTGAGCTAATTAGCTTATTGTGAGAATATTGCAATTGTCTGACAAAAGTGAAAAATGTAAATTTCCAATTTCAACCAAACATGCTAGAAATGCTCCAATTGAGCTAATTAGCTTATTGTGAGAATATTGCAATTGTCTGACAAAAGTGAAAAATGTAAATTTCCAATTTCAACTAAACATGCTAGAAATGCTCCAATTGAGCTAATTAGCTTATTGTGAGAATATTGCAATTGCCGAACAAAAGTGAAAAATGTAAATTTCCAATTTCAACCAAACATGCTAGAAATGCTCCAATTGAGCTAATTAGCTTATTGTGAGAATATTGCAATTGTCTGACAAAAGTGAAAAATGTAAATTTCCAATTTCAACCAAACATGCTAGAAATGCTCCAATTGAGCTAATTAGCTTATTGTGAGAATATTACAAACGTCTGACAAAACTGAAAAATGTAAATTTCCAATCTCAACCAAACATGCTAGAAATGCTCCAATTGAACTAATTAGCCTATTGTGAGAATATTACAAACGTCTGACAAAACTGAAAAATGTAAATTTCCAATTTCAACCAAACATGCTAGAAATGCTCCAATTGGGCTAATTAGCTTATTGTGAGAATATTACAAACGTCTGACAAAACTGAAAAATGTAAATTTCTAATTTCAACTAAACATGCTAGAAATGCTCCAATTGAGCTAATTAGCTTATTGTGAGAATATTGCAATTGTCTGACAAAAGTGAAAAATGTAAATTTCCAAATTCAACCAAACATGCTAGAAATGCTCCAATTGAGCTAATTAGCTTATTGTGAGAATATTGCAATTGTCTGACAAAAGTGAAAAATGTAAATTTCCAATTTCAACCAAACATGCTAGAAATGCTCCAATTGAGCTAATTAGCTTATTGTGAGAATATTACAAAGGTCTGACAAAAGTGAAAAATGTAAATTTCCAATTTCAACCAAACATGCTAGAAATGCTCCAATTGAGCTAATTAGCTTATTGTGAGAATATTACAAACGTCTGACAAAACTGAAAAATGTAAAATTCCAATTTCAACCAAACATGCTAGAAATGCTCCAATTGAGCTAATTAGCTTATTGTGAGAATATTGCAATTGTCTGACAAAAGTGAAAAATGTAAATTTCCAATTTCAACCAAACATGCTAGAAATGCTCCAATTGAGCTAATTAGCTTATTGTGAGAATATTACAAACGTCTGACAAAACTGAAAAATGTAAATTTCCAATCTCAACCAAACATGCTAGAAATGCTCCAATTGAACTAATTAGCCTATTGTGAGAATATTACAAACGTCTGACAAAACTGAAAAATGTAAATTTCCAATTTCAACCAAACATGCTAGAAATGCTCCAATTGGGCTAATTAGCTTATTGTGAGAATATTACAAACGTCTGACAAAACTGAAAAATGTAAATTTCTAATTTCAACTAAACATGCTAGAAATGCTCCAATTGAGCTAATTAGCTTATTGTGAGAATATTGCAATTGTCTGACAAAAGTGAAAAATGTAAATTTCCAAATTCAACCAAACATGCTAGAAATGCTCCAATTGAGCTAATTAGCTTATTGTGAGAATATTGCAATTGTCTGACAAAAGTGAAAAATGTAAATTTCCAATTTCAACCAAACATGCTAGAAATGCTCCAATTGAGCTAATTAGCTTATTGTGAGAATATTACAAAGGTCTGACAAAAGTGAAAAATGTAAATTTCCAATTTCAACCAAACATGCTAGAAATGCTCCAATTGAGCTAATTAGCTTATTGTGAGAATATTACAAACGTCTGACAAAACTGAAAAATGTAAAATTCCAATTTCAACCAAACATGCTAGAAATGCTCCAATTGAGCTAATTAGCTTATTGTGAGAATATTGCAATTGTTTGACAAAACTGAAAAATGTAAATTTCCAATTTCAACCAAACATGCTAGAAATGCTCCAATTGAGCTAATTAGCTTATTGTGAGAATATTACAAACGTCTGACAAAACTGAAAAATGTAAAATTCCAATTTCAACCAAACATGCTAGAAATGCTCCAATTGAGCTAATTAGCTTATTGTGAGAATATTGCAATTGTTTGACAAAACTGAAAAATGTAAATTTCCAATCTCAACCAAACATGCTAGAAATGCTCCAATTGAGCTAATTAGCCTATTGAGAGAATATTACAAAGGTCTGACAAAACTGAAAAATGTAAATTTCCAATTTCAACCAAACATGCTAGAAATGCTCCAATTGAGCTAATTAGCTTATTGTGAGAATATTACAAACGTCTGACAAAACTGAAAAATGTAAATTTCTAATTTCAACTAAACATGCTAGAAATGCTCCAATTGAGCTAATTAGCTTATTGTGAGAATATTGCAATTGTCTGACAAAAGTGAAAAATGTAAATTTCCAATTTCAATCAAACATGCTAGAAATGCTCCAATTGAGCTAATTAGCTTATTGTGAGAATATTGCAATTGTCTGACAAAAGTGAAAAATGTAAATTTCCAATTTCAACCAAACATGCTAGAAATGCTCCAATTGAGCTAATTAGCTTATTGTGAGAATATTACAAAGGTCTGACAAATGTGAAAAATGTAAATTTCCAATTTCAACCAAACATGCTAGAAATGCTCCAATTGAGCTAATTAGCTTATTGTGAGAATATTACAAACGTCTGACAAAACTGAAAAATGTAAATTTCCAATTCTAACCAAACATGCTCGAAATGCTCCAATTGATCTAATTAGCTTATTGTGAGAATATTACAAACGTCTGACAAAACTGAAAAATGTAAATTTCCAATTTCAACCAAACATGCTAGAAATGCTCCAATTGAGCTAATTAGCTTATTGTGAGAATATTACAAACGTCTTACAAAACTGAAAAATGTAATTTTCCAATTTCAACCAAACATGCTAGAAATGCTCCAATTGAGCTAATTAGCTTATTGTGAGAATATTACAAACGTCTGACAAAACTGAAAAATGTAAATTTCAAATTTCAACCAAACATGCTAGAAATGCTCCAATTGAGCTAATTAGCTTATTGTGAGAATATTACAAACGTCTGACAAAAGTGAAAAATGTAAATTTCCAATTTCAACCAAACATGCTAGAAATGCTCCAATTGAGCTAATTAGCTTATTGTGAGAATATTGCAATTGTCTGACAAAAGTGAAAAATGTAAATTTCCAATTTCAACCAAACATGCTAGAAATGCTCCAATTGAGCTAATTAGCTTATTGTGAGAATATTACAAAGGTCTGACAAAAGTGAAAAATGTAAATTTCCAATTTCAACCAAACATGCTAGAAATGCTCCAATTGAGCTAATTAGCTTATTGTGAGAATATTACAAACGTCTGACAAAACTGAAAAATGTAAAATTCCAATTTCAACCAAACATGCTAGAAATGCTCCAATTGAGCTAATTAGCTTATTGTGAGAATATTGCAATTGTTTGACAAAACTGAAAAATGTAAATTTCCAATTTCAACCAAACATGCTAGAAATGCTCCAATTGAGCTAATTAGCTTATTGTGAGAATATTACAAACGTCTGACAAAACTAAAAAATGTAAAATTCCACTTTCAACCAAACATGCTAGAAATGCTCCAATTGAGCTAATTAGCTTATTGTGAGAATATTGCAATTGTTTGACAAAAGTGAAAAATGTAAATTTCCAATTTCAACCAAACATGCTAGAAATGCTCCAATTGAGCTAATTAGCTTATTGTGAGAATATTACAAAGGTCTGACAAAAGTGAAAAATGTAAATTTCCAACTTCAACCAAACATGCTAGAAATGCTCCAATTGAGCTAATTAGCTTATTGTGAGAATATTACAAACGTCTGACAAAACTGAAAAATGTAAATTTCCAATTCTAACCAAACATGCTAGAAATGCTCCAATTGAGCTAATTAGCTTATTGTGAGAATATTACAAACGTCTTACAAAACTGAAAAATGTAATTTTCCAATTTCAACCAAACATGCTAGAAATGCTCCAATTGAGCTAATTAGCTTATTGTGAGAATATTACAAACGTCTGACAAAACTGAAAAATGTAAATTTCCAATTTCAACCAAACATGCTAGAAATGTTCCAATTGAGCTAATTAGCTTATTGTGAAAATATTACAAACGTCTGACAAAAGTGAAAAATGTAATTTTCCAATTTCAACCAAACATGCTAGAAATGCTCCAATTGAGCTAATTAGCTTATTGTGAGAATATTGCAATTGTCTGACAAAAGTGAAAAATGTAAATTTCCAATTTCAACTAAACATGCTAGAAATGCTCCAATTGAGCTAATTAGCTTATTGTGAGAATATTGCAATTGTCTGACAAAAGTGAAAAATGTAAATTTCCAATTTCAACCAAACATGCTAGAAATGCTCCAATTGAGCTAATTAGCTTATTGTGAGAATATTGCAATTGTCTGACAAAAGTGAAAAATGTAAATTTCCAATTTCAACCAAACATGCTAGAAATGCTCCAATTGAGCTAATTAGCTTATTGTGAGAATATTACAAACGTCTGACAAAACTGAAAAATGTAAATTTCCAATCTCAACCAAACATGCTAGAAATGCTCCAATTGAACTAATTAGCCTATTGTGAGAATATTACAAACGTCTGACAAAACTGAAAAATGTAAATTTCCAATTTCAACCAAACATGCTAGAAATGCTCCAATTGAGCTAATTAGCTTATTGTGAGAATATTACAAACGTCTGACAAAACTGAAAAATGTAAATTTCTAATTTCAACTAAACATGCTAGAAATGCTCCAATTGAGCTAATTAGCTTATTGTGAGAATATTGCAATTGTCTGACAAAAGTGAAAAATGTAAATTTCCAAATTCAACCAAACATGCTAGAAATGCTCCAATTGAGCTAATTAGCTTATTGTGAGAATATTGCAATTGTCTGACAAAAGTGAAAAATGTAAATTTCCAATTTCAACCAAACATGCTAGAAATGCTCCAATTGAGCTAATTAGCTTATTGTGAGAATATTACAAAGGTCTGACAAAAGTGAAAAATGTAAATTTCCAATTTCAACCAAACATGCTAGAAATGCTCCAATTGAGCTAATTAGCTTATTGTGAGAATATTACAAACGTCTGACAAAACTGAAAAATGTAAAATTCCAATTTCAACCAAACATGCTAGAAATGCTCCAATTGAGCTAATTAGCTTATTGTGAGAATATTGCAATTGTTTGACAAAACTGAAAAATGTAAATTTCCAATTTCAACCAAACATGCTAGAAATGCTCCAATTGAGCTAATTAGCTTATTGTGAGAATATTACAAACGTCTGACAAAACTGAAAAATGTAAAATTCCAATTTCAACCAAACATGCTAGAAATGCTCCAATTGAGCTAATTAGCTTATTGTGAGAATATTGCAATTGTTTGACAAAACTGAAAAATGTAAATTTCCAATCTCAACCAAACATGCTAGAAATGCTCCAATTGAGCTAATTAGCCTATTGAGAGAATATTACAAACGTCTGACAAAACTGAAAAATGTAAATTTCCAATTTCAACCAAACATGCTAGAAATGCTCCAATTGAGCTAATTAGCTTATTGTGAGAATATTACAAACGTCTGACAAAACTGAAAAATGTAAATTTCTAATTTCAACTAAACATGCTAGAAATGCTCCAATTGAGCTAATTAGCTTATTGTGAGAATATTGCAATTGTCTGACAAAAGTGAAAAATGTAAATTTCCAATTTCAATCAAACATGCTAGAAATGCTCCAATTGAGCTAATTAGCTTATTGTGAGAATATTGCAATTGTCTGACAAAAGTGAAAAATGTAAATTTCCAATTTCAACCAAACATGCTAGAAATGCTCCAATTGAGCTAATTAGCTTATTGTGAGAATATTACAAAGGTCTGACAAAAGTGAAAAATGTAAATTTCCAATTTCAACCAAACATGCTAGAAATGCTCCAATTGAGCTAATTAGCTTATTGTGAGAATATTACAAACGTCTGACAAAACTGAAAAATGTAAATTTCCAATTCTAACCAAACATGCTCGAAATGCTCCAATTGATCTAATTAGCTTATTGTGAGAATATTACAAACGTCTGACAAAACTGAAAAATGTAAATTTCCAATTTCAACCAAACATGCTAGAAATGCTCCAATTGAGCTAATTAGCTTATTGTGAGAATATTACAAACGTCTTACAAAACTGAAAAATGTAATTTTCCAATTTCAATCAAACATGCTAGAAATGCTCCAATTGAGCTAATTAGCTTATTGTGAGAATATTACAAACGTCTGACAAAACTGAAAAATGTAAATTTCCAATTTCAACCAAACATGCTAGAAATGCTCCAATTGAGCTAATTAGCTTATTGTGAGAATATTACAAACGTCTGACAAAAGTGAAAAATGTAAATTTCCAATTTCAACCAAACATGCTAGAAATGCTCCAATTGAGCTAATTAGCTTATTGTGAGAATATTACAAACGTCTGACAAAACTGAAAAATGTAAATTTCCAATTTCAATCAAACATGCTAGAAATGCTCCAATTGAGCTAATTAGCTTATTGTGAGAATATTACAAACCTCTGACAAAACTGAAAAATGTAAATTTCCAATTTCAACCAAACATGCTAGAAATGCTCCAATTGAGCTAATTAGCTTATTGTGAGAATATTACAAACGTCTGACAAAACTGAAAAATGTAAATTTCTAATTTCAACTAAACATGCTAGAAATGCTCCAATTGAGCTAATTAGCTTATTGTGAGAATATTGCAATTGTCTGACAAAAGTGAAAAATGTAAATTTCCAATTTCAACCAAACATGCTAGAAATGCTCCAATTGAGCTAATTAGCTTATTGTGAGAATATTGCAATTGTCTGACAAAAGTGAAAAAATGTAAATTTCCAATTTCAACCAAACATGCTAGAAATGCTCCAATTGAGCTAATTAGCTTATTGTGAGAATATTACAAAGGTCTGACAAAAGTGAAAAATGTAAATTTCCAATTTCAACCAAACATGCTAGAAATGCTCCAATTGAGCTAATTAGCTTATTGTGAGAATATTACAAACGTCTGACAAAACTGAAAAATGTAAATTTCCAATTTCAACCAAACATGCTAGAAATGCTCCAATTGGGCTAATTAGCTTATTGTGAGAATATTACAAACGTCTGACAAAACTGAAAAATGTAAATTTCTAATTTCAACTAAACATGCTAGAAATGCTCCAATTGAGCTAATTAGCTTATTGTGAGAATATTGCAATTGTCTGACAAAAG
Organism: Watersipora subatra; assembly: GCF_963576615.1. Lineage (NCBI taxonomy): Eukaryota > Metazoa > Bryozoa > Gymnolaemata > Cheilostomatida > Watersiporidae > Watersipora > Watersipora subatra. The sequence continues at coordinate 23,800 of NW_027045228.1, read as the reverse complement.
TGAAAAATGTAAATTTCCAAATTCAACCAAACATGCTAGAAATGCTCCAATTGAGCTAATTAGCTTATTGTGAGAATATTGCAATTGTCTGACAAAAGTGAAAAATGTAAATTTCCAATTTCAACCAAACATGCTAGAAATGCTCCAATTGAGCTAATTAGCTTATTGTGAGAATATTACAAAGGTCTGACAAAAGTGAAAAATGTAAATTTCCAATTTCAACCAAACATGCTAGAAATGCTCCAATTGAGCTAATTAGCTTATTGTGAGAATATTACAAACGTCTGACAAAACTGAAAAATGTAAAATTCCAATGTCAACCAAACATGCTAGAAATGCTCCAATTGAGCTAATTAGCTTATTGTGAGAATATTGCAATTGTTTGACAAAACTGAAAAATGTAAATTTCCAATTTCAACCAAACATGCTAGAAATGCTCCAATTGAGCTAATTAGCTTATTGTGAGAATATTACAAACGTCTGACAAAACTGAAAAATGTAAAATTCCAATTTCAACCAAACATGCTAGAAATGCTCCAATTGAGCTAATTAGCTTATTGTGAGAATATTGCAATTGTTTGACAAAACTGAAAAATGTAAATTTCCAATCTCAACCAAACATGCTAGAAATGCTCCAATTGAGCTAATTAGCCTATTGAGAGAATATTACAAACGTCTGACAAAACTGAAAAATGTAAATTTCCAATTTCAACCAAACATGCTAGAAATGCTCCAATTGAGCTAATTAGCTTATTGTGAGAATATTACAAACGTCTGACAAAACTGATAAATGTAAATTTCTAATTTCAACTAAACATGCTAGAAATGCTCCAATTGAGCTAATTAGCTTATTGTGAGAATATTGCAATTGTCTGACAAAAGTGAAAAATGTAAATTTCCAATTTCAATCAAACATGCTAGAAATGCTCCAATTGAGCTAATTAGCTTATTGTGAGAATATTGCAATTGTCTGACAAAAGTGAAAAATGTAAATTTCCAATTTCAACCAAACATGCTAGAAATGCTCCAATTGAGCTAATTAGCTTATTGTGAGAATATTACAAACGTCTGACAAAAGTGAAAAATGTAAATTTCCAATTTCAACCAAACATGCTAGAAATGCTCCAATTGAGCTAATTAGCTTATTGTGAGAATATTACAAACGTCTGACAAAACTGAAAAATGTAAATTTCCAATTCTAACCAAACATGCTCGAAATGCTCCAATTGATCTAATTAGCTTATTGTGAGAATATTACAAACGTCTGACAAAACTGAAAAATGTAAATTTCCAATTTCAACCAAACATGCTAGAAATGCTCCAATTGAGCTAATTAGCTTATTGTGAGAATATTACAAACGTCTTACAAAACTGAAAAATGTAATTTTCCAATTTCAACCAAACATGCTAGAAATGCTCCAATTGAGCTAATTAGCTTATTGTGAGAATATTACAAACGTCTGACAAAACTGAAAAATGTAAATTTCCAATTTCAACCAAACATGCTAGAAATGCTCCAATTGAGCTAATTAGCTTATTGTGAGAATATTACAAACGTCTGACAAAACTGAAAAATGTAAATTTCTAATTTCAACTAAACATGCTAGAAATGCTCCAATTGAGCTAATTAGCTTATTGTGAGAATATTGCAATTGTCTGACAAAAGTGAAAAATGTAAATTTCCAATTTCAACCAAACATGCTAGAAATGCTCCAATTGAGCTAATTAGCTTATTGTGAGAATATTGCAATTGTCTGACAAAAGTGAAAAAATATAAATTTCCAATTTCAACCAAACATGCTAGAAATGCTCCAATTGAGCTAATTAGCTTATTGTGAGAATATTACAAAGGTCTGACAAAAGTGAAAAATGTAAATTTCCAATTTCAACCAAACATGCTAGAAATGCTCCAATTGAGCTAATTAGCTCATTGTGAGAATATTACAAACGTCTGACAAAACTGAAAAATGTAAATTTCCAATTTCAACCAAACATGCTAGAAATGCTCCAATTGGGCTAATTAGCTTATTGTGAGAATATTACAAACGTCTGACAAAACTGAAAAATGTAAATTTCTAATTTCAACTAAACATGCTAGAAATGCTCCAATTGAGCTAATTAGCTTATTGTGAGAATATTGCAATTGTCTGACAAAAGTGAAAAATGTAAATTTCCAAATTCAACCAAACATGCTAGAAATGCTCCAATTGAGCTAATTAGCTTATTGTGAGAATATTGCAATTGTCTGACAAAAGTGAAAAATGTAAATTTCCAATTTCAACCAAACATGCTAGAAATGCTCCAATTGAGCTAATTAGCTTATTGTGAGAATATTACAAAGGTCTGACAAAAGTGAAAAATGTAAATTTCCAATTTCAACCAAACATGCTAGAAATGCTCCAATTGAGCTAATTAGCTTATTGTGAGAATATTACAAACGTCTGACAAAACTGAAAAATGTAAAATTCCAATTTCAACCAAACATGCTAGAAATGCTCCAATTGAGCTAATTAGCTTATTGTGAGAATATTGCAATTGTTTGACAAAACTGAAAAATGTAAATTTCCAATTTCAACCAAACATGCTAGAAATGCTCCAATTGAGCTAATTAGCTTATTGTGAGAATATTACAAACGTCTGACAAAACTGAAAAATGTAAATTTCCAATTTCAACCAAACATGCTAGAAATGCTCCAATTGAGCTAATTAGCTTATTGTGAGAATATTGCAATTGTTTGACAAAACTGAAAAATGTAAATTTCCAATCTCAACCAAACATGCTAGAAATGCTCCAATTGAGCTAATTAGACTATTGAGAGAATATTACAAACGTCTGACAAAACTGAAAAATGTAAATTTCCAATTTCAACCAAACATGCTAGAAATGCTCCAATTGAGCTAATTAGCTTATTGTGAGAATATTACAAACGTCTGACAAAACTGAAAAATGTAAATTTCTAATTTCAACTAAACATGCTAGAAATGCTCCAATTGAGCTAATTAGCTTATTGTGAGAATATTGCAATTGTCTGACAAAAGTGAAAAATGTAAATTTCCAATTTCAATCAAACATGCTAGAAATGCTCCAATTGAGCTAATTAGCTTATTGTGAGAATATTGCAATTGTCTGACAAAAGTGAAAAATGTAAATTTCCAATTTCAACCAAACATGCTAGAAATGCTCCAATTGAGCTAATTAGCTTATTGTGAGAATATTACAAAGGTCTGACAAAAGTGAAAAATGTAAATTTCCAATTTCAACCAAACATGCTAGAAATGCTCCAATTGAGCTAATTAGCTTATTGTGAGAATATTACAAACGTCTGACAAAACTGAAAAATGTAAATTTCCAATTCTAACCAAACATGCTCGAAATGCTCCAATTGATCTAATTAGCTTATTGTGAGAATATTACAAACGTCTGACAAAACTGAAAAATGTAAATTTCCAATTTCAACCAAACATGCTAGAAATGCTCCAATTGAGCTAATTAGCTTATTGTGAGAATATTACAAACGTCTTACAAAACTGAAAAATGTAATTTTCCAATTTCAACCAAACATGCTAGAAATGCTCCAATTGAGCTAATTAGCTTATTGTGAGAATATTACAAACGTCTGACAAAACTGAAAAATGTAAATTTCCAATTTCAACCAAACATGCTAGAAATGCTCCAATTGAGCTAATTAGCTTATTGTGAGAATATTACAAAGGTCTGACAAAAGTGAAAAATGTAAATTTCCAATTTCAACCAAACATGCTAGAAATGCTCCAATTGAGCTAATTAGCTTATTGTGAGAATATTACAAACGTCTGACAAAACTGAAAAATGTAAATTTCCAATTTCAATCAAACATGCTAGAAATGCTCCAATTGAGCTAATTAGCTTATTGTGAGAATATTACAAACGTCTGACAAAACTGAAAAATGTAAATTTCCAATTTCAACCAAACATGCTAGAAATGCTCCAATTGAGCTAATTAGCTTATTGTGAGAATATTACAAACGTCTGACAAAACTGAAAAATGTAAATTTCTAATTTCAACTAAACATGCTAGAAATGCTCCAATTGAGCTAATTAGCTTATTGTGAGAATATTGCAATTGTCTGACAAAAGTGAAAAATGTAAATTTCCAATTTCAATCAAACATGCTAGAAATGCTCCAATTGAGCTAATTAGCTTATTGTGAGAATATTGCAATTGTCTGACAACAGTGAAAAATGTAAATTTCCAATTTCAACCAAACATGCTAGAAATGCTCCAATTGAGCTAATTAGCTTATTGTGAGAATATTACAAAGGTCTGACAAAAGTGAAAAATGTAAATTTCCAATTTCAACCAAACATGCTAGAAATGCTCCAATTGAGCTAATTAGCTTATTGTGAGAATATTACAAACGTCTGACAAAACTGAAAAATGTAAATTTCCAATTCTAACCAAACATGCTCGAAATGCTCCAATTGATCTAATTAGCTTATTGTGAGAATATTACAAACGTCTGACAAAACTGAAAAATGTAAATTTCCAATTTCAACCAAACATGCTAGAAATGCTCCAATTGAGCTAATTAGCTTATTGTGAGAATATTACAAACGTCTTACAAAACTGAAAAATGTAATTTTCCAATTTCAACCAAACATGCTAGAAATGCTCCAATTGAGCTAATTAGCTTATTGTGAGAATATTACAAACGTCTGACAAAACTGAAAAATGTAAATTTCCAATTTCAACCAAACATGCTAGAAATGCTCCAATTGAGCTAATTAGCTTATTGTGAGAATATTACAAACGTCTGACAAAAGTGAAAAATGTAAATTTCCAATTTCAACCAAACATGCTAGAAATGCTCCAATTGAGCTAATTAGCTTATTGTGAGAATATTACAAACGTCTGACAAAACTGAAAAATGTAAATTTCCAATTTCAATCAAACATGCTAGAAATGCTCCAATTGAGCTAATTAGCTTATTGTGAGAATATTACAAACCTCTGACAAAACTGAAAAATGTAAATTTCCAATTTCAACCAAACGTGCTAGAAATGCTCCAATTGAGCTAATTAGCTTATTGTGAGAATATTACAAACGTCTGACAAAACTGAAAAATGTAAATTTCTAATTTCAACTAAACATGCTAGAAATGCTCCAATTGAGCTAATTAGCTTATTGTGAGAATATTGCAATTGTCTGACAAAAGTGAAAAATGTAAATTTCCAAATTCAACCAAACATGCTAGAAATGCTCCAATTGAGCTAATTAGCTTATTGTGAGAATATTGCAATTGTCTGACAAAAGTGAAAAATGTAAATTTCCAATTTCAACCAAACATGCTAGAAATGCTCCAATTGAGCTAATTAGCTTATTGTGAGAATATTACAAAGGTCTGACAAAAGTGAAAAATGTAAATTTCCAATTTCAACCAAACATGCTAGAAATGCTCCAATTGAGCTAATTAGCTTATTGTGAGAATATTACAAACGTCTGACAAAACTGAAAAATGTAAAATTCCAATTTCAACCAAACATGCTAGAAATGCTCCAATTGAGCTAATTAGCTTATTGTGAGAATATTGCAATTGTTTGACAAAACTGAAAAATGTAAATTTCCAATTTCAACCAAACATGCTAGAAATGCTCCAATTGAGCTAATTAGCTTATTGTGAGAATATTACAAACGTCTGACAAAACTGAAAAATGTAAAATTCCAATTTCAACCAAACATGCTAGAAATGCTCCAATTGAGCTAATTAGCTTATTGTGAGAATATTGCAATTGTTTGACAAAACTGAAAAATGTAAATTTCCAATCTCAACCAAACATGCTAGAAATGCTCCAATTGAGCTAATTAGCCTATTGAGAGAATATTACAAACGTCTGACAAAACTGAAAAATGTAAATTTCTAATTTCAACTAAACATGCTAGAAATGCTCCAATTGAGCTAATTAGCTTATTGTGAGAATATTGCAATTGTCTGACAAAAGTGAAAAATGTAAATTTCCAATTTCACTCAAACATGCTAGAAATGCTCCAATTGAGCTAATTAGCTTATTGTGAGAATATTGCAATTGTCTGACAAAAGTGAAAAATGTAAATTTCCAATTTCAACCAAACATGCTAGAAATGCTCCAATTGAGCTAATTAGCTTATTGTGAGAATATTACAAACGTCTGACAAAACTGAAAAATGTAAATTTCCAATTCTAACCAAACATGCTCGAAATGCTCCAATTGATCTAATTAGCTTATTGTGAGAATATTACAAACGTCTGACAAAACTGAAAAATGTAAATTTCCAATTTCAACCAAACATGCTAGAAATGCTCCAATTGAGCTAATTAGCTTATTGTGAGAATATTACAAACGTCTGACAAAACTGAAAAATGTAAAATTCCAATTTCAACCAAACATGCTAGAAATGCTCCAATTGAGCTAATTAGCTTATTGTGAGAATATTGCAATTGTTTGACAAAACTGAAAAATGTAAATTTCCAATCTCAACCAAACATGCTAGAAATGCTCCAATTGAGCTAATTAGCCTATTGAGAGAATATTACAAACGTCTGACAAAAGTGAAAAATGTAAATTTCCAATTTCAACCAAACATGCTAGAAATGCTCCAATTGAGCTAATTAGCTTATTGTGAGAATATTACAAACGTCTGACAAAACTGAAAAATGTAAATTTCCAATTTCAATCAAACACGCTAGAAATGCTCCAATTGAGCTAATTAGCTTAATGTGAGAATATTACAAACCTCTGACAAAACTGAAAAATGTAAATTTCCAATTTCAACCAAACATGCTAGAAATGCTCCAATTGAGCTAATTAGCTTATTGTGAGAATATTACAAACGTCTGACAAAACTGAAAAATGTAAATTTCTAATTTCAACTAAACATGCTAGAAATGCTCCAATTGAGCTAATTAGCTTATTGTGAGAATATTGCAATTGTCTGACAAAAGTGAAAAATGTAAATTTCCAATTTCAACCAAACATGCTAGAAATGCTCCAATTGAGCTAATTAGTTTATTGTGAGAATATTGCAATTGTCTGACAAAAGTGAAAAAATGTAAATTTCCAATTTCAACCAAACATGCTAGAAATGCTCCAATTGAGCTAATTAGCTTATTGTGAGAATATTACAAACGTCTGACAAAACTGAAAAATGTAAATTTCCAATTCTAACCAAACATGCTCGAAATGCTCCAATTGATCTAATTAGCTTATTGTGAGAATATTACAAACGTCTGACAAAATTGAAAAATGTAAATTTCCAATTTCAACCAAACATGCTAGAAATGCTCCAATTGAGCTAATTAGCTTATTGTGAGAATATTACAAACGTCTTACAAAACTGAAAAATGTAATTTTCCAATTTCAACCAAACATGCTAGAAATGCTCCAATTGAGCTAATTAGCTTATTGTGAGAATATTACAAACGTCTGACAAAAGTGAAAAATGTAAATTTCCAATTTCAACCAAACATGCTAGAAATGCTCCAATTGAGCTAATTAGCTTATTGTGAGAATATTACAAACGTCTGACAAAACTGAAAAATGTAAATTTCCAATTTCAATCAAACATGCTAGAAATGCTCCAATTGAGCTAATTAGCTTATTGTGAGAATATTACAAACCTCTGACAAAACTGAAAAATGTAAATTTCCAATTTCAACCAAACATGCTAGAAATGCTCCAATTGAGCTAATTAGCTTATTGTGAGAATATTACAAACGTCTGACAAAACTGAAAAATGTAATTTTCCAAATTCAACCAAACATGCTAGAAATGCTCCAATTGAGCTAATTAGCTTATTGTGAGAATATTACAAACGTCTGACAAAACTGAAAAATGTAAATTTCCAATTTCAACCAAACATGCTAGAAATGCTCCAATTGAGCTAATTAGCTTATTGTGAGAATATTACAAAGGTCTGACAAAAGTGAAAAATGTAAATTTCCAATTTCAACCAAACATGCTAGAAATGCTCCAATTGAGCTAATTAGCTTATTGTGAGAATATTACAAACGTCTGACAAAACTGAAAAATGTAAATTTCCAATTTCAACCAAACATGCTAGAAATGCTCCAATTGAGCTAATTAGCTTATTGTGAGAATATTACAAACGTCTGACAAAACTGAAAAATGTAAATTTCCAATTTCAACCAAACATGCTAGAACTGCTCAAATTGCGCAAATAAGCCTACTGTAAAAATTTTACAAACGTCTGACAAAACTGAAAAATGTAAATTTTTAATTTCAACCAAACATGCTAGAAATGCTCCAATTGAGCTAATTAGCTTATTGTAAGAATATTACAAACGTCTGACAAAACTGAAAAATGTAAATTTCCAATTTCAACCAAACATGCTAGAAATGCTCCAATTGAGCTAATTAGCTTATTGTGAGAATATTACAAACGTCTGACAAAACTGAAAAATGTAAATTTCTAATTTCAACCAAACATGCTAGAAATGCTCCAATTGAGCTAATTAGCTTATTGTGAGAATATTGCAATTGTCTGACAAAAGTGAAAAATGTAAATTTCCAATTTCAACCAAACATGCTAGAAATGCTCCAATTGAGCTAATTAGCTTATTGTGAGAATATTGCAATTGTCTGACCAAAGGTGAAAAAATTTAAATTTCCAATTTCAACCAAACATGCTAGAAATGCTCCAATTGAGCTAATTAGCTTATTGTAAGAATATTACAAAGGTCTTACAAAACTGAAAAATGTAAATTTCCAATTTCAACCAAACATGCTAGAAATGCTCCAATTGAGCTAATTAGCTTATTGTGAGAATATTACAAACGTCTGACAAAACTGAAAAATGTAAATTTCCAATTTCAACCAAACATGCTAGAAATGCTCCAATTGAGCTAATTAGCTTATTGTGAGAATATTACAAACGTCTGACAAAACTGAAAAATGTAATTTTCCAATTTCAACCAAACATGCTAGAAATGCTCCAATTGAGCTAATTAGCTTATTGTGAGAATATTACAAATGTCTGACAAAACTGAAAAATGTAATTTTCCAAATTCAACCAAACATGCTAGAAATGCTCCAATTGAGCTAATTAGCTTATTGTGAGAATATTACAAACGTCTGACAAAAGTGAAAAATGTAAATTTCCAATTTCAACCAAACATGCTAGAAATGCTCCAATTGAGCTAATTAGCTTATTGTGAGAATATTACAAACGTCTGACAAAACTGAAAAATGTAAATTTCCAATTTCAACCAAACATGCTAGAAATGCTCCAATTGAGCTAATTAGCTTATTGTGAGAATATTACAAACGTCTGACAAAACTGAAAAATGTAAATTTCCAATTTCAACCAAACATGCTAGAAATGCTCCAATTGAGCTAATTAGCTCATTGTGAGAATATTACAAACGTCTGACAAAACTGAAAAATGTAAATTTCCAATTTCAACCAAACATGCTAGAAATGCTCAAATTGCGCAAATAAGCCTACTGTAAGAATTTTATAAACGTCTGACAAAACTGAAAAATGTAAATTTCCAATTTCAACCAAACATGCTAGAAATGCTCCAATTGAGCTAATTAGCTTATTGTGAGAATATTACAAAGGTCTGACAAAAATGAAAAATGTAAATTTCCAATTTCAACCAAACATGCTAGAAATGCTCCAATTGAGCTAATTAGCTTATTGTGAGAATATTACAAACGTCTGACAAAACTGAAAAATGTAAATTTCCAATTTCAACCAAACATGCTAGAAATGCTCCAATTGAGCTAATTAGCTTATTGTAAGAATATTACAAACGTCTGACAAAACTGAAAAATGTAAATTTCCAATTTCAACCAAACATGCTAGAAATGCTCCAATTGAGCTAATTAGCTTATTGTGAGAATATTACAAACGTCTGACAAAACTGAAAAATGTAATTTTCCAAATTCAACCAAACATGCTAGAAATGCTCCAATTGAGCTAATTAGCTTATTGTGAGAATATTACAAACGTCTGACAAAACTGAAAAATGTAAATTTCCAATTTTAACCAAACATGCTCGAAATGTTCCAATTGATCTAATTAGCTTATTGTGAGAATATTACAAACGTCTGACAAAACTGAAAAATGTAAATTTCCAATTTCAACCAAACATGCTAGAAATGCTCCAATTGAGCTAATTAGCTTATTGTGAGAATATTACAAACGTCTTACAAAACTGAAAAATGTAATTTTCCAATTTCAACCAAACATGCTAGAAATGCTCCAATTGAGCTAATTAGCTTATTGTGAGAATATTACAAACGTCTGACAAAACTGAAAAATGTAAATTTCCAATTTCAACCAAACATGCTAGAAATGCTCCAATTGAGCTAATTAGCTTATTGTGAGAATATTGCAATTGTCTGACAAAAGTGAAAAATGTAAATTTCCAATTTCAACCAAACATGCTAGAAATGCTCCAATTGAGCTAATTAGCTTATTGTGAGAATATTACAAAGGTCTGACAAAAGTGAAAAATGTAAATTTCCAATTTCAACCAAACATGCTAGAAATGCTCCAATTGAGCTAATTAGCTTATTGTGAGAATATTACAAACGTCTGACAAAACTGAAAAATGTAAATTTCCAATTTCAACCAAACATGCTAGAAATGCTCCAATTGAGCTAATTAGCTTATTGTGAGAATATTACAAACGTCTGACAAAACTGAAAAATGTAAATTTCCAATTTCAACCAAACATGCTAGAAATGCTCCAATTGAGCTAATTAGCTCATTGTGAGAATATTACAAACGTCTGACAAAACTGAAAAATGTAAATTTCCAATTTCAACCAAACATGCTAGAAATGCTCAAATTTCGCAAATAAGCCTACTGTAAGAATTTTATAAACGTCTGACAAAACTGAAAAATGTAAATTTCCAATTTCAACCAAACATGCTAGAAATGCTCCAATTGAGCTAATTAGCTTATTGTGAGAATATTACAAAGGTCTGACAAAAATGAAAAATGTAAATTTCCAATTTCAACCAAACATGCTAAAAATGCTCCAATTGAGCTAATTAGCTTATTGTGAGAATATTACAAACGTCTGACAAAACTGAAAAATGTAAATTTCCAATTTCAACCAAACATGCTAGAAATGCTCCAATTGAGCTAATTAGCTTATTGTAAGAATATTACAAACGTCTGACAAAACTGAAAAATGTAAATTTCCAATTTCAACCAAACATGCTAGAAATGCTCCAATTGAGCTAATTAGCTTATTGTGAGAATATTACAAACGTCTGACAAAACTGAAAAATGTAATTTTCCAAATTCAACCAAACATGCTAGAAATGCTCCAATTGAGCTAATTAGCTTATTGTGAGAATATTACAAACGTCTGACAAAACTGAAAAATGTAAATTTCCAATTTTAACCAAACATGCTCGAAATGTTCCAATTGATCTAATTAGCTTATTGTGAGAATATTACAAACGTCTGACAAAACTGAAAAATGTAAATTTCCAATTTCAACCAAACATGCTAGAAATGCTCCAATTGAGCTAATTAGCTTATTGTGAGAATATTACAAACGTCTTACAAAACTGAAAAATGTAATTTTCCAATTTCAACCAAACATGCTAGAAATGCTCCAATTGAGCTAATTAGCTTATTGTGAGAATATTACAAACGTCTGACAAAACTGAAAAATGTAAATTTCCAATTTCAACCAAACATGCTAGAAATGCTCCAATTGAGCTAATTAGCTTATTGTGAGAATATTGCAATTGTCTGACAAAAGTGAAAAATGTAAATTTCCAATTTCAACCAAACATGCTAGAAATGCTCCAATTGAGCTAATTAGCTTATTGTGAGAATATTACAAAGGTCTGACAAAAGTGAAAAATGTAAATTTCCAATTTCAACCAAACATGCTAGAAATGCTCCAATTGAGCTAATTAGCTTATTGTGAGAATATTACAAACGTCTGACAAAACTGAAAAATGTAAATTTCCAATTTTAACCAAACATGCTCGAAATGCTCCAATTGATCTAATTAGCTTATTGTGAGAATATTACAAACGTCTGACAAAACTGAAAAATGTAAATTTCCAATTTCAACCAAACATGCTAGAAATGCTCCAATTGAGCTAATTAGCTTATTGTGAGAATATTACAAACGTCTTACAAAACTGAAAAATGTAATTTTCCAATTTCAACCAAACATGCTAGAAATGCTCCAATTGAGCTAATTAGCTTATTGTGAGAATATTACAAACGTCTGACAAAACTGAAAAATGTAAATTTCCAATTTCAACCAAACATGCTAGAAATGCTCCAATTGAGCTAATTAGCTTATTGTGAGAATATTACAAACGTCTGACAAAAGTGAAAAATGTAAATTTCCAATTTCAACCAAACATGCTAGAAATGCTCCAATTGAGCTAATTAGCTTATTGTGAGAATATTACAAACGTCTGACAAAACTGAAAAATGTAAATTTCCAATTTCAACCAAACATGCTAGAAATGCTCCAATTGAGCTAATTAGCTTATTGTGAGAATATTACAAACGTCTGACAAAACTGAAAAATGTAAATTTCCAATTTCAACCAAACATGCTAGAAATGCTCAAATTGCGCAAATAAGCCTACTGTAAAAATTTTACAAACGTCTGACAAAACTGAAAAATGTAAATTTTTAATTTCAACCAAACATGCTAGAAATGCTCCAATTGAGCTAATTAGCTTATTGTGAGAATATTACAAACGTCTGACAAAACTGAAAAATGTAAATTTCCAATTTCAACCAAACATGCTAGAAATGCTCCAATTGAGCTAATTAGCTTATTGTGAGAATATTACAAACGTCTGACAAAACTGAAAAATGTAAATTTCTAATTTCAACTAAACATGCTAGAAATGCTCCAATTGAGCTAATTAGCTTATTGTGAGAATATTGCAATTGTCTGACAAAAGTGAAAAATGTAAATTTCCAATTTCAACCAAACATGCTAGAAATGCTCCAATTGAGCTAATTAGCTTATTGTGAGAATATTGCAATTGTCTGACAAAAGTGAAAAAATGTAAATTTCCAATTTCAACCAAACATGCTAGAAATGCTCCAATTGAGCTAATTAGCTTATTGTGAGAATATTACAAACGTCTGACAAAAGTGAAAAATGTAAATTTCCAATTTCAACCAAACATGCTAGAAATGCTCCAATTGAGCTAATTAGCTTATTGTGAGAATATTACAAACGTCTGACAAAACTGAAAAATGTAAATTTCCAATTTCAACCAAACATGCTAGAAATGCTCCAATTGAGCTAATTAGCTTATTGTGAGAATATTACAAACGTCTGACAAAACTGAAAAATGTAAATTTCCAATTTCAACCAAACATGCTAGAAATGCTCCAATTGAGCTAATTAGCTTATTGTGAGAATATTACAAACGTCTGACAAAACTGAAAAATGTAATTTTCTAAATTCAACCAAACATGCTAGAAATGCTCCAATTGAGCTAATTAGCTTATTGTGAGAATATTGCAATTGTCTGACAAAAGTGAAAAATGTAAATTTCCATTTTCAACCAAACATGCTAGAAATGCTCCAATTGAGCTAATTAGCTTATTGTGAGAATATTGCAATTGTCTGACAAAAGTGAAAAAATGTAAATTTCCAATTTCAACCAAACTTGCTAGAAATGCTCCAATTGAGCTAATTAGCTTATTGTGAGAATATTACAAAGGTCTGACAAAAGTGAAAAATGTAAATTTCCAATTTCAACCAAACATGCTAGAAATGCTCCAATTGAGCTAATTAGCTTATTGTGAGAATATTACAAACGTCTGACAAAACTGAAAAATGTAAATTTCCAATTTCAACCAAACATGCTAAAAATGCTCAAATTGCGCAAATAAGCCTACTGTAAGAATATTACAAACGTCTGACAAAACTGAAAAATGTAAATTTCCAATTTCAACCAAACATGCTAGAAATGCTCCAATTGAGCTAATTAGCTTATTGTGAGAATATTTAAAAGGTCTGACAAAAGTGAAAAATGTAAATTTCCAATTTCAACCAAACATGCTAGAAATGCTCCAATTGAGCTAATTAGCTTATTGTGAGAATATTACAAACGTCTGACAAAACTGAAAAATGTAAATTTCCAATTTCAACCAAACATGCTAGAAATGCTCCAATTGAGCTAATTAGCTTATTGTAAGAATATTACAAACGTCTGACAAAACTGAAAAATGTAAATTTCCAATTTCAACCAAACATGCTAGAAATGCTCCAATTGAGCTAATTAGCTTATTGTGAGAATATTACAAACGTCTGACAAAACTGAAAAATGTAATTTTCCAAATTTAACCAAACATGCTAGAAATGCTCCAATTGAGCTACTTAGCTTATTGTGAGAATATTACAAACGTCTGACAAAACTGAAAAATGTAAATTTCCAATTTCAACCAAACATGCTAGAAATGCTCCAATTGAGCTAATTAGCTTATTGTGAGAATATTACAAACGTCTGACAAAACTGAAAAATGTAAATTTCCAATTTCAACCAAACATGCTAGAAATGCTCCAATTGAGCTAATTAGCTTATTGTGAGAATATTACAAACGTCTGACAAAACTGAAAAATGTAATTTTCCAAATTCAACCAAACATGCTAGAAATGCTCCAATTGAGCTAATTAGCTTATTGTGAGAATATTACAAACGTCTGACAAAACTGAAAAATGTAAATTTCCAATTTCAACCAAACATGCTAGAAATGCTCCAATTGAGCTAATTAGCTTATTGTGAGAATATTACAAACGTCTGACAAAACTGAAAAATGTAAATTTCCAATTTCAACCAAACATGCTAGAAATGCTCCAATTGAGCTAATTAGCTTATTGTGAGAATATTACAAACGTCTGACAAAACTGAAAAATGTAAGTTTCCAATTTCAACCAAACATGCTAGAAATGCTCAAATTGCGCAAATAAGCCTACTGTAAGAATTTTATAAACGTCTGACAAAAGTGAAAAATGTAAATTTCCAATTTCAACCAAACATGCTAGAAATGCTCCAATTGAGCTAATTAGCTTATTGTGAGAATATTACAAAGGTCTGACAAAACTGAAAAATGTAAATTTCCAATTCTAACCAAACATGCTCGAAATGCTCCAATTGATCTAATTAGCTTATTGTGAGAATATTACAAACGTCTGACAAAACTGAAAAATGTAAATTTCCAATTTCAACCAAACATGCTAGAAATGCTCCAATTGAGCTAATTAGCTTATTGTGAGAATATTACAAACGTCTTACAAAACTGAAAAATGTAATTTTCCAATTTCAACCAAACATGCTAGAAATGCTCCAATTGAGCTAATTAGCTTATTGTGAGAATATTACAAACGTCTGACAAAACTGAAAAATGTAAATTTCCAATTTCAACCAAACATGCTAGAAATGCTCCAATTGAGCTAATTAGCTTATTGTGAGAATATTACAAACGTCTGACAAAAGTGAAAAATGTAAATTTCCAATTTCAACCAAACATGCTAGAAATGCTCCAATTGAGCTAATTAGCTTATTGTGAGAATATTACAAACGTCTGACAAAACTGAAAAATGTAAATTTCCAATTTCAATCAAACATGCTAGAAATGCTCCAATTGAGCTAATTAGCTTATTGTGAGAATATTACAAACGTCTGACAAAACTGAAAAATGTAAATTTCTAATTTCAACTAAACATGCTAGAAATGCTCCAATTGAGCTAATTAGCTTATTGTGAGAATATTGCAATTGTCTGACAAAAGTGAAAAATGTAAATTTCCAATTTCAACCAAACATGCTAGAAATGCTCCAATTGAGCTAATTAGTTTATTGTGAGAATATTGCAATTGTCTGACAAAAGTGAAAAAATGTAAATTTCCAATTTCAACCAAACATGCTAGAAATGCTCCAATTGAGCTAATTAGCTTATTGTGAGAATATTACAAACGTCTGACAAAACTGAAAAATGTAAATTTCCAATTCTAACCAAACATGCTCGAAATGCTCCAATTGATCTAATTAGCTTATTGTGAGAATATTACAAACGTCTGACAAAACTGAAAAATGTAAATTTCCAATTTCAACCAAACATGCTAGAAATGCTCCAATTGAGCTAATTAGCTTATTGTGAGAATATTACAAACGTCTTACAAAACTGAAAAATGTAATTTTCCAATTTCAACCAAACATGCTAGAAATGCTCCAATTGAGCTAATTAGCTTATTGTGAGAATATTACAAACGTCTGACAAAACTGAAAAATGTAAATTTCCAATTTCAACCAAACATGCTAGAAATGCTCCAATTGAGCTAATTAGCTTATTGTGAGAATATTACAAACGTCTGACAAAAGTGAAAAATGTAAATTTCCAATTTCAACCAAACATGCTAGAAATGCTCCAATTGAGCTAATTAGCTTATTGTGAGAATATTACAAACGTCTGACAAAACTGAAAAATGTAAATTTCCAATTTCAATCAAACATGCTAGAAATGCTCCAATTGAGCTAATTAGCTTATTGTGAGAATATTACAAACCTCTGACAAAACTGAAAAATGTAAATTTCCAATTTCAACCAAACATGCTAGAAATGCTCCAATTGAGCTAATTAGCTTATTGTGAGAATATTACAAACGTCTGACAAAACTGAAAAATGTAAATTTCTAATTTCAACTAAACATGCTAGAAATGCTCCAATTGAGCTAATTAGCTTATTGTGAGAATATTGCAATTGTCTGACAAAAGTGAAAAATGTAAATTTCCAATTTCAACCAAACATGCTAGAAATGCTCCAATTGAGCTAATTAGTTTATTGTGAGAATATTGCAATTGTCTGACAAAAGTGAAAAAATGTAAATTTCCAATTTCAACCAAACATGCTAGAAATGCTCCAATTGAGCTAATTAGCTTATTGTGAGAATATTAAAAAGGTCTGACAAAAGTGAAAAATGTAAATTTCCAATTTCAACCAAACATGCTAGAAATGCTCCAATTGAGCTAATTAGCTTATTGTGAGAATATTACAAACGTCTGACAAAACTGAAAAATGTAAATTTCCAATTTCAACCAAACATGCTAGAAATGCTCCAATTGAGCTAATTAGCTTATTGTGAGAATATTACAAACGTCTGACAAAACTGAAAAATGTAAACTTCCAATTTCAACCAAACATGCTAGAAATGCTCCAATTGAGCTAATTAGCTTATTGTGAGAATATTACAAACGTCTGACAAAACTGAAAAATGTAATTTTCCAAATTCAACCAAACATGCTAGAAATGCTCCAATTGAGCTAATTAGCTTATTGTGAGAATATTACAAACGTCTGACAAAACTGAAAAATGTAAATTTCCAATTTCAACCAAACATGCTAGAAATGCTCCAATTGAGCTAATTAGCTTATTGTGAGAATTTTACAAACGTCTGACAAAACTGAAAAATGTAAATTTCCAATTTCAACCAAACATGCTAGAAATGCTCCAATTGAGCTAATTAGCTTATTGTGAGAATATTACAAAGGTCTGACAAAAGTGAAAAATGTAAATTTCCAATTTCAACCAAACATGCTAGAAATGCTCCAATTGAGCTAATTAGCTTATTGTGAGAATATTACAAACGTCTGACAAAACTGAAAAATGTAAATTTCCAATTTCAACCAAACATGCTAGAAATGCTCCAATTGAGCTAATTAGCTTATTGTGAGAATATTACAAACGTCTGACAAAACTGAAAAATGTAAATTTCCAATTTCAACCAAACATGCTAGAAATGCTCAAATTGCGCAAATAAGCCTACTGTAAAAATTTTACAAACGTCTGACAAAACTGAAAAATGTAAATTTTTAATTTCAACCAAACATGCTAGAAATGCTCCAATTGAGCTAATTAGCTTATTGTAAGAATATTACAAACGTCTGACAAAACTGAAAAATGTAAATTTCCAATTTCAACCAAACATGCTAGAAATGCTCCAATTGAGCTAATTAGCTTATTGTGAGAATATTACAAACGTCTGACAAAACTGAAAAATGTAAATTTCTAATTTCAACCAAACATGCTAGAAATGCTCCAATTGAGCTAATTAGCTTATTGTGAGAATATTGCAATTGTCTGACAAAAGTGAAAAATGTAAATTTCCAATTTCAACCAAACATGCTAGAAATGCTCCAATTGAGCTAATTAGCTTATTGTGAGAATATTGCAATTGTCTGACAAAAGTGAAAAAATGTAAATTTCCAATTTCAACCAAACATGCTAGAAATGCTCCAATTGAGCTAATTAGCTTATTGTGAGAATATTACAAAGGTCTTACAAAACTGAAAAATGTAAATTTCCAATTTCAACCAAACATGCTAGAAATGCTCCAATTGAGCTAATTAGCTTATTGTGAGAATATTACAAACGTCTGACAAAACTGAAAAATGTAAATTTCCAATTTCAACCAAACATGCTAGAAATGCTCCAATTGAGCTAATTAGCTTATTGTGAGAATATTACAAACGTCTGACAAAAGTGAAAAATGTAAATTTCCAATTTCAACCAAACATGCTAGAAATGCTCCAATTGAGCTAATTAGCTTATTGTGAGAATATTACAAACGTCTGACAAAACTGAAAAATGTAAATTTCCAATTTCAACCAAACATGCTAGAAATGCTCCAATTGAGCTAATTAGCTTATTGTGAGAATATTACAAACGTCTGACAAAACTGAAAAATGTAAATTTCCAATTTCAACCAAACATGCTAGAAATGCTCCAATTGAGCTAATTAGCTCATTGTGAGAATATTACAAACGTCTGACAAAACTGAAAAATGTAAATTTCCAATTTCAACCAAACATGCTAGAAATGCTCAAATTGCGCAAATAAGCCTACTGTAAGAATTTTATAAACGTCTGACAAAACTGAAAAATGTAAATTTCCAATTTCAACCAAACATGCTAGAAATGCTCCAATTGAGCTAATTAGCTTATTGTGAGAATATTACAAAGGTCTGACAAAAATGAAAAATGTAAATTTCCAATTTCAACCAAACATGCTAGAAATGCTCCAATTGAGCTAATTAGCTTATTGTGAGAATATTACAAACGTCTGACAAAACTGAAAAATGTAAATTTCCAATTTCAACCAAACATGCTAGAAATGCTCCAATTGAGCTAATTAGCTTATTGTAAGAATATTACAAACGTCTGACAAAACTGAAAAATGTAAATTTCCAATTTGAACCAAACATGCTAGAAATGCTCCAATTGAGCTAATTAGCTTATTGTGAGAATATTACAAACGTCTGACAAAACTGAAAAATGTAATTTTCCAAATTCAACCAAACATGCTAGAAATGCTCCAATTGAGCTAATTAGCTTATTGTGAGAATATTACAAACGTCTGACAAAACTGAAAAATGTAAATTTCCAATTTTAACCAAACATGCTCGAAATGTTCCAATTGATCTAATTAGCTTATTGTGAGAATATTACAAACGTCTGACAAAACTGAAAAATGTAAATTTCCAATTTCAACCAAACATGCTAGAAATGCTCCAATTGAGCTAATTAGCTTATTGTGAGAATATTACAAACGTCTTACAAAACTGAAAAATGTAATTTTCCAATTTCAACCAAACATGCTAGAAATGCTCCAATTGAGCTAATTAGCTTATTGTGAGAATATTACAAACGTCTGACAAAACTGAAAAATGTAAATTTCCAATTTCAACCAAACATGCTAGAAATGCTCCAATTGAGCTAATTAGCTTATTGTGAGAATATTGCAATTGTCTGACAAAAGTGAAAAATGTAAATTTCCAATTTCAACCAAACATGCTAGAAATGCTCCAATTGAGCTAATTAGCTTATTGTGAGAATATTACAAAGGTCTGACAAAAGTGAAAAATGTAAATTTCCAATTTCAACCAAACATGCTAGAAATGCTCCAATTGAGCTAATTAGCTTATTGTGAGAATATTACAAACGTCTGACAAAACTGAAAAATGTAAATTTCCAATTTCAACCAAACATGCTAGAAATGCTCCAATTGAGCTAATTAGCTTATTGTGAGAATATTACAAACGTCTGACAAAACTGAAAAATGTAAATTTCCAATTTCAACCAAACATGCTAGAAATGCTCCAATTGAGCTAATTAGCTCATTGTGAGAATATTACAAACGTCTGACAAAACTGAAAAATGTAAATTTCCAATTTCAACCAAACATGCTAGAAATGCTCAAATTGCGCAA
Organism: Watersipora subatra; assembly: GCF_963576615.1. Classification (NCBI taxonomy): domain Eukaryota; kingdom Metazoa; phylum Bryozoa; class Gymnolaemata; order Cheilostomatida; family Watersiporidae; genus Watersipora; species Watersipora subatra. The sequence goes on along the minus strand of NW_027045228.1, from coordinate 3,545 downwards.
ATAAGCCTACTGTAAGAATTTTATAAACGTCTGACAAAACTGAAAAATGTAAATTTCCAATTTCAACCAAACATGCTAGAAATGCTCCAATTGAGCTAATTAGCTTATTGTGAGAATATTACAAAGGTCTGACAAAAATGAAAAATGTAAATTTCCAATTTCAACCAAACATGCTAGAAATGCTCCAATTGAGCTAATTAGCTTATTGTGAGAATATTACAAACGTCTGACAAAACTGAAAAATGTAAATTTCCAATTTCAACCAAACATGCTAGAAATGCTCCAATTGAGCTACTTAGCTTATTGTGAGAATATTACAAACGTCTGACAAAACTGAAAAATGTAAATTTCCAATTTCAACCAAACATGCTAGAAATGCTCCAATTGAGCTAATTAGCTTATTGTGAGAATATTACAAACGTCTGACAAAACTGAAAAATGTAAATTTCCAATTTCAACCAAACATGCTAGAAATGCTCCAATTGAGCTAATTAGCTTATTGTGAGAATATTACAAACGTCTGACAAAACTGAAAAATGTAATTTTCCAAATTCAACCAAACATGCTAGAAATGCTCCAATTGAGCTAATTAGCTTATTGTGAGAATATTACAAACGTCTGACAAAACTGAAAAATGTAAATTTCCAATTTCAACCAAACATGCTAGAAATGCTCCAATTGAGCTAATTAGCTTATTGTGAGAATATTACAAACGTCTGACAAAACTGAAAAATGTAAATTTCCAATTTCAACCAAACATGCTAGAAATGCTCCAATTGAGCTAATTAGCTTATTGTGAGAATATTACAAACGTCTGACAAAACTGAAAAATGTAAATTTCCAATTTCAACCAAACATGCTAGAAATGCTCAAATTGCGCAAATAAGCCTACTGTAAGAATTTTATAAACGTCTGACAAAAGTGAAAAATGTAAATTTCCAATTTCAACCAAACATGCTAGAAATGCTCCAATTGAGCTAATTAGCTTATTGTGAGAATATTACAAGAGTCTGACAAAACTGAAAAATGTAAATTTCCAATTCTAACCAAACATGCTCGAAATGCTCCAATTGATCTAATTAGCTTATTGTGAGAATATTACAAACGTCTGACAAAACTGAAAAATGTAAATTTCCAATTTCAACCAAACATGCTAGAAATGCTCCAATTGAGCTAATTAGCTTATTGTGAGAATATTACAAACGTCTTACAAAACTGAAAAATGTAATTTTCCAATTTCAACCAAACATGCTAGAAATGCTCCAATTGAGCTAATTAGCTTATTGTGAGAATATTACAAACGTCTGACAAAACTGAAAAATGTAAATTTCCAATTTCAACCAAACATGCTAGAAATGCTCCAATTGAGCTAATTAGCTTATTGTGAGAATATTACAAACGTCTGACAAAAGTGAAAAATGTAAATTTCCAATTTCAACCAAACATGCTAGAAATGCTCCAATTGAGCTAATTAGCTTATTGTGAGAATATTACAAACGTCTGACAAAACTGAAAAATGTAAATTTCCAATTTCAATCAAACATGCTAGAAATGCTCCAATTGAGCTAATTAGCTTATTGTGAGAATATTACAAACCTCTGACAAAACTGAAAAATGTAAATTTCCAATTTCAACCAAACATGCTAGAAATGCTCCAATTGAGCTAATTAGCTTATTGTGAGAATATTACAAACGTCTGACAAAACTGAAAAATGTAAATTTCTAATTTCAACTAAACATGCTAGAAATGCTCCAATTGAGCTAATTAGCTTATTGTGAGAATATTGCAATTGTCTGACAAAAGTGAAAAATGTAAATTTCCAATTTCAACCAAACATGCTAGAAATGCTCCAATTGAGCTAATTAGTTTATTGTGAGAATATTGCAATTGTCTGACAAAAGTGAAAAAATGTAAATTTCCAATTTCAACCAAACATGCTAGAAATGCTCCAATTGAGCTAATTAGCTTATTGTGAGAATATTACAAACGTCTGACAAAACTGAAAAATGTAAATTTCCAATTCTAACCAAACATGCTCGAAATGCTCCAATTGATCTAATTAGCTTATTGTGAGAATATTACAAACGTCTGACAAAACTGAAAAATGTAAATTTCCAATTTCAACCAAACATGCTAGAAATGCTCCAATTGAGCTAATTAGCTTATTGTGAGAATATTACAAACGTCTTACAAAACTGAAAAATGTAATTTTCCAATTTCAACCAAACATGCTAGAAATGCTCCAATTGAGCTAATTAGCTTATTGTGAGAATATTACAAACGTCTGACAAAACTGAAAAATGTAAATTTCCAATTTCAACCAAACATGCTAGAAATGCTCCAATTGAGCTAATTAGCTTATTGTGAGAATATTACAAACGTCTGACAAAAGTGAAAAATGTAAATTTCCAATTTCAACCAAACATGCTAGAAATGCTCCAATTGAGCTAATTAGCTTATTGTGAGAATATTACAAACGTCTGACAAAACTGAAAAATGTAAATTTCCAATTTCAATCAAACATGCTAGAAATGCTCCAATTGAGCTAATTAGCTTATTGTGAGAATATTACAAACCTCTGACAAAACTGAAAAATGTAAATTTCCAATTTCAACCAAACATGCTAGAAATGCTCCAATTGAGCTAATTAGCTTATTGTGAGAATATTACAAACGTCTGACAAAACTGAAAAATGTAAATTTCTAATTTCAACTAAACATGCTAGAAATGCTCCAATTGAGCTAATTAGCTTATTGTGAGAATATTGCAATTGTCTGACAAAAGTGAAAAATGTAAATTTCCAATTTCAACCAAACATGCTAGAAATGCTCCAATTGAGCTAATTAGTTTATTGTGAGAATATTGCAATTGTCTGACAAAAGTGAAAAAATGTAAATTTCCAATTTCAACCAAACATGCTAGAAATGCTCCAATTGAGCTAATTAGCTTATTGTGAGAATATTACAAAGGTCTGACAAAAGTGAAAAATGTAAATTTCCAATTTCAACCAAACATGCTAGAAATGCTCCAATTGAGCTAATTAGCTTATTGTGAGAATATTACAAACGTCTGACAAAACTGAAAAATGTAAATTTCCAATTTCAACCAAACATGCTAGAAATGCTCCAATTGAGCTAATTAGCTTATTGTGAGAATATTACAAACGTCTGACAAAACTGAAAAATGTAAATTTCCAATTTCAACCAAACATGCTAGAAATGCTCCAATTGAGCTAATTAGCTTATTGTGAGAATATTACAAACGTCTGACAAAACTGAAAAATGTAATTTCCCAATTTCAACCAAACATGCTAGAAATGCTCCAATTGAGCTAATTAGCTTATTGTGAGAAATATTACAAACGTCTGACAAAACTGAAAAATGTAAATTTCCAATTTCAACCAAACATGCTAGAAATGCTCCAATTGAGCTAATTAGCTTATTGTGAGAATTTTACAAACGTCTGACAAAACTGAAAATGTAAATTTCCAATTTCAACCAAACATGCTAGAAATGCTCCAATTGAGCTAATTAGCTTATTGTGA